>NW_012267217.1:60099818-60122483 GCF_000151885.1 Dipodomys ordii
GTGTGTGTGTGTGTGTGTGTGTGTGTGTGTGTGTGTGTGTACTGGGGCAGGAACTTGGGTGCTATCCCTTAACTTTTTTATTCAAGGCTGGCTCCATTTTCTGAAGCCAGACTTTTACATCCCTATCCTAAGCAATACAACGAAAGAATTCCTTCCAGAGACATGGTTGTAGTGAGTACCCACATGTGTGCTATACACTGAATGCTTACAGTCTTCTTTCATTAGTATGTGGAAGCCCGATATCCCATTGGGAGTGTATTTGGATAGAGGAACAAGGAGGAAGTGATAAAGGTTCCACGAGGCCAGCGTTCCTTTCCCATGCACCTCTGTCCACACCTTTGCTGCTGCTGGCTGGCCCTGTTTCCAGGGGCTGAGCTCTTCCTCCACTTTAGAGCATCCAGGCGGACTCGAACCAATGTGCTGCCTTGTTCAGTGACTGCATTGTTAGAGTTTCTAGTGCTCTGTGCTCCTCTTAGTATTTGTTCCTTAAGAGCTGCTAGTTAGAAGAGGCTACTTTGAGTAGACTACAAGCTTTCAAATGCAAATGACTGCTTATACACTAAAATTATAAAAAAACTTTAAATCTACATTCATTAAATCTTACCTTACAGATGCATGAATACTTTCTTATTCACCCCAACATACTAACCAATTCTACTCCTGTTTCAAGTCTGATCTGCTTCTCCTTCATACTCTGACCTTCTCTTTATCTTTAATTCCAGGATCTATTCTCAGATCCTAGTGTTTCTCTTTTCCAGGCTTTTGTATAAACAAAATCAAATAGTACATAACTGTTTAACACTAGTGTTTTTTTTCCACTTGGGCAAATACATTTGAAGTTTATTTGTGTCATGTTTGTCTATTGCATCCTCCTTTTTATTGTTGTATAGTATTTCACTGTGTGGATGAGTGATGGATTATCAATCCATTTACTCACTCACTGGCCCCTATGTTCAGGAGTTTGTAAGAACATATGCTTTCATCCTATTGGGTATAAACTTGGAATGGACTCAATGGTGTGAATGATATAACTTCTGAAAAGCTGCTAAACTGTTTCTCAGTGTGGCTAAAACAGTTTTCACTCTCTATTTATGTACTTTTTTATTTTCCATGTGTGTGTATGCATGTGTGGTGTATGTAGAGAAAGAGGGAGAGAACGAGAGAGAGAAGAAAAAGAGGAGAAAAAAGGAATGGGGAGGAGTTGGGAGGAGTAGAGAAGAGAGAGACAGAGTATAAAACAAAATCATACAGAATTTAATGTAAAGACTGGAGATATGCTTCTTCTTTGCTACATTATCTTCAAACACTTGTTTTTAGGTGGTACAAAATTTAAAACATTATGAAACCATTTACTCATTCAGGTACTCCTATATGGAATGTATGATACATATTATCCTATTGATACAGACTAAAGCACTTCATTAGGTGTTGTAAAGGACACAAAAATACAGAACAAACAGCAGGAATATTTTCCCTTCACTGAATTTGATTGGCTTATCTTCATATCATTGTATTTATGATAAAAGCAATAGCAGCAATAAGCTTTATAATTCACTGAGGTCAGCGCTAAGTGTTTCTATGAACTAAGCTCACTAATCCTCCTAACAGCCATAGAAGCTTGCCAGAGCACTGTAATTATTAACAGATAAGAATGTCAAGGAGCAAAGATATTAACTAATTCCCCACAGTCTCACAGTTAGTGATGAGTGTGACTATGCTCCATCTCTACTTCAGATTTTATACAATTTCCTTTCTCTCTGCCTCTGTCTGTCTGTCTCTCTCTCATAGAGTTCTGAAGACAACTCTATGTTCTTCTCCATTAACCACCATATCACCCTACCTGCTCCACGAAAAGGGTCAGCAAAATACAGGAGCAGAATAAACAGGACCAAGGCAAATGTATAAACTCCCTTTAAGTCTAAATGCTTCTGAGTAGCTACGCACACCCTTGTTTGTGAAAAACCGGATAAAATCCATCAATTGGCTTATGGCCAGTATTTGGTGAAACTGTACAACGTACTGGCATTTCTTCTTATGCAACTTACATATTAATTAATTTTGTGCCAGTATTGAGGCATGAACTTAAGGCCTGTGCTCTTACTTGGCTTATTTTTTGCTTCAAGATGGTGATCTATCACTTGAGCCACACATCCAATTTCAGCTTTTTGTTAATTAATTTATGATAAGAATCTCTCAGATTTGGCTACCCAGGTTGCCTTTGAACTGTGATTCTCAAATCTCAGCTCCTTGAGTATTAGACAGGCATGAGACAGAACCTCTTTTAATGCTAAAAAACAATCATGAACCATTGTTTTTTGGTGGTCTGCATTAAAAAGTGAATTTTTGTTTAGAGGAAACATATTCAGTGGGTTTCTCATGGCCAAGAATTAATGTTCTTACAGGTGGAAGTCAGTACCTGCCAAGCCAGACAAGAATAGAGTTGAGACAGGCAATGGAACTCAAATGAGAGAAGTATCAAATAATGTAATATGAACATCATTATTTGTTTGTTTTTGATGCTGGTACTGGGTATTGAACTCCGAAACTCACATTCTGGCTCCAGGCTCATGCTTTACTAATTGAATCACACCTCCATTTTCAGATTTTTGCTGGCTACGTGGAGATAAGAGTCTCAAAGACTTTTCTGCCTCGGTTGACTTTGAACCATGATCCAAGCACCTCAGCCTTTTGAGCAGCTAGGCTTATAGATATGAGTCAACCAGTACCAATTGAATGTCATTTTTTATGTTATGCCATTTTATGTCTACAATTCTTGTATTTTAGCTTAAATTTTAGAACTTACCATTTTGGTTCAGAATAGCCCTCAAATCACTTGAGGATTTATATGAATCTTTCTTTTATATTACTTTATGTCCTATAAAAATTTCCAATTTATGACTAATGTTCGATGTTTCTTTTAATTACATGCTATATATGTTAGTATCTATATTTTTCTTGTAACTAGGGCTGAAATGTTTAGCTGGTACATAAACAAATGTTTTATGAGGACTCAAAATGAAAAAATAAATCAAGTGATTTGTCTTCTTAATTTTACTTTCATTTAGTGAAAATATCTTGCTTTCTCTAACCACTTGACAATTGTATATAGTTATACAAGATGTGAGCCAGTACTTACAAATGGTTTTCATATAAAAAATTGTCAATTTGAAGCAATACTTTTTTTTTTTACTTTTGCTCAAGGCTAGCACTCTACCACTTGAGTCACAGCACCACCTCTGTTTATGTGGTATTGAGGAATTGAACCTAGAACTTGATGCACACAAGGCAAGCACTCTACCACTGAGCCACATTCCAACACCAAGGCAATACTATCTTTTTAATAGCACGTTAAGTCACAATTCAAGGATAGCCTTGGCAAAGATCATGAGCCCCTCATCTCAACAAATAAGCTGGGCCTAGTAGAGCATAACTGTGACCTAAGCTATGTGCAAGGTTTCAGCAGGAGGATCATGTACCTCAGCTAACCTGGCCAAAAACATGGGCCCCACACCTGAGGAGGGATTAAATTCAAGGCCCTGAACTTGACAGGCAAGTGTTCTACCACCTGAGCTATTTTCTCAAAACGTTTGTTTGTATTTTGTTTTTAAACTAGAGTCTTGCCGTCTTTTTTCCCCTAGCCCTTAACTCAAGACCCTCCTGTGTGCGTCACTTGAGTAAGTGGGAGTATAGTCATATGACATCACACTCAGCCAGCTATCTCTTTTTTTTTAACAGTAGAGACCAATGTCTTTATTAAAAATGGAAAAAAAGCAAACATGTCAAAATAATGTTTTAAGGAAAACAGTAGACAGCTAGTTCTTTGTGAAAGTGAGTACCACATTGCATAATATTCAAAAGATGAAGCAAAATATTAAAGTGATATTATGAAGCAGTCCCTCATCAGTGGCTATGCAGCTACAAAGGAAGGACACGGATGACAGAGCTGGTAATCTGAGGAGCAGGAGTGACACTCCCAAGGTGCTGGTTTAGGCTGTGAATCCAGCAGCTCACGCTTCTGTGGAATTTGTTCTCTATTAGGGAGAGGAACTTGTCTGGGTAATTACTTTCTACAGATGGAAGGTTATTATGGATAGATGAATTATTAAATAAAGTCTATTGAATACAACAGAAATGACCATGTTCGCCAAGCAGAAACAAACAAATAAAATTCTAGCTGTAAATACTCTGGCATGCCAAATACTGCTGAGATTTTACTGTATGATTTAATGGAAAAGTTATTTGAAGCATTTGCCAAAAGCACAAAATGAAATCACTCTGTCTCTGTCCCTGTCGCTGTCTCTGTCTCTCTCGCTCTGATCTATCTATTCATTGAGCATCCATCCATCCATTCATCCATCCAGCACTGCTCAATGAACTGTATTTGTAGTTGGCACTTATGACAGTTTCATTTAACCCAGGATCTGTTCATATCATCATGAAATTACTTATTCTGAGGACAGATCGAGGCTGGTCAATATTAATAAGAAGTGACATTGCTTCTGTGGTTGGTGTTAAAGTTGGATTATTTCATGAAAATCACATACATATGCTGCTGTCTTTGGAAGAATATAGGATCTTCATTCATGTAACACATTAGAAACTAGGTTTTTTTTGTTGCTTATCCTTTTGATTAAAAGTTAGAACTAGACTTTATTATAAACATATCAATTAACTCCATAAATTTAATTATGCACTTGTAGTTCCCGTCAAGGTGTTTGTGCTGGGTACCTGGATGAGACACAGGGCATAAAGTCTAGGGATTTCACTTTAATATTATGCTGAAGAGTTTTAACTTTTGGTAGACATTGACTTCTCCAACGGTTAAAACACTGGATGTGTATTTCAATTGCCACTTCACTTGGTTTAACCACTGAAAGTGAGATTTTATTGGTTCATTCATCCTGAAATACATATTTGGAAATGGCAAATTTGGAAATCATTAAATGGGAACATTTCATATGCTAAAAATCAGTTCCCACAATGAAACTAAAGTATATTCTCCTGGGACTTTGAAGGCTTATTTAAAAAAATTGCTCAGATTGATATTAAATGGAAATCACAATTAATTGACATTACTCAACTTCGTCCCCTCAATATTTTGATTGGAAAGGGAGAACTATCAGTAAAGATTACTGATATACAGAATCAGAAGGAAAATAATTCAGAACCATTATTACTGAGGTCACAGAGTTTCATAATTTTTCTAGGCATAGCTACCCTAAATACAAGAAGCTCAATTCTAGCCAAGCTTGCACACCTGTGTTGAAGGACATTTATTTCAATTAAGAGAAAAGTAAATATCACACTTGCTGGCTCACGTTGGTCTTGCACATTGCAAATGGAGATATCAAAATTGTATTTGCCCTGTGGGTAGCTAAAAAGGCTTTGGATTTTTCAGTTCCCAACTGAATGTCGGGAACCCTTTAATAATTCACTACTAAAGCACGCTTATTTCTTTAGAGTATAGAGTTTTCAACACTTGCTTTCAAAATGCTATTTTCAGTATCATATGTAACTTCGTTATGTGAAATATTTTCTTCCCCTTCAATAAATGAATGGTGCAGGATCAAATTTCTGGCAGACGATGGCTGTACTCCTGGTGTATATTCCTTCCTTTGCTGTGCAGGCTTTTGGGTTCATGTTCTCTGAAATAGATGTCAGATAAGGCAGGCAATGATGAATGGGAAGAGTATGTAAAGCGGAGAGGATCCAACTCATTCAAACACTGGCATGGGGGTAGATTAAGGGAACTCACAAAGAAGCTGGATAGCTGGAGTGGCAACTGGAAACACAGACAGACAAAGCTACAGAAGCTGACGGGTACAGGCTTGGAGGAGGCAGTCTGGCATAAGCCCCAAGGACCTCTGCATGTTCTTGTCTATCAGCTTGAAAGAAAGGGAACTTCTCAGACCTCATTAAGCCTCATTCAGAGAGGGAAAGTTTGCTTCTCACTGGGGGCACAGACCATAATGGCGGCTGGAAGCCAGGTGCTCACAGATTGTTCTGCTTTTGACAGAGACTATATTTTCTCTATTGTGCCTGCGCCTCCTAGGCTTTTATGTTCATGATTCAAGACTGCTTTTGATGTGGTTTTTCTTTTTTGGTGGCACCAGAGATTAAACCTAGCACCTCCCACTTGCTCGGCAGGTGCCTCAGCCCTTGAGCCATCCCTCCAGTCTCTTTTGGGATTAGCTGTTTGAGACAGGTTCTCACTTCATACTCAGGTTATCCTGGACTGTGATCCTCCTACTTGTTCTTCCCAGTGTCTCCAGACATCCGCCATCACATCCAGCCACTGGTTGAGATGGATGCTCATGAACTTTTATGCCCCGACTGGCCTCAAACTACAGTCCCCTGATCTCTGCATTCCAGATAGCCGGGATTAAAGGCCAGAGCTGCCATTGTACGTATCTAAGGTTGTTGTTCAGAGTGTAATGCCAATCTCTTAGGGCAGCATTGTAGTCCTGGGGGACTGTGTAGTCATCCCCATCTTCCGGAGTATGAGGGTATTTAGGAAATGTTTACCCTTTGGGCTTTTGGCTGGCTGCCTCCTGGGACCCTCAAGATATGTCTGCTACTGGAGAGAAAGAAGTCCAGCAGGTTTCCCTCCCCCCCATTTCTCTCTTGCCTTTTGCATTCTGCTACCAATCGAACATGACTCACCCCACTGTTGGAACAAGCCTGTGTTCCAAAATGTCAGAGAATTGCGTCTCAGTGGCAGGAACACCTGACCCCATCTTCAGTCCCAGCTAAAGTCCCTTTATCCCTCCCTGCACTTCTTCTCCTTATCTTTCTCTCTCTTGAGTCTCACTTTGACACAGGCTAATTCATTTTCTATAATATGGTAATTTATGCCTCTTTGAAGGTTATCTTCTTTTCAAAAGGTGATCCAATTACCCTCTCCTTTTCTTTTCACAGACAAGCTATTTGAATCTGCTGCTGTTAAGTGCCCTTCAGCCTCCAGGGAGAACTGAGAGCCCAGCAGTTTGAGATGCCCTGAACCCAGGTGTGTGAGGCCCAGGAGCTACAGCCTGGGACTATAAAAGGCCCATCACTCAGATGCACATTGCTGTGGCAGTGACAAATCACAGCCATTCCAGTTCCCATGAAAAAGGAGTGCATTTCCCAAGGAGGAAGTGATTTGGAACAAAGGAGGAGCTGCTTCCTGTGTAACGCATTCTCATTACAGCCTAAATTTATCAGAGCAGATAATCTCACAAAATCACCCATAGTTGTTTTGTTCTTTTCTGGCATCCGTTGAAACTAAACCAGTCAATAGAAGAAGGAATAAGCCTTGAAAGATTGTAATTAGGTTTCTGATGTACTTTGTCCTCTGTGCTTCCTCTTCACTCTTTCTGCTTCGTTGTCTGTTCTGTCCGAAGAACACACCCAGAGGTGTCTTCCTCCATCTATTTTGGAAACTTAATGTGACTGTAAAAAAGCCCAAACTATGTTTGGATTGTCTGTGTTGAAAGATTCAATAGCTTTCCTTCATAAAGGGCATTCTACTTATCCTGTTTTAGCAGAGGGGTAAAAAGAAGGAAGGCTAGAAGGCAAGAACAGTTGCATCGTTGTCCACCTTGGGAAGTTACTGTTGTTTCAGTCCCAGTGGCTCAATGTGAACAGAAAAATTGATAGGTGTTCTCAATTTTCAGCAAAAAATAGAACTAGATTTTTTTGGAGGGGGTAAGAAAAAGAAACTTGATAAAATCTCAACTGCAAGCAGCATTTGCCAAATATAAAATCCTATATTGTATAAGTGCAGCTAGAAATCTGAAGGGCAAGGTTCTTTGTGGTGTATGCCCTAATAAAATCATCTTGGCCTGGAAATTGGTAGGTTCTCCTGAGGGCTAAGTCAGCCAGCCACCAGACAGTCGACCAGACAGGGCCTCCGTTAGCCATCAGTTACATAACTAAGGGTTGTGGATCGCAACTGAGCACAATGGATGCCATCCAAGGTCCTTGGTCTTCAAATGAGCTTTATGTGTTTCTCTGTTTTTATGTTACAAGGAAGGTAAGATTTCCTTTGAAAACTAGTTTCTGCTGTTAAAAAAAAACCCCAACACAGATCCACTGAATATTTAACACTGTATAGGGACTATTTAAAAATATGCCCAGAATCACTAGAATTCCAGCACAAACTAATAAATATATAAAGAGATGGAAATATGCATTTCTATGTGGGAAGAATCCAACCCACATGTCAGTAACAGTGGCTTATTCCTATAATCATACCTACTCAGCAAGCTGAGATCTGAAGATGCCAGTTCAAAGCCAGCTCCAGCAAAAAAGTTAGTGATATTTTCATCCCCAATTAACCACCAAAGAGCCAAGAACGGAGTTGTGGTGCAAACTGCAGAACACTAGCCCTGAGCACAAGAGCTCAGGGACTGCACCTAGGCCATGAGTTCAAGCCCAGGACTAGCACAAAAGAGAAGAGAGGAAAGGAGAAGAGAGGAGAGTCGAAGAGAGGAGAGGAGAAAAGAGGAGAGGGGAAGGGAGAGGGGAGGGGAGAGAGAAGAGATCCAACATGTTAAGTACAACACTTTAAAATTTGAAGTTCACCTATTTTTCATTTATCTTGAGGAGGTCTTTGTGAGTTCTGGAGTTCTTTTACTTTGTTTTATTTCTTTGGAGTTTTATATTTCTATGGGTGGGTCTTGTTTCTTTTTGGGACAGGGTTTTGTTCTGCACCCCAGGTTGGCCTTAAACTCTCTTTATAGCTTTGGTTTACCTCTAACATGATTCTCCTGTTTCAGTTACAAATGCTAGGATTTCAGGCAGGTACCACCATGCTCAGCTTCATTCAAGTTTTTCTTTGACTTGCAAATTAGTTGGCTCTGACTTAGCTGAGTTTGAAACTCAGGCAGCTTTCACGGTCCAGATAAACCTGTGTGGTTTTTTTTCTTCCTTAATGTAAATATTATGAAATTTTATGACACTTAGGCCATGTTTCTGCATATGCTTAGAATTCTCTAAGCTTAGTTTTTGTTCAATTAATTCCTATTTTTCAAGCTACAGTTTTTAAAAGTCTTATCTTCTGAGAAGGTATCTATCTATATAACCTATTTATTTAGGGGAAGATAAGTTTTGGGTCATGGAGTTTTTCTCATTGCCTTCTCTAATTAGAAAGAACTCTTCCTTTCCCTGCTACTTCTTTCACTCATGACTTTGATGCTGAGATGTCATCCTCAGAATTGACAGATGGGAACCTCCTCTAAAGCTCTGCGAAGGGCCTTGCAGACAAGTGCCCGCTTATGCAGCTTTAATTTATTTTACTTAATTTTTTTCCAGTCCTGGGGTTTGAACTCAGGGCCTAGGCACTGTCCCTGAGCTTCTTTTGCTCAAGGCTAACACTCTACCACTTGAGCCACAGCACCACTTCTGCCTTTTTCTGTGTATGTGGTACTGAGGAATCGAATCCAGAGCTTCATGCATGCTAGGCAAGCACTCTACCACTAAGCCACATTCCCAGCCCAGTTTCTAATATTAGAAATCGAAGCTTCACGAAATGCATGATCATTTCTATGTCATCTGACTACAGGGTTCTGAAAAGTGAAGTTCTTGGAAAGGATTGTGTACGGATGAAATTGATGTCTCAACTCAGGTCTCCCAACGACAAGTGTCAACTGGGAAAGTCAACAACTTAATAAGCTAGTAAACAACTTGGGCAGAGCCAGTTGCCTTAACTGTAGCAAGATGCTGTAAATATATATCAGGATTAAAAAGTATACACAAAAACACATCGTGGGTATAAATTAGTATAATTTCATTTCTGTGATTTGTGTTCTACATTAATGCCTAGGAGAAAATTAATCTTGCCTTATTTGGAGTCTTCAAAAGTACTTCCTTGATCTCATGTAAGTACTGCCTTTACTTTATATGAGTCTGACTCCTCTTCTCCCTCCTTCCCCATCTCCTTCATTAATCATCAACTTCAGTCGAGTTTCTGTTCAGCAGGAAATAATCAATGCTATCAAACAGAACAAGATCTTTCCATGACAAGGCTAAGAAAATCTTTGACTCCCAGTAGGGAAGAGAGGAGGTATACTACAATCACAATTTTACTTTCAGAGAGTAAAGTAGGAAGAACAGAATTATGGGAATAATACAAATTATAGAATATCATTTCAAAGGTGGATCTCAAACATGAGATGAGGATTTTTCAATATCCCATTATTTCTCTTCTGTTTGAAAGGTATTTAAGCACACTGTGTCTGGAATGCACAAATGTGTCCTTTCCAAATTTACTAACAATGTGGTATTTGTATAGTGACATTGCCCAGCTAATTTACTTCCCCAAATTGGATTCCCAGCAACAGAGAAATGGACCCTCTATACCCTCTTCGAATTAGCAAAGTGACAAATGTTTGATTCTATCTCAAGGCTGAAAACTGCATCTCACATCTTCCTCTGACACTGTGGCTTTTGTGATTTTTAGCAGGTTGTGACTAACAAGCTGTAGTAAAGTTGGATGGCAAACTAGAGTTTATAGGACTAAAAATACTGTTAGTAATTACAGCTTTTGGAAAAAAAACCCAAGAGCTAGATTCACCCAGGAATCAATAGCTTTCTTGCAAAAGACGCCAGATTGCTCTGCAGAGGGGCAGGAAAGGCATATATCTCATTCTCAGACATAAATCAGGGGAAAATGCTCTTAAGGGTGTAATTTCATGAGACACTTTGAGTGGTTACACGGAGACAGCTAATAGCTAAAGCAAAGAAAGTATTGAGGTGAAACTACAACTGGAGCATATGTAAGAAATTATTCGAAAGGTCACCTTGATAAAAATTTCAGAACAAATTATGAGTAAATGCATGATTGGGCAGTAAAACTGATCATACAAAACAGAAACCAACCAGTGGAGTCTTGCTTGTGTAGACAGAAGTCACTCAAACACAATGCATGAAGGCCTGACAGAGTCTCAGAAACAACATTATGTTTTTATTCATACAAAACCATTAAATCAGAGTCATATTTATCTTTCAAAGTGTTAGCTTAGAAATATAAAAGAGCTGATGACAATTATTTTCTGTAAAGTGTTATCTTCTACATATTTCGGGCTGCAGGCTATTGTAGGATCTCCTGCATTTATTTAATCCCTCCTTCTCCCTTTCATTCCTCCTTCTTCCCTTCTCCTTCCTCTTCTGTCTCCTCCTTCCTCTCCTCTGTCTTCCATTCTCTCTCTCATACAGAGGGACAGTAGTCATAGACAACCTAAAATTAAATCAGTGTAACTATATCCCAATAAAGTTTTATTTATGAACATAGGCCATGGGCCAGATCTGACGAGAGAACTGTATTATGCCAGCTGTTGCTCTGGTAAGTAATGACTATGAAATCACACACTTTAATTTCCCTATTCATCTTTTAATTACAGGTGACACAGGGCAGAAAAGACTACTTGGCATCTTTAACACAAGGGCTTTAGTGCAGGCACTAATTCTATCACTGTATAATCCTGGATGGACAAGCATTTAACTTTTCAACACCTGTGCGTATTTCTTCACTTAGAATTCCTATCATGCCTACTTTATGAGGTTGCTGTAAAGACATAGTAACATAAAATTAGTGGAAGCACTTCATGAAAAGACTCCATAAATTAAAGTATTATTCAAGGGAATAAAACTGATATTATTAATAGGTGGTAAGTGAACAGAAAATTCTCAGAAAGACATGACAAATAATAGTGATGAAAAGGATGCAAATTGTAAAATAATTGGTAATTATAATAATATGTATAATATAATAATTGGTAATTATTTATCCTGAATAAAAAATTAGAATAGGATTGTTGTTCAATTACAGTGAATTTCAAGGACTAGAAAAGGCTTCAAGCAGTATATTGGGGCTTGAATTTAGGTCCTTGGAAATGACCCTTAGCTTTTCCTCTTAAGGTTAGTGTTCTACTACTTGAGCCATGCCTCTACTTTTGGCTTTTTACTGGTTAATTGGAGATAAGAGTCTCACGGACTTTTCTTCCTAGGCTTATTTTGAACCATGATCCTCATATTTCAGCCTCTTTAATAGCTAGGATTGCAGGCATGAGCCACAGACAACCAGAAAGACATTTTTTTTTAAATTAGTGAATCCATCTGATATTCTGAATTGAGCTCTTTGTAGATATAAGTATTAGATTAATTCCACCTCTTACTTTTAATGACCTGATGTTTTCAATCGCATGAGCTTGAAGTGGAGAGCCCGCTGCAGTGTGCTGTCTTCCATTAGACAATGTTGTTCCTCTGGGCTCACACCCCATCCTCAATTCAATATTTTCTTTATTAGCAAACACATTACTTTGCATAGCAGTTATTAGTATAGTAACCCCCTTAAATTTTCCACCATTAATACAAGCAAACCATTTTTTCTTTGCAAATACAGCAGGAGCTGAACTGTACTTTCCCCTCATATTTGCTTCACATATTTCAGTCTAAGTAAAACAATGGGCACTGCCTGGTAACCTCATTAATAGTGCCCACTGGATAGAGCTTATGGATTAGAGCGTGGCTAGGGAGTCACTGCTTCTTGGCCAGTCCATGCCCATCTCATCTTCATGTTTCCTGGCATTGGCAATTGATTCTGAATCTTAACAACAATCATAACAATTGTTATGCTACTGATAATTGACTGTGTCTACAAACAGAAGGATAATGAAATTGTTTCCTATGACCAGGCATGATGGCCTATAATCTTAGTACTTGAGAGACTGAGGTATGAGCATCATGAGTTTGAGGCCCATTGGTATGTATAGAGGGAGTAGCTTAAAGAAACAAAACCAAAAACAGCAAAAAGAAATCACCGAACTCCAATCATTGGCCAACTGATTTCAAGGAGGCTTAAATGCTATAGGATGTTTCCCTGTAATTATTAATGCCTTAAAGAAAATGTCACATCTATTACTTTATAGTTCATAGGTTTGTACATAAGAACCATTTCGACTTCTTTTTTTTTCTTTTTTTTTACTGTACAGAGGGGTTACAATCACATGGGCAAGATAATGAGTACATTTCTCATCAAGCATTGTAGTCTCCTCATTTTTTTCCCCTTCCCATCCCTTCCCATCCTCCCCCCTCCCCTCCCACCTCCCCACCCAATCCTCCCCGCCCCCCCCACCAAAGTTGTAAAGTTCGTTTTCGACATAAAGACTTGTACTTCTCATTGTTGCAATGGGTCCACCTGTATCTCCATTTCGATTTATAAATTGTTCTTATTGATTTGTTTTCCTTTAAAATAAATGTGATATAAATTTCCAGGAATCTGCTACTATTTTCATCTTGTATATCCTGTAAAGTTTGTTTTAGAAATTCCTAACATGTTTACCATGAATTAATTTTGCCACATGGATGGGTGGGGTTGGGAGAGATGAAGGTGAATCAAAATGCATGGTACTCGCGAACTGACATGCTGAATTGAAGCCTCTGTGCAGCTACTTAAAGATAATAAAGATACTTAAAAATTAAATAAATAAAAAATAAATAAACCAAGGGGACTTTTTCTGTCAATGAATTTCCATACCAGTTTCTAGCAGCGTGAACAGGGCTGAATCCAATTCCTTACTTTTCTTTTTTAAATTTTTTATTGTTATTACAGAGGTGATATAAAAGGGGATACAGTTACATAAGTCAGTCTTTTTGGACAATGTCACCCTTTCCCTTGCTCTCTCCCAGTTTTTCCATCCCACCCCAACCACAAGTTGAATAGTTCATTTTCTACAAAGAATCTAGTGAGTACCACGGCTGTGTTTTTTCTTTTATTTAAATCAATGAATCTTTGTCTATAAGAAGAGTCTGAGAGGGTTAAGGTGGACAAAGAGAGAGGGGGAAAAAAGGCATCTCTGCAGACAAACTGACTACAGGCAGAAAAACAATCAACAAAATGGAGTCGTCACAAGCATAGCTCAGAGACAGTGACATTGATTGACGAATTCCCTTTGACATTGCTAAGGTAAACCAAAAATACACGTCTAGTTCTTTTGGCTCCCAGGTAATTGAGCAGAATGCTTTTGCACAAAGTTTCAGAGCAGCAGCAATGCGCTGAGTTAGCAGAACACCATGCTGAAGGTCAGTGTGGAATTATAATAGGTAGATATGTGGCAAGATTTTGCTGACCTCCCTAATTAAGCAAAATTTTCCTTTCTTTCAATACTGTACCATCAGGAACAATGAATAAGCTTTAGAAAAGAGTCTTAAAATTGGAAAGAGCTTTTTGAGCTTACAGACCCCAAGCCAATTGAGAATATGTGGTGATCAATGAATATGATCCTTAATTGTAATAGTAGTCTTTTAGCCTATACCTACCTTCCATTATCTGTCAGTGTTATTGTACAAAATTTGCATTAATATTTCTTTGTCCACCATTTTCTGTTTGAGAATATATCCAAATTATGGTTGTTTCAAAAACACACACCTTAATTATCTTGTAGGTGGATAAGATGATTGTGTTGTGTCTGGCATAAATAGACAGAGTGGTCTGCTCCTCAGTTAGTGCCATATAGAATGACTTAGCTCTAAGCACTCAATATCTATCACCCTTTGCCAATCTTCTATTGGCTATCTTCAATCTAACAACTATATTGCAAACCAGTGTGCTTAGAATCACAAGGAATGTTTTACCAAATGTGAATTTAATGGGCTTATTTTGAAATAATATTCTTTAAAGTTAAGCAAGCAGTACCATATAATAATAAACTTATAGTGGCTACTTTGGACATCGAGTTACACTTGGGACATGGAGTATCTTCAGAATAATATAGCAAAAGAGATTTTAAATTTGAGTTTCATGGACTATAAGAAACCTCAGCCTTTTTTCCCTGAGAAAAATGACAGCTCTCTCCACATTTGCTGAATGCATACAAAAATGAGATGTTCTCTTTCAGGGACATTAGATGCATTAACTTTCAAGAGAGACTTGAAGTTTCACTCTCAGGAAGACAGAAAGGAAAGGATATTAAACCTCCCGTAGCTGCAAGAATAAAACTGCTGACTGCAGCCTTATAAACCTTGTCTGACTCAGACAGCCTCAAGGGTCAGGCTGGGCTGAAAAGAAATCGAGCTACAAACAAACAAACAAACAAAAAATAACCCCCCAAATCCCAAGCCACAAAAAAGTGAAGTCTTGCTCTGGGATGAGGATTAAGTTCAAGCAAACTCCTGCAGAGTATAAAAGTGAATATTTAAGTTCTCTAGGCATTGTCTTACATGTACACAGAGAATGAAACAATACTTCACCTAGAAACTCTACTACAATGATCTTAAAATAAGGAGAGATAAGAGAAGGGAGAGGAGAGAGAGGAGAAAGGAGAAAAGGGAGAGGACACACAGAGAGAAAGAACAGAAAATGAGAGAGAGCGAGAGCGAAGGAGTGAGCGAGTGAGAGAGAGAAAGAGAGAGAGAGAGAGGCTAGGTGCTGTGGCTCACCTCTGTAATCCTAACTCCCTGGAGGCATGCACATTTTGGGTGCTGTTCATACTGTTCCCTCTGCCTGCTCTTATCTTCTCCCCACACTACATATGGCCAACTCCTGCACACTGTGAAAGCCTGTCTCAAACGCAGACCATTCTAGGTCCATGATGTTTTTCTTGTTATCTGATTTTCTTCCTTGAACCAAGCCAGACAATTTCTCTTTACCTTTCCACTCCTACCCTTAGTTTTCATCCTATACTGGACCATAATATTCTATGTCCTGCTAAAAGAATTTTAATGTCTTGTGAATTTCTTATGACTCAAATATCTACTTCACCCATACTTTTTATGCCCTGCAGGGATTCCAGTGTGGCAGTTCACACACCATTAAGGACTGCTTAATGCCAGATGGTGACAGAGTGGAGCCACTGTCCCTACAGATGAAGGAGGATGAGGATGCTGCATTCGCTGATAATGCACATATATCAGACCTTAATGAGATTTATAATGAGGAATGGCATACATTGATATGATCTGGGACTTATCTATAAATAGGTAACAATCATAAATCTATGGAAAATAACCACAAAGCTTAAATATCTAGGAACTTTTCAAAAACACTTCTTTATTTTGCATCTTGAGTATGGATTAGCAAGGCAAATCTAGTAACCCTCAAATGACCCACAATCATCTTATCCAGGGCACTGACACACTTCTGTGACTTTTTCATAATATTAAAAATAGTTGATCACTTAGGAGAGAGGCACCAATACGAACATGGAAAAAGGACTGCGTTCAAAGCAAGAACTGCTGGGTTTGTTAAACCTGGCCTTGGTATTGATTTCCTTTGTTGCTCTGAGAAATCTCCTCCTTGGCATTTGGTTCCTCAACGGAGTGACAATGACATGAACCTAGATCTTCTCAGGCTTCTCCTATTTCTTGGGTTGCTCCATTTCACACATGGAAACATACTGGCAATTCAGTGTGGCAGGGTAAGAGAACACTTGTGTGTTATTTGTTTATCATATGACACAAGTACACTCAACTGGTGGACTTCTTTGCATTGTATGAGGCTTTGGGAGAATGAGTAGTATGAGTGTGTTTCCAAGGTCAAAGTGACAGTGTCAGAGCATCTTTTTCATTAGCCTGGCACTTCACGTGGAGCTTTCCAAATGTGGACAAAGATGGCCAATCAGCTTCTTTGGAATTAATAGCCAGTACAATGAAAAATGAGCCTTGGTCTTCAGTTAGACACTGAACTGACACAGCATCTGCTAGAGGAATGGCTTTGGGAGGGAGGTGGGGTGTTTGCAACTAACCATAAATGGAAACACACAATGAGCCTAGGAATCAGCTTTTATAGAATGGCTCAAGGGAAAAGGTATCATCAGTTTCTCCAGGTTGGTGGTGTCTAGTTTGTATTTGCCTTTTTGCTCCTATTTGATCTTAATTCTTGCATATGCAATATATAGAATAAATATATGGTCTTTAGGTACTAAAATAACGGCACTGGGGCTGAAAGGACATAGTTATAATTAACAAAAAATCAAAATAGTGTTTGTTGATAACCAACATAAGATGTACAGGAAAAACAAAAATGAATATGACATGAAGAGTTCTAGCTTGGGAAACTTGAATAGATTCCATAACTGTCAATCATTTAAAGACAGAAAATTGAGGAAGCAAAGCCTGGTTTGTAATATTTACCTTTCAGTTTTGTTACATTTGGGATATTCTTAAGGTGTTCGTGTAAGTGTGTTCACGTTAAGGTGTTCATGTGAGTAACTGGCATGTGGAAGTAAGTCTCCACTCTGTAAATGGTGTAGAGATAGAGTGAAAATCCGCAGATACGGAGGGAGAGGCCTCGAGCCTTCTCAGGAAGGAACAGTCTAAGCTTTCAGAAAGAACTTTAGGAAACACCACATCAAAATGTCAGATTTGCCGGGTGCTGATGGCTCATACCTGTAATCCTAGCTACTCAGGAGGCTGAGATCTGAGGATCATGGTTCAAAGCCAGCCCGGGCAGGAAAGTCTATGAGACTCTTATCCCCAGTAAGCCACCAGAAAACCAGAAGTGGCGCTGTGGCTCAAGTGGTAGAGCGCTTGCCTTGAGCTGAAGAGCCCAAGGACAGCACCCAGGCCCAGAGTTCAAGCCCCATGACCGACAAAAAAAAAAAGTCAGATTTGTGGGATGGGATAGAAATCCAAGATAAAAATATATAAAGCAATGATTTAAGAGACAGGAGAAGAATTAGAAATGAAAACAGTATTCTTGAAGCCATGGAGAAAAGAGCTAGTATGCAGAGGTTGGAAGCAGACATTTTCAGCTAGTTCCACCAACAGCTAATTACAGTAAGAAGAGAAAATGTTAACACAATTGGTGACAGTAATATGAGTAACTGCAGCAAATTTGTGAGATGAGTCAGATTATAAAGACAGCATGCTTTTCATTGATTTTTAAGTTTGATGCTCCAAAGGAGGGGGGGGAGAGGAGAGATAGTTTGACAGAAAGATAATGTCAAGGAAAAGTGGGGTTTGTTTTGCCATTTATTTCGAAGGGAAGTTGGAGAAACATAAATGTTTACATGGATAAAAAACAAATACAGTCAACATTATAAGAAGGCAGCAATGAATCATAATTTCATTGAGAATGGTGACCATTTGTGGTCTTTTCAGACAAAGCAATGTTCAAGGAAAATGAGATTGAAGTAAGAAACTATCAGCTTCAAGTAAGGATATGACAGAAAGAGTTTCAGGAATTAATCTGAGAGAACAAAAAAGACTGTGATATTTTTCTCTCTGCCTAAATGAGTAATGGTTAGAAATAGAAATGATTTGCTGAACATATGTGGACTAAAATAGTCAATTTAGGAGGCAGCAAGCATCTACCAGTCTATGAAACTTTATGGACCAGCATCTATGTTTGAGGCCCAGCAAGTATTATAATGAAAATGAACGGAAGGCATTAGGGGAAAGAGAAATAACCTGAGGAGGCCTTGAATTGGATAATTGGGTAGAAATGTGCCACCTGGATCAATTCTTCTCCTTCTAGAGAACTAGTTATTTGTTTTTCTGTTCTTTGCTAGCTTTTATTAGTTTACTAGAAAGTTTCCCTGGAGTTCTTCATGCCATCATCCCACAGCTGGAATTCACTCTATTTTTGTTTTCTTTTTGTAATTTTCTTTTTGTAATTTTCTCATCATGCCATTGAAGGTGTCTGATTTTATGACTCAGGCAAGATTTATAAATCTATAGTTAATAATTTCATTCCTTTGGCTAAACGTAGCTAAGTACTCCTTTCAGTCTTTTTTGAGGGTGTAACAAGTAAAAAGAGCTATATACTTAGAACATTAATGTCAATAAATTATGTATACAAACACACACACATATATATGTACGCCAATTTATGTAAGCACATGGATATATGTACATCTTTGTATATATAAATAAAGGGAATAGATTGGGATAACTAACATTCATTGATCCTTATTTTCTAGATCAGGGAAAATTGTTTTCCAAGACATCTTCTGTAATTGCTTGCACAGGAAGGCTGGTATCTGAATTAAGAGTGGCAGAATTTTGAGCAGGCCAATTTGGGTAATGAAAACAAATGCTCTGGTAATGTATTTAGTCTTAGACAGACATTATTTTTTAGCTGGAAAATACTTGTGATAGAGATCATAAAGCTGAGTTTCCAAATAAGAAAAGTTAAGCTCAACAAGCAAGCCATGGCATAAGAAATGTCAGAAACTGGAGTCCCATCAGCTGATTCTACTCATAAAACATGCTCTATTTTGTTACACAATGTAGAGTGAGAATTATTGGCCAGGGCAACATTTGAAGCCAATTGATAGAATTCAGGAAAAACAAAACACAAAAAACATAAAACTAGATATCTGATTTCTCTTGTAACACTGAAGATTTTAAGCCCAGAACACATATCACATTTGAGATGTATGAGCGATGCTGGATTCTTGTAGACAAGCTAGGCCACAATAATAAATAAATTGACCTTGATTTAGGGCCTGCATCCTGACTGCTCTTGACTGTCTCATGGAGATTTCCTTTCCATCTTTCTTCAGGGTAAGATGTCCTTTGATGGCACAGAATGGGGAACCGCTTCACAGGAGTGGAGCTATGTTTGAAGGTCATGATTGTGTTACAGTGGGTGTTAAGGTACAGCCTGAGTTGAAACACGTGACTTGGGTTAGGTCAACTTATAACCAGAGGTTAAAGTGTGAGAAAGTTTAGCCTAGGAGTTCCAAACTGAGAGTGACATACATCCAGGAGTGACTGGCAGTATCTGGCAACACTTTTGTGTATCTAACTTTGGAGGTTTATTATTGACATATAAATCTAGGGATGCTATTCAACATCCATCCCATAATATATAGGCCAGCAAGGAACCATCTGACCCAATAATTTGATAACGCTAAAGGTGAAAGATTTTGTTTTATAAGACCTTACTTGTAGCTGCCTACTAACATTGCTCCAGTTACTTCTAACTTACATCGTTTTCTTAATGATTGTACTGAACTAAGTGTGAAGCATAACATAACAAGGGGAAAGCTTTCCCTCCCCCCTCCCAGCCTCTTCAGATACTAATATACTAAATGTCTCCCCATAATCCAGTTATATTCTACCACATTGGAGTCACTGTGGAGGAGCCCATGTGACAAGTATGCTCACGATATAAAATGAGGCTGTGTCATAACTGCAAAAACTCATATGAATGACAGAGATTCTGCTATTAGCATTTTCTCCTTTCATAATAAACCTTACAGAAAAGTTGTATCATTGTCACAAAATACGGAACGAATACTCCAGAGAGGATAAACTGAAAAAATAAAACCTACCACATCTTCATTGGTGGGTAGCTGCCTGGCTCACAAATTTAGTTCTTTTATTTTTTTAACCTTGAGAAAATAAGGTAAAAATGAAAACAAAAATTAAAAAAAATAACTATTTATTCTAGCTGGTACTGTGTGGGAAAGACAGGCTAATCCAAACCAATAATTTTTCTTCAGAAAAACACAAAATTATGTAGTCTGTACCCTTCAAGTTTAAAGGTATTTTAATAAGGATAATTATTTACTGTTGTTGGTTTTTCTTTATTTTTGACTGATTGGTTTTTCTCCTCGGAGAAAAAAATGCTATAATAGGAGGAAGGGTCAAACACTGGAAACTTGAAACTATTCTGAACTATTTTAATAATGTAGTCCCCCGTCAAAATGAATTACAAAATAGTTAAGAAATGGTATAAATATTCTGCTTTTAAAAGCATATTGAGAGCAATTCAGTGAACCACATTTCTTAGTGAGAAAAATGTCAAGGTTTTGTAATACACTGCATTATGCACCTGAAACTCAAGCTTACATGCCAAAATAATAATTTATGGGATACTGTGACTTGTAGGTCATTAGCCAGGCTGAGTCCTCAGAACACTGCACAAGCACTGTCTCTATCTACACACCCATATTTCTGTTTTCCAGGGTCTATTATAATAGAAAATGAGGAACCCAGGGTAATGCTATTCTGCATTTTTATTATTTTGTCTTCTGTTCATCAACCCAGGGGATCCTGCTCTAAGTCATTTCTTAATAGAAAACTCCTATCAAAGCATACAATTTAAGAAGTATACAATTTTATTCTCTTTCCATTTTATCATTGTGAAAACACACACTATCCTCCAAGGTGATATTTTTTATTTGTCCCATTGGTTACTTTGCTTTGTTTTGGTTTTATAACCTGATTATTTAAAAGAAGGGAAAGAAAAAAAGAGAATGGAATCGGCAGCCTGTCTCCCAAGCCTAACAGCCAGGCATTATCTCAGTAGAGGTCCTTAATGGAGTTTTCATTATTGTGGACCCATTTACAATTAAAACTAAATTAGTCATTTTTAACACTCTGTCAACTTTTGCTAATCACCAGAATTCAGGTTTTGATTTTTTTTTCAGGAATCATCTTTTGGTTGAATGCTTCATTAATTTTACCTTGACTGTTCTCATTTTGTCTATTCATAGTTACTGTTCATCGTTTTCCTGCTGATCTTTAAAAGACACACAATTATCACTTCCTAAATTTTATTTTTTGTAGTATGCTCTGTATTGAAGAAGCTCAGTGTCTATAAATGGCATATTTGCCTTAATTATAGAAATAAGTAGATTGAACGTTAGAGCCAGACTTCAGCATTCTGCACATGATGTTGCCAAACTCAAGTATCTGATATCTGTCCTCCGGGTAACACAATATAATGTAACCCAGCAGAAAAAAAGGGGTAAAAATGCCAGATGACCATTTTTTTTATTTTGAATTCTCTCAGTGTATTTATTTCTGTTTACTATTTATTTCTTTATATGTATATTTATTTATCTATTTATTGTAAAGGTGATGAACAAGGGGGTTACAGTTACACAAGCAAGGTAATGAGTACATTTCTTTTTAAACACTATTACCCCAGCCCTCATTTTCTCCTGCTTACTCCTCTCTACTCTCCTTTGCCCCAACTTGTATAGTTCATTTCCAGCATGAGTTCATCCTTTGTCCTACTGTTTCTGTGATTCCCTTTCCTTTCCACAGATTGGATAAATTTATATACAAGACAAAGGGTACAGAAAACTAAAGCTGGAAAAAAAAGAGAAATAACTGCATATAGGACATAATAAGGACCTCTTATTTCCAATTTTTGTAGTTCATGTTGTCTTAAAGAAAGGACAACTACCTTACTTGATGAGCTTTTCTATGAACGCTTCAGCCTCAGTGGCTCATGGAAATACATAACTATAGGTGGGGGTGGGGGCACACACCTATAATTTCAGCACTAAAGATTGTGCGTTTGAGGCTGGTCAGGACTAATGAGGCCCTGTTCTTCCCCCAAATAAAGAAAAAATAACTTTAAAAAGGAAAATATATAGCTACCAAACTGTGAAGGGACATTTAAATAATTTTCTCCAGAAACATTTTTAGTTTATTAATTTTAGAGTGACGGGAAAAATTGTTAGAAAGGTTGCAAGAAACCTCTATTTCCCCACCTATTTATATATTACCATATTTGCGCTTTTCTCCTGTATTGCTAGAGTGTGAATATACACATACAACATTTTTCCTGAAATGTTGGTGAGTGAGATGCAGAAACGATATCCCTTTATTTCTACCTACTTCACTGTAGAGCTTAAATATTAAAAACAGTACTGGACTCAGATCTGCAGTGTGTGTGTGTGTGTGTGTGTGTGTGTGTGTGTGTGTGTGTGTGTGTGTGTGTGT
>NW_012267217.1:60122533-60182000 GCF_000151885.1 Dipodomys ordii
TGTGTGTGTGTGTGTGTGTGTGTGTGTGTTTGTGTGTGTGTGTGTAATTATGTAAGCACAAATATGTGTGTGTATACAAAGTCTGTATCCATATATATATATACATACACACTTTAATTACTGTGCACATGCACAATTATGTTTCTGCTGGTGCCAAATAGCAGAACAAACAAAAATGTTTCAGTTGACCCACTCATTTTAGGGAGCAATTTAAGCAGCCACCTAAGGTCATACGAGCAAGAAGTCTTCTGAGAAGGGGAGGCTCCCCACCCCACCCCCATTCTTCCAACTTCACTTACTACTGCTCTCTAACTGGGAAGCTCAAGTAACATTGATTTCTTTCATTTGGACATATTTCTAGTAATATCTAATGCCCTTTGATGAGTCCAGGAGGGATCTACTGGGAAGGCTTGCTTCACAAACCAGCTTGAAAACAAATAAAGCAAGAGAGCTCTTGGAGAAGTAGAACAGGACACCTCTAAGGCGTGGGTGCAACCTTCCCTCATCCTGCGCAGCCCTGCACATCCTCAGAGTCCAGGAGTACCAGGGAAACCCCGAGACTCCAGTCACAAGTCATTTCTACTACACATCTCAGAACCATTGAGGTAGAAAAATTACCTATTGTGAAATGCAACCATAAAGACTGATGCTTTCTAAGCGTGCCTTTGAAAGCACATTTCCAATGAAAATCTACGCCCTTGAAAATAAAGGTTCACAACGTGTTATATATATAAAGCATCAGTTGTAAAATAGGTACAGTTGAATTAATTAAATTCTTTATGTAGCCAGGTGCTGGTGACACACACCTGTAATCCTAGCGACTCAGGTGGCTGAGATCTGAGAATCAAGATTCAAAGCCAGTCTGGGCTGGATGTCCAAGCTAGCAAAAAAGATAGAAATAGAGCTCAAGTAGTAAAGAGTAGCCTTGAGCACAAACTCTCAGCCACAATACCCAGGCCCTGAGAGCAAGCCCCATGACTAGCTCGCTCTCTCGTCCTCTCCTCTTCTTGCTCTCTCTCTCTCACTTTCACATATACACATACACACATACACACAGTTTAATGTACTTTACAAAAATGCAGTTAATTGTGTGTTTTATTCAGAATTTTAGTTAAATGAATAGACTAGAAAGAGTCTTGTGGCAAGAGAATGTATAACTATGAGATAAGAAATATGCTAATTTGTCACATTATACTAGCCATTCACACACATATCTTATAGTATGCTAAACATCATAAACATGCACAATAAAATATATATTTCAAAAATCACTTGAGAACTAAGTGAACAAAGGCCATATATAGGATCACATCATAGGACCACAAAGAGAGAAGTCAGGAATAATTCCACTGATTCTCACTTGAGCTTTTTGGTGCATGGTAGTGTCTTTACTGTGTTGCAGAAAATAGGAGCAACAAATGGAGTGGGGATGGGGCTAAAGGTACTGATCACCCAAACAAGAAGTTGTTGGCAAGCTCAGGGCTAGACACAGAGATCTGAGTGACTTCAAGGTGACCCTGGAAAACAGAAATATGGGTGTGTATAATAATTTTCTATTATAATTACTTATAAATAGATTTAAGTTTGGGATGATTTCATGAAGTGATTTTTTTTCTGTCCGTCGTGGGTATTGAACTCTGGGTGCTATCCCTCAGCTGCTCATGATGATCCAGGACCTTGTCATCTACCTTGCAGCAACGAATCCTTCTGGTCATGCCGCAGAGGGAAAATGTGGGGAACTGCTCCAGCTCCTTCCTTCCTGGCCTTTGTTCCTGCGGCATGGGACAGCCCCTCCACTGTCTATACCACACCCTTCTCCTGGAGAAAGAACCACTCCTGGCCAGCCTCTGGAGGTCAACTGCTCATTGCCTCCTCGGTCCTCACTTCTTTGAGGACTCCCTCAACCCTGGGCCAGAAGTGTATGCACCAGGTAAACACACATCAGTAAGAGGGCCAGCTCTGGTCAGGCCTCTGTCCTGGCCCCAAATAGACATTACTCTATCTAGCCCCTGCCCATACTTCCCTCAGGGAACCTTTAATGGACTCCAGCCCCAGACAGAGTTCATCCTGTATGAACTCCCACCTCTCTCCATTCCAAGTTAAGGTTGCTCTTGCCTATCTTCCCTATCTTCAGAGTTGGGAGCGGGAAGTCATGTGCACACCTGGGCAATGTAGTTGGTGTGTTCACCTAGGAAGGCTCCAGGCCCAGCAGGCAGGTGCACTGGGCTGTGTCTGAGCAACTCCATCTCTGAACCACCAGCGGAGGGGCTCACAGGCATGGCTGACGTCCAGTGTTAGTGCTCTACCGCTTGAGCCACAGCACCACTTCTGGTTTTCTGGTGGTTAATTGGAGATAAGAGTCTCATAGACTCTCCTGCCTGGGGTGGCTTTGAAACATGATCCTCAGATCTCAGCCTCCTGAGTAGCTAGGATAAAAGGCATGAGCTTCATGAAATGATTTTAA
This sequence comes from Dipodomys ordii, assembly GCF_000151885.1. Lineage (NCBI taxonomy): Eukaryota > Metazoa > Chordata > Mammalia > Rodentia > Heteromyidae > Dipodomys > Dipodomys ordii. Next base: position 60,124,998 of record NW_012267217.1, read on the forward strand.
AAATTCACCTTCAATTAAGATATAATTCTGAAGTGTAATCTTTTAATTGTCCTTTAAATGGTATGCATTTTCTTTTTCGTGATGAAAACAGAAAGGGTTTGGAAAGGAATTGAGTACATTTCCCCAGTGGTCTGGCTGCTTGTGTGTGGTATCTTTTGTTCAAGAGCTCTTGGTCTTGGTTTATCATCTCCACAGCCCACCTTCATTTCTCCTGAAGATACTAGGTTCTCTTCAGGAATTTATAACTCTGGAATCTTAAGACCCTTCTTCCCACTTTAAAAATCTTCTCCGAGCCATAAAGAGAAAGGATTTAGCAAGGGATCCTTCATCTATCGCAGGAGTTACATTCCAGAGACTCCCTGTGACAGGTAAAAATTCACGAAGCAGCAGCATTATATTTATTTTATTATTTAATATATATTTTAAGACTTTATAAACCCTTCCCACTCTCCTATAAACCTTTCCCACTCTCTTATTAACCTTTCCTACACTGATAAAAACTTCATATGCTCTTAAATGCATCTATACTGTTAAACCTATGTAATTTTAACAACATATAAAAGTCTATATGGGAACTCACCAGTGAAGTCTACTACAACTTGAATGGTGAAGATCATGAATCATGTAGCTGTGCAATGCTGATGACAATGAAGGTAATGACAATGAGATGAATGTACTGCACAGCCAAGAGTAATATTATGGCACTTCTTCAGCCTTCCATCAGATGGTGCAGTATCATTGCCCTGGGAAGTAACTTCGGTTTCCACTGAAGGTGTAGGCATAACTGATCTCATCATTTGAGCGATGAATGTGGTTCTGGGGAGTTACCAGCACTGCTTTTTCTTTTGTTTTTGTTTAAATAAATCGGCATGCCAGTCTGGATTGTATTTACGAAGTGCTAGGAACAAAGCATCCTTCAGCCACTCTGAAGTTTTCTGACCATGCTGACTACGCTTGCAAGATGATTGAGTGCTAGGTCAACCTCCTCCTCTTCTCCAACCTGTACTTCATTTCCTTCTTCCTCATCTTCTTCACTTGCTAAATTCATCTCATCCAGGTTAAAAACTTGAGGCTTATAACCCCCTTCCTTGATGATGGATTTGCTCATGTCATTCCTCAGCTCAGTCTTTATCTGCAGAGGCAGCTTCTCCATGCAGAGAAATGCTCTTGGATCCAAAGCGTCTTTGAAATTTGTTGAACCAGGCCTTGCTGGCCAGAATGGGGTTGGTCTGGTGGGAGAGGTCCTTTACGGTCCTGCTTCTGCATTGTCGTCATCACCATCATGAACACATGTGCTTCCACAGAACTATCAGGTAGTTTCTTGGCCCTTGTCCTGATGGTGTTGGTATCCGGCGAGCTATTCTTCTTCCTGCAGTTGTTTATACACAGGGACAGCACAGATTCTATCCTCATCATGGCCTAATTGCAGGAAGTGGCTCCCCTCTTTGCAGCCTTGTTAAAAGTCATCACTGCTGTAGACCTAATATTCTTCCTATCTTTCTTTGTGTAGTGAACAGTAGATTCATTGATCCCATAATGGTGGCCTACGGCCACATAGCTTTTGCCTTCCTTTAACATGTTGAGAATTCCACCGTTTCTTTGATGGTAAGCATCTTCCTCTGGTTCTTGGGTTCACTTGGTTCTGCACCTTAGAAGGTGCAGAATATTTGGGTGGCACCACAGGAATTGAAATAAATGCAAACTGTTATGAAAATTTTTACAAAAATACAACACCACAGAGCAACACTATGGACAGTGGTCAGACATCGATGTGAAGTGGACAAGGAGAGATGCGGAAAATAAGATCACAGTGCGGGAGAGCAAACAGACTAATGTTATAGTCACTGAGCCAACCCATACCCAGGATACAGAGGACAGTGCCGATGATATACATATTGTATTTTATCTTGATTTAATATTCTTTTAATATGTTTGCATTAACATCTTTATATTTGCTATATTGTTTTAAACATTTTAGGCAACAATAATTAAACACATCAATACTGTATAAATAACTGTAAACTGCAAAATCCGCGCTATAGCAAAAGCTCGGTGATACAGAATTAATTTGCTTTTAAACCTGTGATATAGTGAAACTGCAGTAAGTGAATGGTGGTATCGTGACAGATGACTGCACATGGTACTTCGGGGGAGATTAGGGAAATTTTTGCATAGAAATTTAAGAATTTCCTTCAGGTTGAGTCATGGACAAGTGTTTAATGTTTGTGTCAGTTTCGATGACTATAAGATATTGGGAATAAACAAGAGAATAAATAATCTGATGTTTCTTTTCCCTCCAGAGAGAGTAGGAAGAACTATAATGGTACCATGGTTCATACTGATGTCACTTTTCACAAGAAAGCAGTAGAGAATTAAGAAAGTCATTCCATTTTATGTCTGAATTTGAGCCTACTGGGGTTTAGGAAAGATGGGAGAAAAGACGTTTTGCACATAGGAAGAAGTCAGTGGTGATTCTTAAACTGGGTATAAAAATTAGCATTTCCAAGCCCGGTGCCGGTGTCTCACATCTGTAATCCTAGCTACTCAGGAGGCTGAGATCTGAGGATCCTGGTTCAAAGCCAGCCTGGGCAGGAAAGTCTGTGAAACTCTTATCTCCAATAAACCACCAGAAAACCAGAAGTGGTGCTGTGGCTCAAATGTAGAGTGCTTGCCTTGAGCTGAACAGCTGAGGGACAGTGCTCAGGCCCAGAGTTCAAGCCCCATGACCAAACAAAAAAAATTAAAGCAATTAGCATTTCCAATTATACACCTGAAATCCAGTCCCTCCACAGAGAAAGTTTAGACACAACCTCTTTGCCCACCACCATATCATTTATATATATACATACATACATGAACAGAAGGGTTACAGTTACATGAGTCAGGTAACGAGTACATTTCTCTTTGAACACTGTCACCTTTGCTCTCACTCTCTCACAGTTTTTCTTTCCCTACCCACAAGGTGTATAGTTCATCATCAACATAGTCACCATAGCATTTTTAATGTCCCAAATTTTATGTATCCCCCAAGAGAAACCTTTCTAACAAAAGAATATTCTGGATGACAGCTCAGACCGAAGTGCGATCACTGATAACTTTTCTCTCCATTTCTGTCCTTTAAAACTTATGGTAATTAGGTATCTGCATTGCAGATGCTTGCATTTTTTCCAACACAATTCAGTATTGAATTTGCAAAGAAGGAATTACTATCGAATAACTTAGTTCTGCTTGTTTTCTCCAGAGAAAATTTATATTCAACAACTAGTTTTCTGGACAAAGGATCCAAATGACTCAGAATCCCATTTGCCAATACTCAATTTGCCAATGACAATAAAAATCATTTGCCTAAAGAAAGAGATTTGTGTATGAAAGCAGAGTGGACACAGAGTGTCCTGTGCTCCAATACTCTGCTATGTAAAGTGTGGTCCATTCTCTGTCTGCCAGCTCTAGTCTGTCCGGAATATACACATACACAAAAGCCCCCCTCTACCATGTTCAGTTTCCTTTTCATTTCTTTAAACAGAAATGCTGGCATACAACTTACCACCAGGAATAGCTCAGAGCTCATGCTCTCAATTTAGTCTGGAGGAATACATTATATTTCTCTCCTCTTTGAAAACACTCTGTCAACTCTCTTTGCTCATCACCCAATAAGGATAAGGTGATTCAATCCAAATGAAGCATATGGTATTGTTGAACACATAGAAAGGATCTTTTTAATAAAAATTCAGCAATACATCTTTGTATTAGGAACTATAAAATTACATTATTTATCTATAACAACATCCCTTTCCTCACAAAGAAAGGTTTTATATATAAAACACAACTCTGGTATGTTAAACGGAGTGCCCATTATAAAAAAAGCATTCTCAAATAATAACTATAACCCAAAAGAATGGTAGCAAAATTTTACATGACTTTTGCATTGGAAAAATATCTACTATTTAAGAGTTTTAAAATATATTGACAACACAGCTGTCGACTTCTTAAAATGTTTCATCCTACATTACAATTCTATTTCTGAATCTTTTTCTCAGTCATTTGAAAAATAAACTTTTTTGCTTTTGCTTGTTAGAGAACTGATCAGATCAATTCATTAGTTGAAATGAGCAACATAAAAATAGGAACCCTGGCTCTTTGCTATTTTGTGTAAACCAGTCACGTATTTTCAAAAGATTTCTTTTGCCAACTCTCTGTCATCATTTTTGACATTTGTGGTGTTAGTATGGATTCGTAATGCACCATATACCCTTCGCTTCTTGGACAATGTCTCCAGCAGTGCTGGGTACTTACAGAAGCACAGTCCTCGGACTTCTCTTCCACAAATCCAATCTGGCAGGGAGTCCTCTGGTTTTGCAACCAGTAGTCGGTGGATTCAAGCAAGCTGGCACTGCGTAGGACCTGGGGGAAGCAGAAAACCAGACGAACATTCACTTGGCAAGTCTTTCTATTTAAACAAAGAAAACCTCTTCTAAAAGAATCCCAGATGTATCTTTTTAAATTTTCCTCAGAGTATCAGGATAGCAAGAGGAAAGGCTAGCAGGATAAATAGTACTTTGACAAAGTGTGAACTACTCCTCCCGAAATAGGCTTGAGATAGATGTTAACACTGCTAATTCTTTCCTTAGCAAATGCAACATCTGGAAAGTTCAATGTATGGCTGGCTGAAGTGATTTACAGTCATGTGATTGTTTTTTTGGTGTGGCTACAAATGGGGGTGCATTTCATTCGTGTTGCAATTCTTTCATAAGTTACTGATGCTTTGTATCTTTTAGGTGTCATCATGGTTTTCCTTTTGCTGCAATGTAGCCACTTTGAGTTTTCAACTCTTCTAGAATAGGTAGGGAACAAGGTACAATTCTTTTAACATTTCTAAGATATCACATTATTAAAAATATGAGGGCTAATTCAGTTGCATTAAAATAACCATTGTCTATTTGCTAACACTGTGACAAGACAAAACAAAAAGTCATACACATGAATTAATAAAGTCAAACATGATTTTAACATGTCTTGCTTTGGAGCTTGGATTTGAAAGCAATGATAAAAGGCACACTCCTCAAAGCCAAAATATTTCAAAGACATAATCTCATCACTAAAGAATGATTCAACTTTCAATGTGTCTAAACACCATCCATATTGTATATGACAATTTTCTCATCTTTATATCCTTAGATACCGAATAGCTTCCTTAAAACACATCTTGGCTTTAAAGAAACAGAAATGCTAGGTGCTGATGGCTCATGTTTGTAATCCTGACTTCTCAAGAGGCTGAGATCTGATGATCACGGTTCCAAGCCAGACTGGGCATGAAAGTTTGTGAGACTATTTCCAATTAACTACCCAAAAGTCAGAAGTGGAGCTGTAGTTCAAATAGTAGAGTGATATCTTTGAGCACAAAAGCTCAGCAACAGTGCCCAGGCCCTGAGTTCAAGACCCAAAGACTGATATACAAAAGAAAGAATAAAAGAAAATAAAAACAAAAACACAAATATACAAAAGTAGAATTTCAAACAAGTCTTAAATATTTTAAGAAGTATATTAGTGAGAGAGAGTTTTTGTATGGTTGAGGATATAAACACCAATTTTACTCACCATTAAACAGCTCATGATTATATAAATAACTAAAATGAAATAAAATAGTTTCCCATCAATTTTGTTGATATTTCAATTATTAATTACTTAATATTTATGCTACATAATGCTATGTTGGAAACTCTCAGTTCAGACACTAACATATTACCTGATTTAAACATCAAAGGTTGTGGTAGAATTTAATAGTTTATATAAGTAAAAGGCGTATATCAGATTCTAGCTCCTACTGAGTGCTGAGCTGTGATTAGAAATTATTAATACCTTTGTCAGTAATTTGTCAGGTGAGTGCAGAATTAGCATCTGAGAACAGTTTTCAGACCTAAGAGCTCCCAAACCATCACGGGTGCATTGCCTGCCATGGGATTGTAGTTCCTCATTTCTGGGTTCTGCCCAGTTCCCATCTATTCAGCCCTGCAGACCATCCTGGTCTATGTGGTCTCAGTCCACTGTTCACTCTCTGTGTGACGAAGTTACCTCCCTGCTCCTGGCCACAGTTTGCCCTCCCTAAACCGTCAAACCAAACTCGCTGAGCTGAGGGGTGCTTGTCCATCAAGCGCCACGTAATTCTCCTCCTTCCTCCCCTTTCCTGCATCCTGCCTCTCCTTTTCCCATATATATTAAAAAGCCAAATAAGAAAAGAGAATGAAACCTGCTTCAATAAACCACTTAGCCCCACAAGTTGAACAATTATAACCTGTTGAAAGCTTTAGGTTTAATGGTCTGTACAAAGGGTTAGAAGAGAGGTACTTGAAAGGGGGAAAATATGTGCTTGAGAATACAATGAATTTGGAAACTTTATGAATCTAATTTCCCTGCTGAGAGAGAAAAAGAGAGGAGCTCACCAGGTTCTCCACGGCTCATTAATTTATCTGCTATTTTTAGTTCCCAGGATTGCTTATTTCTGATGAAGAGCTAAGAAAAAAAGTGCTGTGTAGTCATAAGTGTGAAATAATATTGGCACAATTACTTTTAAAATTTCATCAGTGTCCAGAATAAGGAAGAAGAGCCTCTTTTTTCAAAGACTTTACTCTGATGGAGAGAATCAAGAGGCAGGAATTTAGTGCATTACACAGTGAGACCAAAGGAAGGTATTCTTAGGAGAGGATCACAAAGGCACAGTACCTATAAGCATCTGATCATATACAATAATATTTATTGAAATGAGCTCCAGAGAATGGCAACAAGAGGTTTTTTTTCCTATGTTGCAGTTTTTGTTTTCTTTTCCTTTTGTCTTGTTTGTACATCTATCCATTTTGGGGAGCTTGGTGGGGGCACAGAAACAGTGGGACCAAGGGTGAACAGATACAGCAGTGCTACTCACTAGAGTAGGAAAAACTGGGAGAAAGTGAAGGCAGGGGTGACATTGTTCAAAAAAATATACTCTTCATCTGACTTAAGTAACTATAATTCTTCTCTACATCACTTTTGTAATAACAATAAAAATGCAGGAAAGGAAAAAAATTAATGTGTTTATGAGATGGAGGAGGAAGCCAGAATGAGCATTTAGTAGACTGAGCACAGTCCTCAGCAATGCTAACATTTTTCAAGCAATTTAGATAGGATAAAACAGTAATTTATGATGAACCCAGATATTTGGGTTAGAGTTCAAGTTCTGTCCCTACCATCAACTACTGAGTGAATGAAGTCATCACACTTATCATTTACTGAAGTTATAGTAACTTAAATGAACGTATTTAAAGACATTCCAGAAGGTTGTTTCAAGGAGGCAACAACGCTTGGTAAGAAATGTACTCATTATCTTGCCCATGTAATTAACCGCTCTGTATCGTATTTTCACAAGAAAAAAAGAAAATATCTGTTAAAGCCTAATTTCTTACAAGAGAATGTAATTTATTAAGCATGATGATGACATATTAGTATCAGAAGACTGAATTTCATATAGCATCTGTTCTATGATTAATGGTTTCTTTACTTTTCCATAATGTTTGACAATTTCTCTTTATTATTTTCAATACGCCATTTTTGCTTTTCTCTTTCATCTCTATGCTTTCTCAAGTTAACAGTCAGTCAATAAGGTCTCAGTAAACTCCCTTGAGATTAGACCTGGGAAAGATTAAGATGAGTAAAAATGACAGCTGTCCTTTGGAAACTCAGTTCTAATGGAAGGAAGTTACACGTACCTGGGACTGTCAAGAAGAGGGACTGCTTTGGACAATGGATTCCAAGGGGTCTGTAGTTAGGAAAAGGTTTTGCACTTGACCAGTTGTGGAAGGTGAACTTGAATTGTCAGGAAAAATTGGGTACACTGAGGAGGACACACGTCTTTTTTTTTTTTCCTGATCCTAGGGCTTACACTCAGGGCCTGGACATTAATTATCCTTAAGCCTCTGTGCTCAAGGCTAGCACTCTACCACTTGAGCAACAGCACCGCTTCCTGCTTTTTCTGAGTATTTTATTGGTGATAAAAGTCTGATGTGGCTTTCCTGCCTGGCCTGGCTTCGAACCACAATCTTCAGATCTCAGCATCCCGTGTAGCTAGATTATAGGTATGAGCACCCAGGGAGTGCCTGGCTGTACTAATTTTTTGACTATTTTTTAATCCTCATTGTGTAAGTTTCCCCTCCTGTGGTGTTTTAAACACATAGGTCTTCCCAGTTTACTCAATCTTTTCCCCTGACTCTTTTCCAAGAGTCTCGGGATATTAATTAGCACCCATTGGTCTGACTTACCCACTCTACCGGTAGTGTTGACCTTTCTGGGGAGCTGGCGCTTTACATTTTAAACTGTTAACTATTAACCCTTGCAAATCCCCTTGTCATCTTGGATTCTTTGTGAATAAATGCAGACTTTCTTCTCCCACACCTGAATCCACAAAGAAAACTCTATATTGGTTCTGTTGAACTTTGACTTTGCCTTTCTAAAGAATTACCCTATTTGAGTTCTCCCTTGAACCTACCATATTTCAGCTAATATATTTTGTATACACTTGCATATCCCCCAACATATTTACTTATGTGTTTATAAGCTAAATCTAGCTTCCAAATATGAAGGAAAACACACAAACGTTTGTTTCTCTGCACCTTAATTCATTTAACATAATTTTTTCCAGGTCTTTTCATTTTGTTACAAATGATACAACAAAATAACAGCAGGGAAATGAGTGTTTGAAAGGACTAGGGTAGGGTCAGGGGAAAGGGGTACATGAATGTAAAGAAGAGAGAGAGAGAATGCAGTTAAGAATTCAATGTATATCCTACACAATTAAGAAAAGGGAGAGGAAAAGGGTGGATTGAGAGGAATGGATAAGAACGTTGAAAGGGGAGACATTGATCAAGATGCATTGTATTCATAAATTGCTTCGCTGAATGGCAACTCCTTTGCACAACTGCTTAAAAATAATAACTGGAAAGAAAAGAAAAGCTAGTCTTATGTTTACAGAATTGATGGCAGAGGAATTCTCCCAACTACCCTGGTTTGAACCTTCTCTGCCAGCTGGAATAGTTCTTTGCATATTTCTATTTTAACAGTAGGCTCTCCAAAATACAATTCTTTTATTTCATTCACTTAATAGAAAATGTTTTAAAATTCATACTTCTCAAATGATTCTTCTTCCTATAATACCCTGGGTTCCCACTCAACCAATGAAATCCATACTGTGGCCTACTCTCTGGGTTACATTATGCTGATAATAATATCTCAGATTCATATCTATGGACCTTAAAAACAGTCATGGGAGCCAAACAATAAATAAACACATGTTTAATTGCAAGACATTATGAAGAAATCTCTATCACAATGCTGTGATAGAGAATAAAAGGGACTGCTATGGTCTGAATGTTTGATTCCTCCCGAAATTAGTGGGTCAACATTTAATTCCCAGGATGTTGACATTAAGTAATAGGGCCTTTGGGAGTTGATAGGGGTTTTGAGGATTTATCTGTAGGATTGGCGTCCTTACAGGAGAGGTTGAAGAAGGCCTTCTGTCTTTCCACATTGTGAGGGTGAAGCATTTGGTACCATCTACTAAGAATGAACCTCCTGGACCCTTAATCAGCTGATCTGAACCTTGATCTTGAATATCTCATTCTCCAGGACTATGAAAAAATTAATCTTGTTGATTATAAACAAATAAGCCTGGGATATTTTATTATAAAAGCCTGAATAGACTAAGGCAGGAATGGTATTTGGACAGGAAATTTTGAGCATCATAGATAGATCCTAACCACCCATGTTGTTAATTATTTCTCAGCTTTCTCTCACTCCTACCTCCCAACCCTGTCCACTCCTTGAAACCAGAATCAAAAAGTACATGAAGGTGAGCTTCAAAAAAGCCCCTTGCCTTAAATTCCATTTTTTAAAATTAATTAACACAGCAGCAGAAAGCAAGTCATTTAACCTTTTTGAGACTCAACTTCCTCATGTTTTAAATATAGGTGATTCCTGTTCATAGTGAAGGGTGTTTTAAAGTTGTTAGAATAATAATTGTACATACTGATGTACATAGTATCACATTAGTATCCATTATTATTCATATTGTCTTAATGTCCTGTAATTCCCTGCTAAGACCTTAACCTCAACTGATTAATTGATCCAATAAAAATCAGTGAGGACTTCATAGTCCTACAAGGACAGACTAGGCCCTTGAAGGGAAATGGTATCATTGGTGAGCCTAAAGTTTGATCAGCTTACTACCAAACTGTGGCCTAGCATTCAGGGCATCCCAATTCAGTTCTAATTTCTGATCATCTATTGAACTGTTATAATTCTCTGTTGTTTAAGATATTCTGGTTTATCCCAAGCTTTGTCTTCGGTAATTCCTCTGGATACACCCTGAGTTATAATCTACCAGAAGACTGAAGAGTTCTCCACAGGATATAGACATAGAGGTCTTTTTGTGTTGTGTTGGTTTTAATGCACTAGGTAATGGTTTTTGTTTCCTTTGTATGTTCTTCCCCCTATGGTATATCCCCTGTTGTCACTGTACTTGATTTTGGTACCCTGCATCTTATATGTACATTTGTCTAATTTGGGAAGGGAAGGGGAATAACAAAATTCTGAAACAAGGACATAGGACAACCCATTGCAACAAGGATACCCACATGACAGTATATTGGAAGCGAACTGTACAACTTTGGGCAGGGGGAGGAGTGAAGGAGGTCGGGGAGAGAAGGGATAGTGGAAAAATAAGGGAAGGGGCACCAATGCTCGACAAGAAATGTACTCATTGCCTTACTCATGTAACTGTAACCCCTCTGTACAGCATCTTTACAATAAAATAAAATTTTAAAAAAGAAAAGAAGGAAAAATAGAGTTCTACACATAGCTTGTTGGATGCACACATTGCTTTCCTCCTGTCCCTTAAACATCTTATCGATTTTCTTCCCCACACATCTTTGAACTGGGCACTGAGCCCAGTATCAATATTTATAACGTAACATATTTCTACCTTGAATTTTAGAGTGTGTATGTGTCTTTTCCTTCCTGTCAGATATGAGTATTGTATGAGCCCATGAGCATTTCATTGCCTTTCTAAATCATACATCTCCTAGTATTTGACCAGTGCTCATTTGATACCAGACTCTCTCACATTTCATGTAATTTATATATGTACACATGTAATTTTACTCTTTGTAATGATTGTGTTTTTCAAAAGGAAGTCTTAATAATTGTGATTTATTCAACATGAAGAAAGTTTGAAAATATATGTACATATTGATGTTTTGTATTTCTGCAGGGATTTTCTCTACAGGTAATAAAGATTTTTGAAGTTGAGTAAGATAACCACTTTCGAATCTTATAAACTATCAAAACATTTCATGTCCCAACCATCACAGGCATATAGATGGGAAGCAATCTCAGAGCTGTTAGGAGAGAGACTTTCACACACAATATGCCATATTCCCTTAATGTATGGATTGTGATGAGCAATGGAGTGCTGCTTAGAGCTAACTTCAGCATGACATCAGAATGTGAATTCTTTTTTTTCCTTCAAAAAGCAGAGATTGTGAGACATGGATGCTTTCTGTGGAGGCTGAGCAGAACTCGGGATGGCCATCTCTGAGTAAGTCCTGCTGGCCCTCTGTGTTTTCACGGATGACAAACTTTACATGATGACTTGGAAACCACTTGGGAGGATTTGTCCTTTCAAACATGACACAAAATCTATATGAATATGGATTGATGAGGAGGGGACAAGAGGCAAGAGGAGCTACACCCCTCGGAAGGAGGAGAACATTGAGACATCACTCAGAGAACACCTGCAGGCTTCTGGTGCTTTCCCGGCCTCTTTCTAGGAATCTCCATTCAATCTCATTACACAGGGAGACACATGCGAGAGATTCACTGAATGTGAGTCGTCAGGAAAGCAAGGAAAGAACCATGGAAGGAAGGCAGGGACTCAGGGATTCACCTAATTCCTGAGCAATAAAGCAGCACTGCATTGGAGCTAATATTTCCTCCTTCCCTCCCTCCCTTCCTTCCTTTACTTCTTTTCTTCCTTCCTGTGTGCCTCCCTCCCTCCTTCCTTTCCTTCTTTCTTTCCTTTATCTTTCTCTCTCTTTGTTTTTTTGTTTGGGCTTGGGGCTTGAATTCAGGGCCTGGGCACTGTCCCTAAGCTTTATTGCTCAAGGTTAGCGCTTTACCATTTTGAAGCACTTCCAGAGCTAATATTTTCTTGATAGAGAACTCATATTCCTAGAAAATTACTTATTACTTACTTTTCAAAAGGCATGTGGCTGTGTAACCACCTGCACCATCAAGATGTAGGCCAACTTCCGTTCTCCCCTCCCTGATACCAGCTGCCCTGCAACTGTCGAAATCTCACCTTCTCCTGGGCAGAGCCCTGGGAAATCTGTCTGATTTTTTGTTTTTAATTTTGCATTTTCCAGATATGTGTGTGCAGTTACATCTGCAGATGCAAGCCTGTTGTAAGCAGGTTTGTTTTCTTTTATTGCCAAGTTGTATCTTATTTAATGGGTTGTAGTTCTAGTTTTTTTCCTATTTTTTTATCTACTCACAAGTTGAAGGACATTTTTTTCTACTTTTTGCCAAATAAAGCTGCTGTAAACATCATAGGTTGTATCTGAATTGAAGTCTCTGTTTTACCAGGATGATTTTATGTAATATATATATATATATATATATATATATACATATATACACATAATCTAAAATCTACTTATATAATATATATTAACTCTATTTATTTCTGTTTTATTCTCCTTTTTTATGCCTGCAGGATATGTTTAAAACTGAAGTTTTAGCTTGGATTCCATGTTACTCAAATTTTACACAAAATTATTAATTAGATGATATTTGAGATTAACGTTGGAAGTATTATAAGAGCAGGATCATGCTGTTCATGCTAAAAGTTTTCATTTACGCTCATTTATATGCTTGTTGAAAACACCTGGTGGTGTTTTTACTTACTGCTTATCTAACTGGAGAATGGTGGGCAAAGCAAGAATATCAATACAACATATAAATCTGGTTTTTATTCTGTTGGAACAGGACCACAAATCAAATTGATAACACACACACACACACACACACACACACACACACACACACATAGACATATGAGAGAGAGGTGTCTGATAATGAAACTACCACAAAGATAAATAAAGCTGGATAAGGGATAAAGAAGCAAAGAACGCCGTTTTGAAAAGCGTATCTCTGCAGGCCTCTCTAAAAGTAACACTGAGCAGAGCTCTGCATGAAGTGCGGAGTCAGTCATGCCTGTCTGTGGAGACCAGCTGTGACCTGGGCAGCGGTCATCATCAGAAAGAAATCTTTGATGCAGCAGCGTGCTTTGTGCATTTACAAGATAGTAAAGAACTATTGTGGCTGGTTCAGCCAGGGGTGGAAAAGAAGTTTTCCAGAAGTTCAAAAGTGAACTTCAATGGGGAAAGGAAGAATGCATGAATATAGTTATAAAAGTCAATGTACTCATGGAACCAGATAACTGCTTAGCATTAGGAGAGAGAGATGGGTAGAGAAATGATGAAAAGTGACATTGATCTAGATGCATTGTACTTATAAATAGGCATGTTGAATGGAAACATGTTTATATAACTACTTAAAAATAATAAAATAGTTTTAAAAGGAAATCTATAGCTAAACTGGGCTACAGGACTTAATGTTTTAAAGCACTTTAGGAGTATGTAAGATCATTTTATTATCGTTTGTCATTGGCTTAGCTAATGGTTAATTGCTGAATTAAGTTTTCGGAATAGCCTAAAAATCTAATGTCCATCCAACTAAATAGTTCTAGAATTTAGAAGATTTTGTACAATTTTACACATTTAAGTTCATGTTAATTTAACTGAAGACTTGGCAAAGTATTCTTTTTTTTAATTTCTTATTTTTTTGCAAAGTATTCTTTTGTAGTCTTTTGTTTTCCTCTCTGGGATACAATTCACTTTCCATTATTTTGAAGAGAAACTCTATAATATCTAGTTAAAGCACCCAGTATTATTCAGAAGAAACATTGCCACAAACTAGACATAGCTATTGTGTAGAAGAAGAAAAAACATTCAAACTTCAGTGGTTTTGTCTCCATTTTTCAGGTTAAATTTAAATGTTAAGAGAATATTTTCCTTGGTAATTTTACTGGATGACTGTGTATTCTTGTGTATTAGTTTCTTCTGACAAAAACAAAGAAAAAAAGGTAAGTATTTCAGAGTAAAAAAAAACGATTTCTCATAGGACATATTCAGTAATTCTCCTTAGCTGTATGTGAATTTTAGTTATGGTAGAACATCTAGCATTAAAAAAATCATATGAACACTAAGATTTGGAAATTGTCTAAGTACTTATTAGAAAAGACATAGAAAAATGAGTTCTTTTAGTATTTAGGATAAAACAATTCTTCATTATCAAGGATGAAAGGGAGCCTAGAAAACACCAGCTGATAGGCAGAGAGGAGTCTGGGAAGGAAAAAGGTTAGCAGTGGGTTTTCAATGCACTCTCCCTTGCTGTAGAGGGATGAGAAAGAATGCCTGAAGGTGTCACATGGTTCACAAGCTAATGACTGGCCCACAGATAAGTTATATTCCTCTAATGAAAGAATACTTATCTATGGAATTTTAGCAGTATGTTCTAATTAAGCTTGCATCTGAGATGTTTCATTATACAACAGCATCTTTCCTTCAGTTACAGACATGATCCCATGTCTGTGTCTGTAATTTGGATTTTGTATGCCAACTCTGGGCCAGAGTACATACCCATGTGGTAAGAATGACTAGCAGCTTCAGCATAGTCCTGGGTGTTTTTCTAATTCTGTAATCTAAGGGCACAGGTCCATTCTTTTACCAGGTAGAGAATTAAGAGGCAGACAAGTAGTGAAGTAGGGTAAAGTATCACGTTGACTGAAAGGGAAAGTACAGTACTAATGCTCCATAGAGAGGGGCCCTAGAGCTGGAATTGCAATGAATTCCCCCCAGGCAAGTGGCCTTTACACCTTATCAATTCTCTTTTTGCCTCAGAACACTATTGGTCAGTAAGGGGCCATGCATTGGTCTCTGCCATTGCACATGAGTACATAAATAAGTCTGATTGGTCACATCTGGCTGTGCATGAGATGTTAACTCACCACTGACATAGGACTGTGAGTGGAAGCATGGGACATTATGGGAAGAAAAGCATTTGGGCACCAACCCACAGCATTATGGGAAGAAGAAATGACATTTTGAGCAAGAGTCCAAGGCACTACGGGAACAAGAAATGCCGTGATGGGGTACATGTTGTCTGCCATGGGTGACGTTTGACATTTTCTATCTCTATCTGCCTAGTGGTTCCCACTTTCCCCTACATTTCTGCTCCTCTTGCCTCACTGAATTACTTGTATCCCAGAAGCTACACCATGTCTGTCTCACTGTGGCACAAAAATTGTCTCAAAATCACATATACACTTCAGACCCTGAGAATTAATTGAGCTAGGCAAAGGAGGATCAGACCACTGGGAGCTTCTGCTGGATGCCACATGTCAGCAGACCAAGAATGTTTTGAAAGTCGATGAGAACTTTTTCCACACAAAAGTGGAAACCAAATTTGGGTGTAGTGTATAAAATGCCAGAGTGACAAAATTAGATATCCTCGGGAAGTGCAAAGATGGAATAATTTATGAATGGTCAGTTAGGGTTTAAACACAATCCAGTTAGTAAGGAAATAGAAGCTATCTAATTAATCATTACTCTCTATTTTGGAAATATAGAGTCAAAAGAATGCTGTCATTTATATCAGATCGGGGAAGGTAATGCGACTTCAGTATTAGGAGAAGCAAAAAAAGGAAAAGACTCACAAAAGAAAACATGTGGTATGCTCATGATTGTGCAAAGTATAGGTCGTTTAGGATTTGCTCCTGGATAAAGGGACGGGGGTTTTAATGACCCCATGTGACTGCAACATTAATACATGCCTTTGGCCTTTGGAAATGAAATGAAAGTGGTGTTTCTCCTCTCTCAGCCTCATCTTCAGAAGCAACTATTGTGAACAACTGTCCGTTAAGATGCCTGGCAGAGAGAGATGCTTTTGCCATGCTTCCTATTTGGGAGAGTACGCACCCTAATAGGAGTCTTTCCCAGTGCATCGCCTTCACACAGGGCAGAAGCTAGCCTCGTAAAGGTGGACACACACAGCAGCAGGTTCAGTCTGAGGGAGGCTTGGGCCTGAGTGGTACTCAAATAGATCTGAGCTGTGTCCTTTCTCTTGCTTGGATGGGGACAGAACTGAAATGCACACGTTACTTTTTTCCAGAATGATAAGCCTCTCAAGAAGGAAGGAAGAGGGATGGTATCAGAATTGGTGGGGAAAGCTGATGGAAAGGAAAGAGAAGAGGCCCACTGGCTGGTCTTTCTGTAAAAATCCAATGAGAGAATGGAAATTCTAGACTGTATTTTAAAATTCAAGACTTCTATTCTTTGTAAAAGGTACCAAATAAAGAGAACTTGGTGCAGTTAGAACAAATATTCACAAAAATATCACCTACTTAGTTCCATGGATGCAACATTACCATTAGTTACTACAAATTGTCCTAAGCTAGTCTGAGTTTTCAGAGTGCTACTTTTTGGTTTAAAGGAAGGAAAATAAGACAGAAAAGAAAAGGACACCTCCAAATCTTTCCAAGGGCTTCTTCACATGCAGTATATAAAATCTCAAATACCAGATAGCCAAGTTGTTAGAAGTAAAAGGAAGCTGGGCAGAGCCAAGAATAGAAGTTCTGAATCTACCAACTTCTGGAATACAAAGCTGAATCACATTCAAAACATAAAATGAGCCATAATTGATAGCGCTAAGCAGAGTTTCCTGCAAAGAACCTTCTCTCTGGTTTACTGGGAGCTTGGCTGTAATAAAGGCATCTTGATTTGCTTTTGTTGACAGCGGAGGAAATGAATTCCTGCTGGAAGTGTCCAGTATTTGCATTTTGCCTTCCGTAAAACACTGGAATCTCCCAGATAAGGATATGGTTCAGGACCAGTGGAACTTTCCTTAGGGGTTTGGACAGTGAGATTGTCCTCAGAGGGAATTTGGAGGACTGGGCTGATAGTGAGCCAAATCTGAACTCCAAGTCTCCTTGTCCTGTCTCCATCAACCTTCCTATGACCTCACTAATGACCACCATTCTTGTGTGATAGCGTAGTGAACAGAACTCTTCATTTCATGACTAAGTACCATCCTGCCCTGTGCATTTTGCTTCTTCCTTCCTGTTAGTTCCTGCTTGCCTGGGGGCAATAAGCTCCAGGAAACAGTTAGTTTAGTTCCCATTTGCTTGGGATCGATAAACTTCAGAAAGAGTTTAGCTTCAGGAGATGGCTTGACTCAGGTGAATGAGCACAAAGCACAATGCACCAATAAATTAGATAAGGTGCCCCTAGCTTAATGCTGACTTCTGCTTCTCTTGTTTCCTGCTTGCTTGCTTGTAGCTGTAGATTAGGAAGAAGGCAAATTCCAAACTGGATGAGGGGTGTATTAACCTGACTTGGTCAGGAAATGGGCTATCACACCCAAGTGTGGTCACCGGCTGCCTGATAAAGACTTTCCATTGGCTATATATTTTGTCTGAATGGTGGCTCCTGGGAATTCTCCATTTCACTTGGATGCCCTGGCCTAAAGCATTCCAGCTCATTCTTCTGTTTAACTCACACTACCCTCAAGAAAGAGTGTTTTATTGTTTTATGTTTTGTTTGTTTGGCAGGAACTGAGGTTTGAACTCAGAGCCTCAGACTTGTTCTGGTGCATTATCATTTGAATCATACATCCAGTCCCACTTTTTGCTGGAGATGGAGCCTCATGAGCTTTTCTAGTTTGGCTGGCCTGAAACTGTGGCCCTCCAGATGTCATCCACCAGCACCTGGCCTGTCCTCCTGGTCTTGCCTTCCCAATATGCCTGACTCAGTTTCCATTTTACTCTCCTCCCACTGTCCTCTTACAGCTTCAACTTGTCTTCCGCTGTTTTCTCCTCCATGGAATGTATCTGTCCTGCATCACAGAGTTCAGAGCCTTTTGCCCCAAGGAATCCCCTTTAGCATGATTAGATGTACTCTCTTTAAATATCACTTTTGCAAAATAACTCTCTATTTCTTTTCTTTCAAAAGTCCCGGCTACTTCAATGCTGCTGCACAAGAAGCCATTTGATGTGGTGGTTAGGCCATTCCCTTGTAATTCAAAGCAGGGCCTAAAGATGACCAGAGGCTGCAAGACCAGGAACAGAGGAGGGGGATCTAAAGGAGGGATACTTGAAGTGTATGGGGGGGCTTCTTTAAAACTTTCCTTATAAAGAATCTCAGGCCTGCTGGGCACCATTGGTTCATGCCAATACTCCTAGCTACTCAGGAGGCTGAGATCTGAGGATTGAGGTTCAAAGCCACCTGAGCAGGAAAGTCCATGAGACTCTTATCTCCAACAAACCACCAGAAAACTGGAAGTGTCACTGTGGCTCAAGTGGTAGAGTACTCTCCTTGAGCTGAAGAACTTGGAGACAACACCCAGGCCCAGAGTTCAAGCCCCACAACTGACGGAAAAAAAAAAAAAACTAAGGCCTTATAAAGAACAAAGCCCAGTCATGCTTATTTTAAAATGTGTCTATTCACTCATTTGACTGTTCATGTATTTGTTCTTTAAGTCTTTCTTTTCTTAAAGGAAAAAGCTTCTGTAAGTACAGAATACTGTAACAATTTCATATCATGTGATTATCTGGCTATTTAAAATAGCCAAAGTCCTCCTTAGGTTCTTGGTAGTAGTACAGAAGCTTTTGTCCAATATAATTTTGTCTGTCTATTAGGATGAAATGCCTTTAGAGCTGTGGATGGGATTCTGAAAATAGCCTCATAATTTGAATGTCCAAGCATGCATATGTTAATTGAATTAACTTTTAGTAATTACTTGTTACCCATCATAGGGACTGAAATGAAAGTACATTTTGCAGATTGAAAGGTAACATCACAGATCAAGGCATCCATCCACCCTGTCCTTCTCCAGATTTATCTGAAGCAAATGACATCAGTTTAAAAGCGGTCAGTCATGGTAAAGAATGATGGTGACACTTCAAGGAGCTGATGAGATGCCATGTTAAGATCACACTGTGCCTCTGGGAACGTGAAGTGTCTGGGAACCTGGAGTGCTTTCAGGATGCTGGTTTTGATAAGCCCAAGTTAAAGGTGGATTTAATTGTCATGACAATGAAAAGAGAAGGCTATTTGATGCTTTGATTTTTCTCCAACAATTCTTTTCTCACACCAATGCTCTTTAAAGACTTGTTTCCAAGCCAGGAGCCAGTGGCTCACGCCTGTAATCCTAGTTACTCAGGAGGCTGAGATCTGAGGATCGCAGTTCAAAGCCAGCCCAGGCAGGAAAGTCCATGAGACTGTTATCTCCAATAAACCACCAGAAAACCAGAAGTGGTGCTGTGGCTCAAGTGGTAGAGCACTAGCCTTGAGCTGAAGAGCTGAGGGACAGCGCTCAGGCCCAGAGTTCAAGCCCTATGACAGACAAGAGGGGCGGGGGGAAATACTTGTTTCCACTCTGTCTCAAACAACAAATCTTCCCTGTGAAGTAAAGCCTGGGCTAGAAATGTCCAGCCACTGAAGAAATATGGCAGGGGGTATAATGCTTTCAAAGTAAAAGGAAGTCTAACTCCTTTGACATCACGCAAGTACAGAGCATGTGATGTTCATACCCATTCTTTAGCTCTGTTTAAATAAAGTTTGACCTTAGGTAAAGACCATTTACATGGAATTATGGAGCATCATCTATAAAACTTTTATACCAACCCTAATGGGTCTGAGTTAGAGATATTATGTTCTTGGCCTAATAACATACAGCAAGGGAAAAAGCAAACAAACCTGGGAGCTCATTCAGGTATTCGGAATCGAAGTTCACATTTGTTACAAAATACCCATTGCTTCTTTACAGGTAACAGATCTTGATATTTTTAATAAAAAAATCTATTAAAGACCATTCAAGTGGTGTTTCAATATACAAAATAATAGTGTATAATGGTTTAGTTTGTTTACTGGAAAATCCATTATATATCAATTTAACAATTGTGGCTTTCTCCTTCTCATGAGAAGGAATAGTCATAGGATAAACAGGACATGGGAAAATGCCTGCATGCAATATGACTCAAGGGATACAAACAAGGGAGCGTAGCAGTAATAGAAAACATACATTGTAATAGAAAACATATGTTGTTACCACTACATTAGGCCGGGCAATCCTAACACTTGACTGAATTTATCTATCAGTTGAAGAGCACTGAAAAGAAGGAAGAGGGAAAAGGATCATTCTGAAGCTTGAGCTAGGAGGACCGAGAACAAAAGGATAACGCTTGGAGGCAAAAGGGGGCCTGTTAGCAAAATATCATAACAATACATGCAAACGATTACCCTGTAATGTGGTCACCTTAGTTCTGTGAATCAGCACTCAAAACCCAAACTATATGTTGAAGAGTTCCTCTTTCAAATAAATCCCTCACAAACTTTGCTCCTGATGCTGTGTCTTTTCACAGCGGTGGCAGAATTTGTTTCTCCAACAGCAAATCAGAGCTGACACAACTGCACTTGGGTAGTAGTCACAAGCTCAGAGGGATTCATCATGAAACACATGAAAGAAATCCAGTCAATGTGCGGCTTCTCAGAGGACTGCTGTCCAGATAATGTATTCTCTTCTGGTCCCTGGTTTTATTTCATCTGCCAGATAAGTTAGCAATCTGTCAGTCCTTATAAGAAGGCTTTATGGAGAAGACGATAAGCCTGTTACATTAGATGAGGCTGGAGAATTACTAGTAGATTTCAATTATCCATGTTCCTTTTACTGAAGTTTGACTGTGAAGGGTGGAGATTCAGTTGGACGGCCTGGCTATGTCTAAGAACACACACTATACAAGTATTTTCAGACCTACAGATGATCCTTTCCTCAGCCCTATCATCCCTGATTAATAAGATTAAAACATGTCAGTGACCACTGACATTAGTTTGCAATAATGTATAACAATGGAATAATGAATAAAGCTATAAAAGAACTCAACATTCAATCTCTTATTATGGCGGACCACTTTTCTAAATGCAAAGAGGGACCAAACATCAGCAAATTACTTTTTGGAAAGGGAGGAAAACAATTACAGCCCTCATGGTATGTGACATGTGTCTAATCACTACTAAGTAGATTTTTAAGTGCAGTTGTAAGTTGAGAATTTTTGAAATATAAAGAACACACTGTGATTATTGAAAAAAATACATTAAAAAGTGTTAATTTTGTCAGCTCATAGTAGTCATTGCTGAATTTGGTGTACATTCTACCCATCTATTACACTCAAGACGATCTGCCCGCGTACTATCAACATCCACAAACCTGCTGTGCTGGTTGCTGGGGTCTCTCTTGGACCTCAGCTTTCAATGCTCAAAATGCTTGTTTGTTCATGTAATATAAATTGTGTTGAGATAGTTATACAGAAAACTTAAAGTGACTTTTCACTTGACAGAGTAATATTATCTACTAAATCAGATTGTGAACTCTTCTGAGTTGGAGGCAAATCCCCTTCCTAAATCTACTATAGTTTTAGATAAGTTCCCATTTTCAAACACATCTATATTCTCTCTCTCACTATCTAGACACCTCTGTATACAACTCTATCTCTATGAATAGATCTATAGAGCTCTACATGCAGATATGAATATCATTGATATCAAGATCTTTATATATCCCTATAGATCCATCTCTCTATAGTTATAAATACAGATAGAGATACCTAATAGGTAATGTAGCGTGAGACATGGAAAATCCTTACTTACTTTTGTTTTTATATTTTGTGATGGATGAAGTCATGTGTTATAGTTTGGACAGTAAAGGTTCCCCTGAAGACTATTGCAAGCTAGGTTATCAGCTTGTGGTGTTATTGGGAGCTAGTGGCGCTTAATAGAAGGAAGTTAGGTTGTTGGGCGCATGCTCTGGAAGGGGATATTGAAACCTGGACCTCTTTTTCTCTCTCTTCACTTCCTGGCCACCATGGAGTAAGCAGAGCCTCCTCTGCTAGTATCACCCTCCGCTCCTGTTGTTCTTCTCCACGGGCCCAGAGGCAAACGCTCCTTATGACTATGGTCTGAGGCCTTTGAAACCATTAGCTAAAATGAATCCTTTTTTTAAAAAGGTTATTGGTTTCAGGTATTATCCACAACCATGGAAAGGTGAGTACCAAACTATACAAATACTTCTGAAAAATCATATTCAATGTAGCTTTTCTATAATCACTGTTTCTAGCTGCTGATAATGGTCACTTTCTTTAAAGCTGAAAATCTGGGAAGTCATACAAAAGTCAAATAGGCAGAAAATAAGTAAGAGTGATTATGGAGCACCATGTTTGATACATTTTATATACATGAAATAAATATACATATATGTGTGTATAACGTGCATTGCAGGCATGGGTTTTATATATTTAACCACATAATTTGTTTTGATTTATATATAGGAGTGATTTTTATCATTGATTTTTGTGGTAATAAATGAAATAATCCAACATGCTTTCCACTAACTTTGAATGAGAAGAAACATATGCTCATCTGGAAATCATAAATAATGAGAAAAAGGCAATATATGGGGGAAACTAGGATCTTGGGTGCTCTGCTTTAATTTGGAGGGCTTTAGTCGGATTGGCAGAAGAAATGAGAGAAAGGAGATGGTTTGGGGTTGTAGAATTGACAACTTTCTACAAGTACCTCAAGGCAAGATTGTTAGTTCTAAAGCCTGTATTCTTGCAGATGCAACTCTGCCTCTTCTACAAGGCAAGACAAGAACTTTATTTTAGAATTATTTTAAGGAAGCACTTGTTAGCAATTATTTCATTGCCATAACTAAAATGTTATTTTATCAAATTAAAAAATAACCTAAGGAGTCATGAAATAATTTTAAATGATTTAATAGAGTAAGTCAAGTGCTACATTATATTATATGCCAAGTCACTTGAAACGTGTGAGATCAAGAGTCTCATATGTGGAGCTACGAGGCCTAGGTAGGTTAGGTAGGTGATGGCCATGGAGGCCAATAATTTTCAATTTGTACCTCTGTGAATTGCCTGAGCTTTTTAAAAATCATTTCCATGATATGCATATATATATCAGTTATATAACATATTTATATATATCATTTATATTTGATATAGACATATCATTTCATACATAAATATATTTATATATAAAGATAAATAGATATGAATATCACCATTAAGGCTCGTGTGGGAAAGCAAAATGTTCCTCATTTGCTTCCTCTTTGCTTATCCTTCAGAAAGGTCCACGTCAAGAAGTGTGCAGGTTTAACTGGTAGCAAGAAAGTGGCTTCATGGAGCCAGGTTACCTTCTTACAAGCTGTGATGGCGGCCCCTGGGCTGCTTCCCGGTCTGCCACTGCTCTGTGGAGGCTCCAAAGCTTCGGGCATCAGTGGTGACTCCAAGTTGCTGTGTTCCGCAAACACAAAAGAGAACACATTCGAGTGAGTCATCGCTCTACTTGAAAGTGCAGAATAAAGCATGACAGGATTTATTAAAAACCATCCTTTCCCCTGGGTGACTTTTGCTGGATGCTTTTGTAACAGGTGGGGTGGGACCATGTCTGGCTACACTAATGTGAATATAACACCACGCTCACCTGGACGCAATCACATCTCTTCAGACTTCTTACAGTCTTAGCAACTTTTCTTAAGCAAGCAGTTGTCAGACTCAACCATAAAACCTTTTCACTTGCACATTCATTCAGCTCCGCTGGTACTAACAAAGCCAATGTCCACTGTATATTTAAAGTGAAGTGAAGAATAGAATTTTAGCCCTGGATGCAGTGTAGTTCCAGGAAAGAGAGTCAAAGTTCAGCAAAGCCAGGCTATCCGCTCATCCTCTCTGGCTGAAGACAGGAAGTCCCTCAGCTCTTCTGTTTCCAAACTTCTGTGACTTCACTGCGTCCTCCACTGTGTCCCTGGCAAATACTGACGGGCTTGGCTATGTCTATGTATGAAAGCAAACATGGGTCCCTAGATTCAGAATTATTCCTACATCTCTCGGGAGTGATAACAATTGAGATGATCACCAAACTTGATATCCATTATGTGACAGATCATATAAAATGATGCCTCTTTTAAATACAAACATCTGCTTGTGTTAGCATTTCTGAAACACTTTCTTCTTCTGAAAATACAGTAATTTGAACATTAAAAATGTACTGATATCTCAAATTGTGTATTTTATTTGTATTGGCTTTGACCACAGGAAAATAGCTCCTTGCCCTGCTGCCGCAGGCAGACCTGGTAAGCTAGTGGATTACTTCAGTCCAGGCCTTTCCAGGACTTATATTCAGAGCTAGGGCATTCCCCATGTTTTATAGGATGGTGATCCTAGGAGAGGCGTCAGGGAGATTGAGAACTAAAATTCAGAAAGATCTTAGGCTACTCTTCCTGAAGGAAAATGGTTTAAAAGACACCCAGTATTTCCACACTCTCTAATTCCTCTGGAAGAGAATCCCATCTTACTGGTACGAGAAAGGCCAGGTTCAAATTAGAAGATAATGTGGAAACGAAGAAGAGCAAAAGATCAGACTTGAAAATTACTTAAGTTTCCCTTCAAGCACATTTTGTATGGCTCTAGCTAGACAGCCTGACAGCATACAGTATGCTTAGATGTCCCTCAAAATTTAAGAGCCATTGAACGCATATATTAAAAAGAAATGACAGTCTACCTGAAGAATTTTCTGCTTTCCTGACTGAAATTCCAGATGGAAGTTCAGAAAGGAATGTGAAAGTTTTGTGGCTTCTCTGAAGTATTCACTCTACCCTAAGCTTGTATAGCTTTCTTAGATCTATGCAATTATGTATATATGCACTCACATCTATGTACTTGTTCTGAGAAGTGAATAAGGAAATAGATCCCGTGATGGAACATTACCCTAACAAAAGGCATGATACATTCCACCGCTTCAACACTGAGCACAAATGCAGCTGTTCATCTCCAGAAACACATTAGACATCTTTTTAATTATGTCTCATGTTTTCAAAAATATATCACATGATATGGATATGAACCTTTCATAGCTGACTTTACAACTCAGCCCAATTTGTTTCATGGCCTTTGGGACAGAGATGTGAAGCTTAGGGGTACTGCTAAGACTCTGTCCTTGGTCTCCAAACACCAAGGCCCAACATTTGCAGTAGAGATGGGGGTGATATTAAAGTCACTCATTAATTAAAATGAGCTCAAATGGTCATTTACAAAATCTGCCTCAAGATAAAGTACAGACTTCTAATGTGCTTCAAATGAGCAGGGCTGCTGATTCTTCCTCATGGCATTTCCTTTTGATTTTGACAAGTTGGCAATGTTTAAGTTCATCCTTTTTAAAGGACTTTAAGTATATCTTTTTAGATGGGTTTCACGCTGAAGCTGTTTCTGTCTCTCATTTCAATGAGAAGACAGAAAAAGGGGGAAAGAAGATACAAACACATAGCCAGAAAAAGAGACATTAAACTAGCCTACCTTTTTATAAAGAATAATGTAGCTTTCAATAAAGAATAAAGGCACATATTAATAACTAGTGTTGGAAGTTGTCACTGGACCACCACTATCAAGAATTCCTTCAGAGGGAGAAAGTAGGTCACCATCATAGTAAAAATGGTCCAGCCAGTGAATTCTCCAGAGAGATAAAGTTCAGTCACTAGACACAGCTGTGTATGCACTTCGGCTCAAAGCTGGTCCATGAACAGCACCACCATTCTTCTTGGGAGCCTCTTAGAGAGCACGTCCTTTCTCAGGTCCCTTCCCAGAATTAATGAGTCTGAACTTGTATTTTGATATTAAAGTCAGGTGATTTATATGTCCACTTCAGGTTTGAGAATCAGTTATCTAGCATGTTAAACACGTACGCATTCTCTCTGGCTCTTACGTCCTTGCTTCTGATATCACTTATAGAAGCATGCGTTCTAATCCTGCTTCCTTCTTGATCTCAGCTTGTACATTACTTCTGTGCCTCTGACTTTTCTTCTCCCTGTCCAGAAGCAGCTATTCTGCTCCTCCAACATCTGTGCAAAGCCCCATTCACACACACAAACACATCCACACTGCAACCCACACAATGAGACACATACTTTCTTGTATGTTCCAACAGCACCTTGGGCCATGTGATCTGTTATAGCAATTGTCAAAAGGCACATAGATTATCTCTCTGTCTTCCCTTTGGTCTGCAAATTCTAAAAAGGTGGGGATCACTTAGATCCTAGCAATGGTGTTGGGCTGTGGAAAACAAGCATTTATTGAGGTTGTTTTCTCCTGTCTGTCTGAGTAGTCTGTTTAACCTCAGAAGATTAGGCTCAAACGTGTGGTGGAATTCAATGTTTAATTTTCTGCCGTGGTCACAGATGGCAGGATAAGCCATGTCTAAGAAGATAATTTCAATTATTTCCCAGGATAGTCCTAATGAAAAAGGACTCTCTGTGACTGTCACTACGATGTCAAGAAACACCCTGTTAAGTTAAGCAGAATTTTTAATAGATTCTAAAGGATAGAGATTTGCTCTCATCTTCCCACCACTTAAGGTTGTTGGTAAAATAGAGCGATCATCACGCTCTTAATTCTCTCAATACTGTCAAGGATTTCTATTCTTGAGCTTTCTATTAAATCTTTTCATATCAACACTAGTTGAAAATAAAAACTCAGATCTATCAGAAGAGATCTGAGCAGGGCATATAAAAAGCTGTCATTAAATCAATTTAATCACATACAACAACCAAAAATTTAGAGGATTTAGAAATATGCATTTGCACAGTCCAGAATGAAGGCTCTTATGTTACTTTTTATCCAGAGGGAATTACCTGCCATGTGGAGTTCAGGGGGATTGAGGTCAATCTTGTCAAAAATAATTTGTATTAAAAATCTCATGAAGACTCAATCCTTTGTCAATCTTTAGCCATATCCTTTGAGCTCTCTTCTTAATTACAGACAGACGCTGATCTGCTGAGCCCATGTTTTATAATGAAGTGGTACAATTCTTAGCAAGAATCCCACAGTTCTAAGTATCTGGTCAACTTCTTCCTCATCCACCCTTGATATTTTATTCCTTATCTGTCCTTACCAAAAATCTTGTTGGGCTAGTTTAGTAAGCATACTCCAAACCTTGAAATTTTCTCTTAGTAATTTCCTATCACCTGACATTTCTTGAAGGCTATACATCCCTACTTGGCTTTATTATACTTAGAACTGAATTTTAGGCTTTATTGATGTGTCTCTCTCTTATTACTGTAGTTTGCACAAAACCTATCTGGACTTCGTATAGGATGAAATTTTTTTATGCTACACGGTGTACTATTCTGGTTCCATATCCAAGGAAGGAGATTTATGTATAAAAAGTCCTCAAAAGTCCTCTTCATTTATTTTTCATAATTTTATATCCATACTCAAGCTTTTCTTTTCTAGATTGGAGGTGTCATGTCATCCATGAAAGTTGACTATGTCTCTAATTTATTGATGGCTGAAAGACCTGTAAAATCTCCATTAGTTCTGTATGATTTTAGTAAATGTATCATAAGAGTATCTTGTTTATACGTGTGTGTGTGTGTGTGTGTGTGTGTGTGTGTGTGTGTGTATACCAATGCTGAGGTTTGAACTCAAGGCCTGGGCACTGTCCCTCAACTTTTTCACTTAAGACTAGTCTTCTATCACTTGAGTCACAATGGAGATCAGAGTCCTGTGGACTTTCCTGATGGTGATCTTCAGATCTCAGCTTCCTGAGAAGCCAGATTATTACTCGATGTATCTCATTTCAATGTTTAAAGAAGTCTGAGTGACTGAGGAATGGATTCCTCACCAGTAGAATAATAACAATGACAATGTTAGTGAACCTCATCTCAATCAATGGTCCAGGTCTAGTGGCCTGAGGTGAGAGATTCACACCTGTCCTTCCAGCTATGTGGGAGGAATAAATGGGAGGACTGGAATCCAGGCCAGCCCAGAGACAGAGCAAAACCAAAGTAGAACCAACCCAGGAGACCCTATATGAAAAATAACTAAAGAAACAAAGGCCAGCAGTGTGGTCTAGTGGTACAATGCCTGAGGACCTGAGTTCAAACCTCTAGTACCACCAATACAAAATTCAGTCTTGACTATGTGACTATGTGTGGACAAAGTTTAGTAAAATAGCACCTCCACAGCTAAGTAATTTTGCATATATATCCTTATATATGAATATCACAAGATGTTTACTAATGAAGAATTTATCCCTGAAGTTTTGAATTTTATTTCTAAGTAACTTTTGGGTGTGCAGATGGTTTAAATATATTTCATATGAACTGCTCTCATGTTTTGGACTTTCGTTCAGGTACACTTAGAAGATAGGTTATAATTAGTGGCTCAACTCTGTTCTGTTTGCCCTGCTGTCAAGGCAGATGGGCAAAGGCCTAGCTCTGGTGTGCAGTTCTACTTCATACCATTTCCATCTGGATGGTAGTTATCTAATGCATCAGTGTTCATCACTCTGCCCTATGTGTTACATAGCCACTTAGTCATACCCACTTTAGAGATGAGATGTTGAGTATGAATGCAGTACATATGTAAACTCAGAATCCTGATAAATAATTACTGTGAGATGTATGAGATGCTCTTAACACTCTACCATAATACTTTCCCTGTAATCCTTCTAACCTTTCTTGTAATTCTTTGCCTCGTAATCAAATCATCTACATGAGTCTAAATGTAGGAAGTTCACAGTGCTCTAGCATTCATATGAATGCTAGGGTTGGATATGTCACTCAAACCTCTCTAATTGATTTCCCCATCTATGTAATGCAGATGACAACAGAAGCATTGTCCTAGGATGTTGCTATGGTTACATAATGTTTTACCTATGAAGCAGCGGCACAGTACCTGGTCTGGAGAACTCAATATTAACCTGAGCAGTAATACCGCAGGAAGTCCTGTGCATTTATTACTCTTCAGAGTCTCCTTCTTAATAATAGCACATTTTTGTTAAGAAAATGTAATTTATAGAGACTTCTTTGAATAAATGCATGAACACTTACTCTGGCAAATTTTCTCTTTTCTTCTCTCAGACCTGGATTTCTAAAAGATACACAATAAAGATTTCCATAATCTTCTACTCTTGACTATAATCAAGAAGTATAAAATGAAAAATCATAAATCCTCCCCCCTCTCAACCCTGTCACGGGGCTTGAATTCAGGATCAGGGCACTGTCTCTAAACTTTTGGGCTCAAGGCTAGCACTCTAATACTTTGAGCCACATATCCATTTCCCATTTTTTGGTGGTTATTTGAAGATAAGAGTATCACAGGCTTTCCTGCCTGGGGTGGCTTTGAACCTTGATCCTCAGATCTCTGTCTTCTGAGTAGCTAGAATTACAGGGTATGAGCCACTAGTTCACAACTTAGGCTTTTGGTTTTAAACCCAAGAGAAGGCAAAATAGTTTATTCAATTAGTCAGAGACTATGAAAATATGTGGTTTGCTCAAGCACAGTCTTATATCCATTAGCATGAGTCTGTACTGAGATAAGTAAAGCATAGTTCTAAATTTTTTCCAAGACCAATTTCACACTAGTGAAAATTTGAACTGACAATGTATCTAGACAAAAGTAGTTTTGTATTGTTAAGATGCTACTTTAATTTGCAAGAAATTAATAACATTATTTCAATAAATATTTAAGATTTATTTGTCTAAGGAATTTTATGTATTTTTCTGACTACATTTTGGCTTCTCCTCTTAATTTGCTTAACAAATCCCTAGTTTTGTCTCTAGAGATTCCAGAAATTAGGCTTCCTCCAGGCTGTTTTACTTATCACAAGCAACCACACATTACACAGCTAAATTGCGGGAGATGCTTAGAGAAAAAAAAGGAGGCTGGGAGCTTGGCCTGATCCACACAAGGAGTAAAAATGGAAAGATTATGAAATATAGTTGGGCAGACTATAGATAGGTGCTTTTTAGAGGTGGCTAGTGATACTCTGGTAGATTTGAAATCACATGGATGAGAAAATAAGAAGGTTTTGATTTCTCAAATGAGTAAAACAGTGCTATCATTTTATTGATAAAAATACTATGTGTTTTACATGTTGCTTCTAGGGGTGTAGTTCTATGTTGTTTGTTTCTGATAACTCATCTGTTCAGGCTTTCCCCAGCTCTTATCCATTCATGTCAGTTATTAATCAGTTATTTATATGTCAGTTATTTACCATCAGGAAGAAGAGCATAATGAAACAAAGACTTCAGCACTGAGATATCCTAATTGCCATTAGTTAGAAAATGTTAAGTTGAATGTTATGTACATCAGTCCGCACAGTGGTGGGGTTAGTATGACAATATTAAGATGATTCTCCCTTTGTTTCCTCAAAAATCATGCAAAAATGCCCCAAGGTGAAATCAACACAGTTGAAGACAAAATATGACACTCACGGAGATGGAGATAGATGACGTCCTTTCAAACAGAAAACCAATCAGCTCATTCCTATGCTCCAAAAACTTTAAGACACTCTGAGTTTCACTTACAGCAAATTTGCACATCCTTGCTGTGGGGACTACAAAGTCTTGTCTCCTAGACTATCACTCTGTAACTCCATCGATGTCCTTTGCATTCTGACTCTCTCTCTGTCTTTCTCTTTACTTTAGACACACTGTTCATTTCATTCTTCCTACTAGAGGCAAGGAACAACCTCTGAATGTCTGGAATCTTCCCTGGCTGTTGTCTCTGCTGGAATGCGCTTGCCTGGAAATTTGCACATTTCAGTTTCTCTCTTCCTTCCAGTGCCACCTTTTGGTTGGGGTTTTTCCTCGACCAAGATGTCTGCAATTATTACCCAGGACTCTCTATGTCTGCCTTCCCAATCACACCTATCCAGCTCTGTGTTTCTCAGTATACCTATCATATTTCATCAGACATGCTAATTTCCTATGTTTATTGTTTATCATGAACCCCTCCTCTTTACAAATTCCATGAATACTGTTATCTTTGTTGATTTTTCATAAAATATTCCCAACCCAAGAATAATGTCTAGTACATAGTATGTGCTCAGTCAATATTCACTGAATCAATTAGTTAACTAAAGCATAAGCTCATAGTTTCCTTTACATAGAAAAGTGAAAATAACAGAAATCATGTTTGCATAATGGACTTATTTGTGATAGTTCCTGTCTGTATATTTTCTGCACAAATATGTATTATTTTACAGTGGGAAAATAGTCTATGTTTTATAGTACATGATAAGAAAATCTTTGGAAATCTAAGGCTTAAGGCATCCATTTACAAATGCCCAAATTTGCATTTAGCAGTTCTAATATAGTCTATAATTTGTAAAATCACTTTTTTTCCTTTGAAGTCAGGTGGAATTTGTAACCTTACTTAAGGATGAGATCTTGGGGTTCTGACTAAGGTAACAGACAGCCCAGGTTCCACAGTGAAAGTGCA
This sequence comes from Dipodomys ordii, assembly GCF_000151885.1. NCBI lineage: Eukaryota > Metazoa > Chordata > Mammalia > Rodentia > Heteromyidae > Dipodomys > Dipodomys ordii. The sequence goes on from NW_012267217.1 coordinate 60,156,484, forward strand.
CGGACGTGATTGCGACATGCAGTAACTAATGAGGCCAGCAGACCCCATCTCCTTGAACAAGGACATTTCCCATGCAGAGGCATCAATGCTGCCTGAGAGGAATCAATTATGCCAGATAATTGTGGCAGCCTTCACCCCGACTCCCTCTTCTCTCTGAGGTGTGAGGCCTCCGAACCATTTTGTAGTTGTCTATGTAGATAATGAATGAGCAAGCCTGTGAGTGCCCCGCTGATTCTGGATAATGAGGTTCTACTTAGATCAAGAATTGAAGCTCTCTGAGGCTACTGAGTGGAATCCCGGGCACAGCATGAAAGAACATCCTATCATAAATGCAGGTTCCAAAAAAGAGAATGGCTGCTAGTAATGGCGTCATTTTCTCTCAACTACCTTAATGCACTCAAGAACTTGATAGAGCTCATTATTGGATACATTAGTGATATGTAAAGCAATATGTATTTCTCTAAAGTCAATAATAAGATTTTCAGGATATCGGTGCAGAACTGAAGATCAGTCCTAATGAAAGGTTGGTGGGGAGAGCTGATCCTAGTGTTTTGTACCAGGAATCCTAAATAATCAGGAGCTGCAAAGGGGAGACTCAAGATTCAAAACCAGTCCAGGAAAGAGTTGAAGAGACTCTGCGCCAGTGAGTGGTGGTGGGGATATACATCTGTCATCCCACCTGCACAGGAGGCTGAAATGGGGGAGGATTTTGGTATCAGGTCAGCCAAGGTATGAAAGTGGAGAGACTCCATCTCAATCAACGTGTGGGTATAGAGGGTTGTACACCTTTCACTTCAGCTAAAAAGGAAGCTGAGGTTGGAAGGATTAAGAATCCAGGCTAGCCTGTTCAAAATAATTCATGTGACTCCATCTGACCAAAAAAAACTGGCTAAGTATGGTGGTTTGCCTATTTTTCCAATTCTAGTAAGAAACACGCATAGGAGCATCTTGGGCTAGGATAGACCATGTCTCAAAAACACACAACAAAAAAAAGAAATGACTGAAAGTGTGGTACAAGGGGTACAACACCTGTGCAGCAAGCAAGAAACTGTAAGTTCAAACCCCAGTACTGACAGAGCAGAAAAAAATAGATTAAAGGATACTCTTGGATTGCTGATTTCTGCTCTCAAACATTTTGATATGCTTATGAAGATTTAATATTTTTGTTCTGCAAAATGTACCTGGTATTGCTACTATTTCCATGTAGTTCAAGTAACTTAATTCCTTAGTTAGGAATGCATGTTCATTTGATGATATTTTAAAAACTACAGTTTGTTAAGTGTCCCCAAACATATAAATACAAATATAATAGATTTATAAATGATATTTATTATATCCAAAAGTCTATATTATACCCAAAACAGTACTGAGAGTAGAAAGAGATCCTACAAACAAGAATTAATACTGGCTTGGACAGTACTAAAATATTTTAACTTAGCTGCTATCACTTGAAAACTAGAAGACTGCACCTCAAAGAAGATGGGAGTTTTTGTGTTGTCTAGAAGAAATAGCACATCGCTTTGCATGGAGTAGTAACTGGTGACCTCTAAGGAATTCGTGCAAGCCCGAAGCTTCATTTTCACTCCAAGTATTGACATGGAAAATGTTCCATTAGATGGCAGACCACAAACACCCAAGCACCACTTTTCATCTCACATTGTGTCCTACAGATTTTGCTCTCGTTTTCTTTCTGCTGTTTGCATTAGGAAAAAAAGATCTTTTGCCCTTCTTTTTGAAAGATGTTTGTTTGTTAACAGTAGTTGTAAGTTTGTAGCACAGTTGAGAGGAAGGTACAGAAAATTCTTTCATGGCTCTGTCCCCTTTTGATGGCCTTCTCAATTATCAACATCTCTTATCAGAGTGGCACAATTTTTATAACTGGTAAATCTCTACAGACACCCCCAAATCAACCCCAATATCATAGATTACAGAAGGGTTCATATGTGTGGTGTACATAAAATGGGTTTGGAAAAATGTACATTGATAGCATTATACTATAAACTGTGCTATATCACATTATACTATGACTAAAAATTCTAATCAGCTTTCTTCCTTCTACTCCACCCTGCCCCCTGAGTTTTAGAATCATGTAACTAGACTACGAGCTAAGTTTGTTCTCAGGTTATGTTTTTATTTTACTGTACATTTTGAAATAAAACACTTTGAAACATAACTTTTTGGGGGCTTACAGAGGTCTGTAGATGAGGGCTTCTTAACCTTTCTAGCATACTAATTAGGAAACTTGGCAAATAATTGAATGTTTCTTCCTCTTGGAGAAAATATCTATAAAACTCACAATTTAATAAACATCACATTATCAATGTCAATGTTTAACAGACTCCATTTTAAGACACACTTGGAAAAAAGAGAAGTTTGTGATTTAAATGGGATATAATTTGTTTTTGTTTTAGGGATACAGGTTGACCCATTGCAACAATGAGATGTACAAGACTCTATATCGAAAAATGAACTTTACAATTTAGGCGGGGGGGGGATGTAGTTGTGGAGATGGGAGGGAAGGGATGGTAGGGGAAAAAGGGGGAAAACAAAGGAGGAGGCAACAATGCTTGATAAGAAATGTACTCATTACCTTGCTCATGTAATTGTAACCCCTCTGTACAGTATTTTCAAAATAAAAAACTTATTTTAAATGGGATATAATGACAAATTGCTACATTTTATCTTCAAGTGTATGGTCAGGCTTCTGAGATGAAATCTCTGATTCACTACTGAACCTCCCACAAGACTTCCCAGGAGACCACCTATTAATCACTGCTGTGAAAGTGTTCATTACGCCATAGTTTTTTTAAATCTTGTGATTTATCAGAATAAAGATAGCCTTTTAATTTTAATTTCCTGCTTCAATCTGTGAAAGTATCCATTGCTAAAAGTATACATGTGACTGACCTATAGGACAGATAGGGTTAATCCAGTTATAGCAATAAATAATCACTGCAATACGAGAAACCAATAGAGTGAATGGGCCAACATAGAACAATACCCACACATCTAGAAATGTGCCACTTGAAAAAAAACTCGCACTTAGTATAAACAGGTCAAAGGGGAAACATTTGCACTGCCACTCATTGCAGTGAAGGTATTACTTTGCAGTGGAAGGCAGAAGGTAGGAACTGGGTTTCCAGACAGGTCATTTTCATTAGTCTGATTTTGGCAAAGTCAGTTACTATCTCTGAGCTTCTCATCTGTTAAATGCAGCTGATATTCATCATTTTACAAGATTTACTGAAGTAATCTCAGTTGCAAACACACTTTATCAGGCACCTGTTTTGCCCAACTCTTGTGATGGGGCCATTCCGCGGGTCATTTCACAACCACATCGCTCCACAGTAGAACAGGTTCCATTAGCCTGTTCACCAAGAGATGGGGACGCAGAGGCCCAGCACTCACTCAGTTACAGTTACCTTAGGGGTCTAGGCCTAGTTGATGCTGCCCCTGTTCACTTCTCTTTCCTGGTACCCTGCTAACTCCTATAGCAGCATCTGTTTTGTCACATGCTGTTTATGAACATCTTCATCTGGGGGTCCTCCTATTTTATTTGAACTGTGGGATCTAGAGGAAAGCAGTGCAGACCGGAGGGAGGGCAGCTCACAATGACTGTGCCAGGTTGGATGGCACCTTCCTGTTTAGAAGCAAAGGCCAACTTGGGCAATCAAGGGCATTACCAAACACACTGCTTCCATTAAAAAAATGCAAAAGAAAAACCTTTTTATTTTTAAGGACTGAGGAAAGCAAAGTCTAAATGAATTTTTTTTCTGCCACCTGGCTGATCTTGTTGCTGAAATCCTTACTAATTAATGCCTTGTAGTCACGTGGAGAGATGAGGCAAAGGAGTTACATACAACAATAAAGAAAAGGTAAGGTTGCATGACATGGTTTGCAGCTTGGCTATGGAATCTTATAAGCTAGGAAGCCTGAAAAGCCAGAACGCAAAGCTTATGTTTCCCATCCCAGGGTCTCCTGGGAGGGTAGAATGAAAAAGAAGACCCTGACCATGGCCCTGCATTGTAATCCCTGGATCCCAACCCCCCACAACCAACCTGGATTCCTGCGAGTGTCTCCTGGCAGGCAGGGCAGCAGAGAGGCTGGGAGGTGAATTTGGTTCAACTCCCCACATAGCTGGTAGAAAGGACCACACACCCACCATAAAGGAGTTACAAACATCCGCAGATGTGGAGAGGTAGCAAGACAGAAGGTGGGAGGGAAAAAAAAAGAAACAAAAGTTTTAGTATCATTTAAGTGGAAAGACACATTTAGAGCAGGCTGTTTTTTTTTTTTAAAAAGAACAAAAGTATCTAAAGCGATGGAAACAATTGCTTTAAAATTCAAAAAGGTTTGAAAGATTACACCTCATTGCTTTAGATGGAGTCTGTTTTGGTTATGCAAGTGTTTGAAATAGACATTTATACTATACATTTCATGCACTGGAAGGTAATTTGTATTTTATAGATGAGAAAGTTCAACATCTTTTAACCTGTTTTATGCCCATCTACAGGTAAGAAACAGGTGTGTTTCTCAAACTTGCTATTTTAAGGAAGAATGTGGGAAGCAATAGATTTCTGCAGACATTTGTTCTGTCTGGCTACTTACAAAGCTTTGAAAGTAGGAATTCTATGTAATGTACATGCATAATGCATACCATAGTCTACTCTCCAATACAAAACAATAGTACATACTTCAAATCTTAAATATTATAAAGTTATTATGATGGAAAAATAATCTACCTATCCACCTTGCATCCATCCATCCATCCATCCATCCATCTAGATATCTACCTATCTATCTACATAGATTTCTAGTCTGTCTGTCTGTCTGCTTTTCTTTGTAATCTATTTCAAAAAGTGAAAAGAAAGAAGTTGGTGAAATTACCTTTGCATTTCATTTCTCAGGAGTCATAGATAAAACATTATGATAAAACTTTTCTCTGTGGCTAAAAAGTCCTGAGAAGGAGTAAGGAGGTAGAATTCCAGAAAGATAAAACAGGAAATACCTGGTGTGACTTAAAGAAAGATATAAGGATGAGCCACTCAGGGTCACATGGTTTTGAGGATCTCTGTGCATTGGAAGTCACTCTTAAATTTTCTTATTTGTATGAAACAATGTTGGTAGCATAGAGAAGATTTAATAATACGTATGGGCACAGAAGACCAGGTGAGGGCAATTGACTGAAGGATGTTCCGTGAAGAATTAGAAGCAGTTGGAATAAGAAGGAGTTGGAATAAGAAGCAGTTGGAATGAGAAGGAGTTGGAATAAGAAGCAGTTGGAATTAGAAGGAGTTGGAATTAGAAACAGTTGGAATTAGAAGGAGTAGACAATCATTTGGCCTCAAGGTAGCTGGTTTTCTCACAACAAGCACCAAATGATAATAGCCATTGCACTAATGATTATATAAGTCAAGTATACTTTGTCAAAAACGCTCGGAACCAGAAGCATTTTAGCACTCTTCTTAGCTTGTAATAGTTACAAACACATAATGAGAAATCTCATGGCAGAGGTCTAAGTACAAACACAAAATTTGTTTCATACCCAACTTATTAACATAACATAGCCTGAGAGTAAGAATGCAATCTTTGTAGTGTGACTGTGTTTCTACTGTGACCTTCCAGGTGAGGTCAGGTGTGGAATTTTCTTCTTGTGGTGTTATGCCAATGAACAAGAGGTTTTACAATTTGAAATGTTCTGGATTTTCAGCCTTTTGGATGAAGGAGGTCAATAAAATCACATTAATTTTTAAAATAAATATTATGAACCAGCTAGTAAAGAAAAAGATATCATAAATTCACTCCTTTACTTAATCCAGACCTACACATACATACTTTAAATGCATATAATATATATATATATATACATGCCACATGCATGTGTGTGTGGAGGGGGATGGGGAGGAGGGAGGAAGAAAAGAGAATAAGATAGGAGGAATAATATTAAATGCATGTTTCTGTGTATGAAGATGGCATAAGGAAACCCAGAGAAAGCTTTGAACAATAGAAAGAATACAGGGGAAAGAGAAAAGAATAGAGGAAGTTAATTGACTAAATTACAATACATGGAAATCCTGATATAACATCTTTGCACAGCTAGTATACACTAAAAAATGACCAGAAAGTAAATAAGGTTATGTTGGGGTGAGTACCAGCAGGACATGGGAAGGCCAATGGAGAGGGTGTGTGAGGGAAAATCCCATTAAAACATGCATGAATTACCATGGAACAATGAAAATTGCTGAAATTGGAGTACCAAACCAGGGAGGGATGAGGATGCATGATGGAATTATGGAGGGGCAGAGTTGGTCGGTGTACACTGTATGCATGTGTGGACAGGCCACCAGAACAATCCTCCCCGTACAACTAAGTAAATCAAAACATAAAATAAAGATTGTATCTAAAATGACCATAGGAGCTTATATTTTTCAGTGTAGACCTGATTTGAGGTCATTTCCTGAACAGCACCTCCAAAACAAATGTTTGAGTAAGTAGAAATCCTGACCCTTTTTTTTTCAGTTTAAAAACTGGAGTCTTTTAATACAGATAGCATACAGTCTTTTTGTTAGAAAGTGAGCACACTTTAGATGTTGATTTCTATCCAATATATCCAAATGTTCTGGCAAAGAAAACACAATATGCAAATATACTGATAATATATGACATCTTTATTTTTTGTATCAAAATTTATTCTTTAACAGTCCTTTTCACTGGATTTCTAGATGCTCTTTCACACTAAGAGTTCAACTAAGTGCCCTGCATCATCAAGAACTCAAATGGGTGTGTGCTACTCTGTGTCAGGAGCAATTGCTCTCTCCAGAAAGTGTTTTTATGCTGATGAAAGCTAAGAAGCATACTCCAATATGTTAGAGAGGGAGGCAGAAGGATCAATTGCTCTGTGATTCAAATTTGGTTTATCAAAGCAAGTCGAAAGTGATGATGTCCGGTTAATATACACCAATAAAAAAATGATCAAGTTTTATAACAAGGTGCAAAATTGGAATCAAGAAATCAATCAGATATCTCCCCTTTCTTTGCTCACATGAACTCACTCAACTAAAAAGGAATAAATGTATGACTTTACCAATAAAACTATATACAAAATGTAGATTGTTATTTAAGTACTAATCTCTAGTAGGTAAAAATCTTGAGCTTACAAAGAGAATAAAATATCTGCATTTGTTATTTCCTCTTCCCCAAAAAGTATGAATCATATCAGCAGTAGAAATATTCCCAAGTTGTAAAAAATACTGGGCAGATTTTTACAGTATTCTTTGTGAAGTTTCTATATTTGAAAGAAGTCAAATATAGAAGTCATTGAGGGCACAATTCAGAAATTGCATAATATGAATGACTAAATGATATATTTACACAAGTTAAGGATATGCCATTTTAAAGCTAACTGCATATTTACTATGATTATTATTGTAAAAAATGTATAGCAATAATCTTCGTTGTTGTATAAATTGATTCCTAATTGCAAATATATTTTCCAGTTACTCCTAAGGAATTCGCAGGTACTGAATTGTCTTTTTCTTTACACGTTACTCTCAATTGTTGTGGACTCATTGGCATGTTTTTCTGTGTTTGCAACCAAACATATTTTCTTTTGGAAGCTGAAATGAAGGACCAGCCAGGACCAACCAGCATCTCCTTCTGCTGGTTAGCAAGGCCAACTCTTGTCCACTTAGAAGCTAGAAGTGATTTCTGAGACTAGAAGTCGGTGAAGATTTCATTTTTAATTCCCTCTCCTGTCCTCTCCTCTCCTCTCCTGTCCTCTCCTCTCCTCTCCTCTTCTCTCCTCTCCTCTCCTCTCCTCTCTTCTGCTCTTCTTCTCTCCTCTCCTCTCCTCTCTTCTCTCTTCTCCTCTCTTCCCCTCTCTTCTCCTTTCCTCTCCTCTCTTCCCTTCCCCTCCTTCTTCCTCTTAACCTTCCTCCTCCTCCTCATTTTCTTCTTCATCTTCATCTTCCCATTCTTCTTTCTACTCCTCCTCCTCTTCCTCCTCCTTCTTCCTGTTCTCCTTCTTTTCCTTCTTGTTCTTTTTCTTTGTGGTGGTACTGAAGATGGGACTCAGATTCTCATGTTTGCTTGCTGGGCAATTGCTCTATTATTTGAATCTTTCCTTCATTCTATTTTCTTTTAGTTGTTTTTCAGATAGTGGGTCATAGACTGTGGTTCTTCTATCTCCACCTCCTAAGGAACTGGGATTACAGGCCCACACTACCATACCTGGCCTGATCATTTGCTTTCTCAATGCAGCTAATAAAAATAACGTAATCGAAACATAGAATCCTACATGGCTTTAACCTACATGCAAGTACTATTAATAGAAACCTCAAATATTATGCCCTTTATGAGTCACAAAAAGAGAAGAAAGTACCTTTCTTCAAAACAACCCTACAATGCATATAATATATATATATATATATATATATATATATAACCTCAAGCTATATATATATAGCTTGAGGTTTTATAACTTAAGGTTTTATAACTCCATAGACTCCCAAAGAGTGAAGGAATTGGGGGCCTTGCATATTCCTGGAAATTACATTTCATCTTTTTTTCAGGTGAAGCAGGGCATGGAATTTTACTGAGGCTGAACAGATGAGCATGTTTCCTCGTTATTGGGATAAGATAGCCATTGGCTCAGCAGGTTTATACCACTGCCTCATTAGATACCACTGGGACAAATGAAAGGAGAAGAGAAAGCAAGCAACTCCAGCTAGAGCAATTATGTAAAGGGACTTAGGAGCTGCCAACAACCTTAAAAAAAACAAAGCAAACAGTTGCTCCCTTGTCAATAATAGGCTCAAGAATACAAACAACATGGCTCTTAGAAAACTCGTATGAATTGAGTATTTATTGAAGTTATAATAGCAGACAATATACAGAGTTTCCACATGGCAAAGGCAAAATGGATAGAGCAAAGCTTTGGAATTCATGAGTTGGCGTTCATTATGGCTCAGGAGGAGACTCAGCATGTCATCAGTTTATTAGCAAGCATCTCGTTAAGAGTCAAACTCAATGTGCTCTCTATAGAAGAGCATTGTGGTGAGAAAGCTGTTGCTTATGTTCTTTATGCTAAGATGTGCCAGTTAAGAGAACAAGACTATTTCTCCATGACCTAGTTTGAGCTTAACAACTGAAATATTTACTTCCCTTGTGTCTTCCACATGGTCTTTCAGAGAACCTGACATAGGTTCTTCAATGAAGATACACTAGAACTGTGAGCACTAGACTTGGGGATTGTTACAGTTTGGGTCTTTCATCTTCCCTAGAGGCTCATGGGCTGCAGAGTGGAGCTGTTGTGGATGGTGAAGACCTTTAAGATTGGAGCCTTGCAGGAGGTCTTTGGGTCATTGCAATGTCTCCTACAAAAGAATTGTGGGATCCAAGCCTGTTCCTTTCAATCTCCTTCATTTCCTAGCTATGAAATGAGCATTTTGACCCATTACATATGGATACCATGATGGACTGCTGTAGCCTCAATGCAACTGGGCCAAGCAATCATGGAATAAAACCTTTATGACCTGAAATAAGCCTTTTCCTTTTATAAGCTGATTATTTCAAGCCTGTTTGTTATAGTAACAGAAGGATGACTAATAGGAACCAGGAGGAAGTTATATTAAAGTTTCTGAGGGCAATTCTGATTGCATATATAGTTCAGTTCTCTATTGTAGGTAGAATGGCGTTATTGCTCAACCACAATTGCAAATTTAAAGAATGACAACACTCATTAGTCATGGTTACATTTTCTAGATCTTATTATGATTCAGATTTACTTCTGAGAGTCTCATTTTCTAAGGCACATTCATTCTTAAATTCTTTCAACAAATGGCTACTGAGAATCATGCAACACACAAGGCATTCAAGATACTGTAATGTACAAAGAAGACAATACTCTTGTCCTGCATGACTTTATGTAGTTTTAAATAAGCAGAGAGAAAGCAATATACAAAAGCAAAACTGAAGGTAGGAAAATCGCATTTAGTATTTTTCTCATAAAGTAAGCATTTTCATATACACTGGTTGGTTTTCATTGCTCATGGAGAATCAGGTGAGAAGATATTCAGATATATATTCAAGATAATTCAAACACAAACTAAGGCATAGAATGGAATCATAGCCTCAAGCTTTCTAATCTCATGGCTTGCCTGTTTTGCCATTCCAAGTGCTGTCTAGACAGCTGAAAAGAGCATGGATTAGTCTAAAATAGCTATGCACTGAGTTTCATGAAAAAGAAAAACATGTAAATGGGCTAAAACTGAACATATATCCAAGTATTTCAGAATTTTCCAATTAGAGCTGCAAACAAAACAAATATATAAACAAAGGAAGAAGAAGAAAGTACTGGCTTGGTGGGAATGGAATAAATCAGAGGACAATCAGTAAAAGAACACCTGCTATTTTCTAAATTTTTCTTAGATATTTCCTCTAGATTTTCTAGATTTAAAAAAATTACAGGAATTGCTTTAAGAGGAATTCTGACTCCATTTGTCCCAATGTAGACATTTTTCTTGGTACCCTGATTAGTATAAGAGTCAAAGGGGTATCATTTTTGAGAAAGTAGTATTAGAAATCTAGATTTCATGAGTTGGGTTTTCCTACAAGTGTTAGGAAAGAGAGCTTTAGAAATAATGGTGAAAAATATAAACACTGAAATATTTTCAGACTATGTAGACGGCCACAAAATGACAGTAGCTATTTTGTCTAGATTCTTCCCAGAGAAACGAAGCATGGACCTTTGAATACTAGTCTTTGTCTTTTGTAACGTAGTCATAGCTACATAGCCTGCTGCAGAACATGCAAGTTCACTGCAGAAACGCTGGGAGCACATGAAACTTAGGGGAGATAAAGTCAGAAGATATGGAGCAGAGTGGGCAACATACTTGCGGACTCATTTCTTCTGCATATACTGAGTAAAACAACAGAGAAAACAGAGCAGTTAATTCCACTGTAGTGCAGTGTTGATCGCCATTCAACAGACTCCCGACTCCCAGTTCTTGTCCGAACTTGCAACTGGCAACATTTCTTTGTTTCTTTGTCAGGCCTCAGATGGGCATGTGAAAATCAAATATAATTTGTGATTAAATTTCACATCTTTCCTTTTCAGTATTATCTCTGTGATTTCATTCCTCATATTCCTGTAGACCGACCACAACTATACCTGGCTCCAGTATGGAGATGATTCAGGTAGCCAGAATTGAAAAGAATCAGAGGCTAGCTTTAAGATACAGCTGAAGAAATGTAGAATGCTTCATTCTATTTCCAATTCCATTTTGTTGAACAAGGCAACAAGGGAAAAATAAGAAAAGTGTCACAAGATTCAAAATTCAGTAAGAATAGACTTGGGAGTGAGAAAATTAGGTACACATATTCAGCAACTTATTCCAAGCTATCTGATTTGTCTTATACTTTAAGTCTAGGTTCAAATTTTCATGCGAGATATCTCCCTTGAGCTTCAGAGTCAAAGAGGCAGATGGATATCTACATGTATATACTCTGCACCCATCTTGAATTCAACTTCCTTCCCTGTGGTCAGCTTTGTTCTAGTAGTTTTCAACTCAGATTTGGCATTGAAAATCAATGCATTATGCCTACACATCACATTTTCTTGATCCATTTGTCCATTGAAGGGCCTTGGTCATAGTGCATAGTGCAGCAATGAACATGGTTGTACAAATGGCTTTACCGTATCCTGGTTTGTAATCTTTTGGATAAATGCCCAAGAGCAGTATTGCTGGATTATAGCATGGTTCTATGTTTATTTTTCGGAGGAAGCTCCATATTGCTTTACGGAGTGGTTGAACAGTTCACATTCCCACCAACAGTGTATTAGCGTTCTTTTCCCCTCACATTCATGCCAGCATCTGTTATTTGTACTCATGATAATGGGCAATCTAACTGGAGATGAAAGACAGTACATCATTTGCAAAGAAATGGATGGAAAAAATTATCTTAAGTGAAGTCAGTCAGGCCTAGAGAGACAAAGGATGCGTGTCCTCTCTCAAATGTGGAAGCTAGAACGAATTTGTAAATATACAAGTGAACACATATGGGTTTTATGCAAGCACACACAAACGTGGTAACTGAAGGACAGTATGTGCAACGGAGAATTCATATGGTGCAATTACTTGAAAAAACTCACAATCTAAAAAAATGAAACTGGCACTTGGAAGATGTGAGAGTCATGTCAAGGGGATGGTGGATAAATGAGAAAGGGAGGAAGAATGCCGTGGTAAGATTCAATGCACATATCCTAGGAAATTAAGACAATTGAGGGGAGTGGTTGGGTTGGGAAGGATGGGGAGGGGAGTGGTTGGGTTGGGAAGGATGGGGAGGGGAGTGGTTGGGTTGGGAAGGATGGGGAGGGGAGTGGTTGGGTTGGGAAGGATGGGGAGAGTGATTAAAGAGGTGACATCAATCAAGGTGCATTGTATTCATAAACTGATTTGTTGTGTGATAATTCCTTAGTGTACTACTTCAAATAATAATCATTTTTAAAAATCAACACAAATTATCTAAATTAACAAAATGTTCACCCTTGAACCCTTTCCCCCTTAATCTAAATATTTAATTAGGGATTATGTGGCATTCATACATCATACATGGCTCAAATGACTTGATGGTGAAATGTAAGGAGAGAGGGGAAGAGCGCAGAGGTTGACTGGAGTCATAAGGAGAGGTCCAACAGCCCTTCAGAAAGCCAATGCCATGAGAAGTAGCAAGACTCTGGAAAAAAAGGCATTTTGTACCCAGAGAAGCTGTCACTAGGCACTGGGGCTCCCTGGTAAAGCAGATCTCACTGCCCGACTTGTAAAGGGAGCAGGGAGCAGTGCCCGCCACAGAGTAACTGTATCAGCTGCAAAGCATTTCCTTATCCTTTCTTCATACTGAAAACGAGCTATTGCACATACCACCTCATCTATCAATAAAGAGCACAACTGAGGGGCTGGGAAGGTGGCTCAGTATAGAGTGCTTGCCTTGCATGCATGAGCCCCTGGGTTCAATTCCTCAGCACCACATAAGCAGAAAAGGCCGAAAGTGGTGCTGTGGTTCAAGTGGTAGAGTGCTAGCTAGAGTTTAAGAGCTGAGGGACAGCGCTCAGGCCCCACAACCAACAAAAATAAAATCAAATAAAAGAAAATTTAAAAAAAGAGCACAACTGACCAAATTGGGTGTTCACAGGTATGGGCAGTATTGTGCCCTTCCTTGCTGTGTGCAATGGAACTTAATATTATCTCAATAAATACTAGTTGTCTTCTCTGTCTGCATGACATATGGCCAATGTGTTGGAATGTTTTAGATGTTCTCATATATCTTGAAACTTGAAAAAAATACATTTTCAGCATCCTCTTAATGACAGTGGCCACCTCTGAATAACCAATGCTTCTTCTGATGATTCTATGATCTTTTCTCTCTTTTCTTCTTTCTACATTTTCTCTCAAGCACGTGCTACTACAATTATAATTGATAATTTCAGCTGCAATAATATCTCCTGTTGATGGAACATTTACAATATGCGCAGTTTTTGGTTTTGTCTGTTGAATAGATTGCCTCTACACTGAAGAAATTCCAGCGATATCACATTGTTTATAGGATGCAGAGTCTCTAGCTCTGAGGGCTTGACATGGTCTAGCCACCCTTACTTTCAGATTTTATTTTTCATTCCTCTTCCTGTATTCCAAACACTAACTTGGAGTTGTGCGAGCACTCCATTGCAATCTTGTCTTAGGAATTTTCCAACTGCTGTGCTAGCTGCCAAGGCATTCGTTCACAAAATGTCTTTGGTACCTCCTCCATTAAAGTTTTGTTTAATGTTCTGTGTTGCCCCAAATCATGTTCTTTTTCCTTTGGGACACAGATGGCAATTTGGCTATATATTCACCAGTGTCACTGTCTGACTAATATCTAGCTCTCCCACAGATACTGAGGTTCCATGACAATGGAGATGACCTAAAATTACATTTTTTCAGCGGACATCCTCTGGCATACAGTTAGGGGTCAGCATAACTACTGAATTAGTAAATGAGGCTTGTCTCTCTCATGTACTTGACCTCGACTTTGTATTAAGATGCTAGTTTTGGGGGGATTTTTTTGCTCGCTTCAGAGGCATGTAGCGTTCCAATGATCCTTCTATCTCCCCCAAGTCCCAGACACTACTGACCCACCTCAGGAATCCATCACAAAACTTTTTATCTAATTTGTCTACTTCTTATCTGGAAGAAACATTATGGTCCTCTTGAAATGGAGGAGAAGAGGGTGACATTTAGCTAGGGTCACTACCACCCTGGAACACTGACACTTCATACACTCATCTATGCATTAAAAATAGAGAAATAACTATGAAGCATTTGAGAAATACAAACACATCTCAGAAAATGGAAAAATTCTATTTGAGATAGTTAATCACATCGACATTGCCCGATTAGATAACTCACTCATCTGTAGATAATGTTTGTCAAAATGGAAAAGATTTTCTCCAGCATCATTCCCTGAAGAAAATTTGGTAAACTCAATCACTGAAAATTGTCCCCCAAAAGATCAAATGTACTTCCTATTCATAAATCAGCCACTGCAGTTACAAGTTTATATAACAAAGCAAACATTTTATTAACAAATGGAGTGCTTAACAATTAATCTCCAGTAAGGATCCTTCCTGCTTTCCTTGAGTGTTTCTGTTTCTCTTTGTCCATCAAATTACTAACTTCAATGGCTGTTGCTCATGAATAGTTTGAGTTTGTAACTTTTATTTAAACGAAATACTAGTCAATTGAAATGAAAAATCTTGTAGAAGATGAAAGATTTCAGAAAGGAGAATTATGTGACATTGGAAACCTCCTTAATCACACATCAAGCTATCATAAATGAATGTCTGGCAGGGTGAGACAGATAGTATCGAAAGCAGATACAATTAATCATGACTGGTATGACAGATGCTCCACATAGAGACAAATTTGGGAATCAAAAGGATTAGAGGAACTGTTAGAAAAAGTTGATGAGGCTATAGAATATAGTTACAGAACTGATACTGTTTCTGATTTCATAGCATAAAATGCCATATTATAATCTTACCAGACAAGAGAAAAGGTCAAAAGCTATGTACATATGACCATGTAAGATGATGCTAAGCGAATAAACCCCAAGATAGGGACACAAGAACTTTTCTTTTTCGTTGTTTTTAATGTCCAATGTGATTGTTTTTGCTTCTTTTGTATGTTCTTCCCCCACGGTATAACCCCTTTTGTCATTATATTTGATTCTGGTGCCCTGCATCTTGTATATATATTTTTCTAATTTGGGGAGGGGAAGGGAAATAACAAAATGCTGAAACAAGGATACAGTTTGACCCATTGTAACAATGAGACATACAAGACACTACATTGAAAATGAACTTTACAACTTCAGATTGGGGGAGCGGAGAGGGAAGGGATGAGAGGTGAGAAACAAAGGAGGGGGTCACAATGCTCGACAGGAAATGTACTCACTACCTTACTCATGTAACTGTAACCCTTCTGTGCAGTATCTTTAATAAAATATTAAAGGTAAATATTAAAATGCCATATTAATATATGATCCTGCAGGTAATATTGCAGTCTTCCAATCCAATTAACCTAACTTGTTGTTCATTCACAATTTTTGCATCTAGGATATAGATGACATGAACTATTTTCATTTTCTTGATTTGAAAACAAAATTTCCAATCAAGTGAGGTGATTCTCCTCACTGTGCAGGTGTCCCTTAGACTTATTTATGGTGAATTCACATTGAATGGTCTTTTCCAGATGTCATTTATTCTCACATGGGGAAGCCCACATTTGAGTCACTGGACTCCATTCTTTCACATAAACAAGGAGCCCTTCTCCTCTACTTCATTTACCCAGCCCTAGTCACATGTACAAGTCCCGGACAATCTTCCAAGTTAAAACTTAAGTTAAATATCCAATTTTTCTGCCTCTGTCTGTATACATGTTCTCGGTCTGCCAAGGAAAAATATCTTAGATTCAGGGGAAACTCAGAGGAGAATGCTGTCATTAGTGCTGCGCTAGTGCTGAGTGATTACGCTTGTGATAACAGCTTCCCTGCATAATGTCCTATGAAGGCTGAATCTCTTCCTTACCCACATCTTTTACAGTGATTCATGAAGTTCAACTGCAGCTCATTTTCTTCATTGTATGTGTCCGGTGAAGTCACCTCCTTTCCCTATCTTCTTGAAAAAAGAAGACTAATGTGATTCTAAAGGAATGCTAGGTCAGATCAGATAATTCTACAAATGGAATGAACATTACCATTCTGATTGCCATTTTGGAGCACTGTTGATGCATTTAGAAAATATGAATGAGTAAAAAACTTCAGGCTATATTAAGTGCATGAGTCAAGGATAACTGAACAGGGTCAAGATTTCACTTGGAGGAAAATTAGCTCCTCTTTACTTTAACCTGAATTTAAGTTTGGGTCAAAGTAGTGGGATAATTTAGTTTAATTGTCTGTGTAGGTGGAAGAGATAACTACATGCACTGAAAATGAATGGTACAGTATATTTATAAGTATAGCTATCAGAGCATTTTCTTATATTCTTTTTTGATTTGTAATCACAAGTTATGGATTTTTAGGAAAGAATAAATTAAATGTTTTGCTTAACATTTCTACTAAAGTACAGTGGTATTCCTTATAACTCTGGAATAAATTAGTAAATGTTTTGAAAGTTTTTAGTTCATTTAAATATTTGATGAAAGTGTAGTAAAATGTTAAGTGTGTAAGCTGAGCACTAGTGGCTCACAAGTATAATACTAGCTACTTAGATGGCCAACATCTGAGGATTACAGTTCAAAGCAAGCCCAGGTTGACAAATCCAGAAGACTCTCATGTCCAAGTAACCAGCAAAAACCTGGAAATGGAGGTATGGTGCAAATAATACAGCTCCAGACTTGAGCAGAAAAAGCTAAAAGGGAATTCAATGTCCTGAGTCCAAGCCACAGAGCTGATCATATACTCAATAAAAATGTAGCACATAAAGTAAAAGAAAAGTAACTTGGGGAAAATAATATACTTTGATATAGACTTCATAAATAATTAAGAAATCTACTGCATACAATTATAGAATTCATTCTAAAACAGTTGATTTTACTTTAATAGCACTAACCACTTTAACTTACAAATTTTTAATAGAGTCAACTCTCAAAGCATACTTAAATATGAGTGGGGATTTGTATTACATGAGATTCAATTTTCTACAGACTAATATCTCAAAGAGACAGAAAAGCTATATTTTCCATTGTTTATAGAGAAAACCTCCAGTTCAATGATTTATTTACTGATAGATATTCCACCTTGTTTCACTATACACAGAGTAAATGATAAAGCATAAATTAGAACCCAGGGCTCAGAAACTGCAAGAAGTCACTCTCATTGCTAAAAATCAGCACACATATTCAAGTCACAAGCAACTTCTGTACTTGGTTCACAATTCACACTGATTGTTCCTAGAAAGTCTGTTAGTTGAAGTAAAATGATGACCTGAGAAAGTATCTAGACATTAGTTTTCCTACAGAAGTAAAATGAAGAAGGTATTTGAACATGGGTATTAGAGAGGTTGTGTTGTACTAGAAAATTCTAAAAGCTTCCAGCTATATTGTGAAAGTTAATTTTTATTGCTATTGCTTCCTTTATTTTAAACAAGCCCAATATAGTAGGAAGTATAATCAGGAAATCAACGCTTAATTATGGATGGACATAAGAATATTTTAGTTAAAAAAAGAATATCTTAGTAATTTATGTAGCTTTTCTTGGCCTCAGCGCCTCTATGTGTAAAGGAAGGAAATTGGGTGAGACAAATCAATGTCATTTGGGCACAGAAAGAGCAGCTGTAGGTCCTCCCTTCTTCCCTCCCTCTTTCTTTCCCTCCCTCTCTCTCCCTCCCTCACTCTCTCCCCCTTTCTCTCTCTCTTTCTTTCTCTTCTTTCTTTCTTTCTTGCTTTCTTTTTTCTTTCTTTCTCTTCTTTCTTTCTCTCTTTCTTCTTTCTTTCTTTCTTTTCTTCTTTCCTTCCTTTCCTTCCTTCCTTCACTCTTTTTCTCTTTCTCTCTTTCTTTCTTTCTCTTTCTTTTTTCTTCTTTCTTTCTTTCTTTCTCTTCTTTCTTTCTTTCTTTCTTTTCTTCTTTCCTTCCTTTCCTTCCTTCCTTCACTCTTTTTCTCTTTCTCTCT
The DNA here is from genome assembly GCF_000151885.1 of Dipodomys ordii. Lineage (NCBI taxonomy): Eukaryota > Metazoa > Chordata > Mammalia > Rodentia > Heteromyidae > Dipodomys > Dipodomys ordii. Next base: position 60,174,689 of record NW_012267217.1, read on the forward strand.
TTCTTTCTTTCTTTCTTGTCCTGGGGCTTGCACTCTAGTCCTGGGCACTGTTCCTGAGCTCTTTTGCTCAGATCTAAGGCTCTACCACTTGAACCACATTGGCATTTCCTGGTTTTTCTGTGATTAATTGTTGATAAGAGTCTTGTGGACTTTCCTGTCAGTCTTAGCCTCCTGAGTAGCTAGTATTATAAGTGTGAGCCACTGGTGCCTGGAGGCTGTCAGTATTTTTTTAAATCTATGTTTTAGTTGAATTTCTCCTTAGTGGAACATGCTCACAAACTTAGGGATTACCTGTCTATAAGTCAGATGTTAGCAGGAATCAAACAGGACTGATTAGATTGATTCATTTGGAGGGGTTTCCTTCAGGAAATGGAAAGAAAAAGGAGTGGAAAGTGTGTGCAAAGTATCTACTCTCCAGTAATCCTTCCATTCTTCTACCTATACTCTATACCACTGCCACCTGCACCAGCACCCAGGTCCTTATCAAGTAAGTGGTGCAGAGATTTGGTCTTTCTTACTCCATGCAGTCTTGAAGGTGTCATGAGGCACCTGACACCTGGCTGAGTGATTTCCCTGCAATCTTCATCTGGCTTGCATTGAGATGCCACTGAACTCAGCTTTCTGTCAACCATTGAGTAACAAATCCATCTCAGGGGAAGTTTGATGTCTAAGGTCATTGCCGATCTTTACAACTGACTACTTTGCATCAGCCAGATGATAATAGTTGGATATATATATTGTATCAAAGAATAGAGCAAGTAAAATCCTGCCTGACATTTAGGAACATGGAGCCATTCACAAAATATTTGCCAAGCACCACCAAAGAACACTACAAAGAACAGGTGCCTATGAATATCTGCTCTAGGGCCTGACTTTGTGGGCTTGAATAATCTTTGGGAATTGAAAGGCTGTTTTAAGATCAGCTACGCTGAATAATTCATGCATGACAGAAGAGGAGCAAATAGTCTTGTTGCACTTCCTTTGTATTTAATAAAGAAAGAAGGAAAAGGGAGAAAGAAAGAACTTCAGACAGAATCTCAAGTATTGCTCGAGTGTCAGAGCAATCGGTTTTAAGTACAAGTGATGTTTATAAGCAGGCAGAATAATAATTTACCCCATTCAAGATAGCCACATGCTATGCATGATTATGTTATATTATATGGCAAAGCAGGATCACAGGTCAAGATGGAATTAAGGGTATTAGTCAACTGAGCTTAGTATAGGAAGATTATGTGGAATTATCTAGGGCATTGATGTAACCACAGGGATTATTAAGAGTGGAAGAAGGCAGGAGTCAGAAGGCGGGGACGTGAGAAGCACCGACTCTCCATTGCTAACTTTGCTGGTGGAGGGAGCTGGTCGTGGGACAAAGAATGGGGCAAGCCTATGACCCTGTATGTTTCATATACGTTTATAATTTACACCTAACACCCACATATGAGAGAAAACACACGCCCTTTCTCTCTCTGAACATGACTTACTTTATTTAACATAATTTTTTCCAGGTTCATCCATTTTCCTGCAAATGACATAACATTATTCTTCCTGATGAATGAGTCAGATTCCATTGTAGGTACCTGTGTTATCTATCTATTTATCTATGTATCTATCTATGTATCCATCTATCTATCTACCTACCTACCTACCTAACTACCTACCTACTTATTTAATCACATTTTCTTGATACACTTATTGATTGGAGGGCATCTGCACTTTTTCCAAAACTTAGATATAATATATAGTGCATCAGTTCAATGAACATGAGTGTTTGAATGTCTTCACTGAATCGTGACTTTTAATCTTTTGGATAGATGCTGGCATGGTATCACTGAAGCATAGGGTGGTTGTTTTGTTTCATTTCTTGAAGAATCTTCAAATTGCCTTCCCTAGTGGATGAACTAGTTTACATTCCCACCAACAGTGTAATAGGGTTGCTTAATATGAAATCATATATGCATATATATGTGTATATATGTCATAGATGCATATATGCCTGAACAATATCCTAAGTCAGTTAAACTCAAACTTAGAATTTAATGACCTGAATACCAGGAGGCTGAAATATATTTTATCAGAGGGAAGGAGGTCAATAAGAAGGGGGAGGAATGAAGAAAGGCGGGAGCATACAGTCAAACTATCTACTGTACATATTTGAGAATGGAATCAGATAACAAAGGGGATGGTGGAGTTGGGACAAATGGGGAGAGAATGATGGATGAAGTGGCATTGATCAGGATGCATTATATTCGTGAACTGACGTGTTGAATTGAAATCCCATTGTAGAGATACTTAAGGTTAATTTTTTAATAGTTGAGAATAAATGAATGTGACAGGCTCTGGAAGATAGAAAAAAGCAAGGGATAGTTTCTCTCTCCTTGAGAGAGGAATGGATCACTGCCAGCAGCTTGATTTTATTTGGTTGGTTCTTGTTAGATGTCTGACACATAGAACTGTAAGATAATACATTGGCTTGTGGTTTAAGTCAGTGCTTTTACTGGCTGTTTTGTAGTACAGCAGTAGTAAAGTCATTACGATTCATGTTTTAGAAGTTACTTGAATATCTGGAAGCATGGCTACTCTGCGAAGTCCAAGTAACTAGCTCAATAATTTAGCTAAGAAATATGTATTTTAAAAGGAAAGGAATAGGAGGCACATTGTTTCATGTTATTTTTTTAACCCTCAAGTTATCTGATTGAATGTGTCCATTCTTCTGTCCCACGTAGAAATGTGGCTTGGCATAAAAGTACAGGTTTTGGGGTCAGGATCCACTTAATTGGTAAGAAATGCCTGTTTTTTGGGTTTTTTTTGTTTTTGTTTTTGTTTTTTGTGTGTCGGTCATGGGGACTGAACTCTAGGCCTGGATGTTGTCACTCAGCTCTTCAGCTCAAGGCTAGCACTCTACCACTGGAGCCACAGCACCACTGCCAGATTTTTCTGCTTATGTGGTGCTGAGGAATCGAACCCAGGGCTTCATGCATGCTAGGCAAGCGATCTACCAATGAGCCACCTTCCCAGACCCCAGATATTTGCTTTTTAATTTGTATGTTGAACTTTACTGACTGCCATTATCTCTGTTTCCATCCTGGGAATATTTTTTTTAAATCTCTGATAGTATCCATTTGTTTTCGTTGTTACTTGTAATTCAGAGACCCTTTTTTAAGAAAGACTGGCTCAAAAGACATTAAGAAAAATGAATGTCATATTGACATTATATACTTTGCTAATCAAGGAAAGAATTCTTTCTTATTCATTATTTAATGTGCTTCAATGCCTCTCTTTTAACAAGGGATAAAAATATCTCATGTGGCATGCAAAGGTCTTGGGGACCTCCAGAGTAGAATAGGAAAGGAAGAGTGGTATAGTCAATTGCTGTACAAGCTTGAAATTTCAGGGTTCAAATTCTGGCTCTGCTACTCACTGAGGTACCCTGAATGTCTTGTATAGCCTTACTGAGACATGGTTTCTCATCTTCAAAAGCGAAATAAAAATAATAGCATCAACATCCAATTTCCACCTAGACAAACTCTATACACAAAATCTGGCTTTCAGAAAAAAATGATCAGATCATGAAAAAGCAAGAAATATAATATTTCCAAGGAACAAAACAACCAACAGAATCAGATTCAGATATAAGAGACATGAAACTATCAGACATAAAATTACAAGTAATGAATATTAGTATGGGGGGGGCTGATGCTGGGTCTGGCACTCAGGGCTTAGGTGCTGTCCTTGAGCATTTTTTTTTTTTGGTCAGTAGTGTCCTGGGGCTTGAACTCTGGGCCTGGGCGCTGTCCCTTAGCTCTTCAGCTCAAGGCGAGCACTCTATCTCTTGTGCCACAGAGCCACTTCCAGCGAGCGCTCTATCTCTTGTGCCACAGCGCCACTTCTGGTTTTCTAGTGGTTTACTGGAGATCAGAGTCTCATGGACTTTTTTGCCTGGGCTGGCTTTGACCGGTGATCCTCAGATCTCAGCCTCCTGAGTAGGATTACAGGCATGAGCCACCAGCGCCCGGCTCCCTGAGCATTTTTGCTCAAGGTTAGTACTCTACCACGGAGTCACAGCTTCACTCTGGCTTTTTGGTGCTTAATCAGAGATAGAATCTCTAGACTTGCCATGCCTAGGCTAGCTTTGAACTACAATCCTGAGATCTCAGCCTCAGAGTAGTGTGAGCCAGCAGTGCCTGATTAATGAACATTATTTGGACTTGTTAACATGCAAGCATACATGGGTAATTGCATCAGAAACATAAAAACTGAAAGATGGAAGCAATGTAAATGCTAGAAATGTGAAACACTGTGATTAGATGAGAAACCCCTCTGACAAATGAATAAAATTATTTCAGCTGAAGGAAAGATGAGTAGTCTTGACAATAAGTCAATTCTAATTATCTACCTGAAAGGAAAGAAAAAGAAGAGCCCGGGTAGAGCCAGGGTGAAGTACTCAAGAGCTGTATGTTGGTGCACGTGCAACTGGAGTGCAAGGAAAAGAAAACCACAGGCTGAGGCAGGAGGGTGGAGACCGATAGGGAGAGACCTCTTCTCAAACACAAACAAGAGAAGGAAGAAAGCACACAGGAAAGCAAAGGATGGCTCCGAAAATGAATGAGAAAGAGACTCTCACAGACAAAAACAGAAGCACATTGTACCAGACAGAAGCTCAGACCTACAGAAATGAAGTGTCGGAAATAGAACAAACAAATTCAAATTTAATTTTGTTCTTCCTAATTATTCTTAAGAATCAGGTGGCTCAAAGCAAACCTATTAACATATTTTTAGAATAGTTATAAAAATAAGCCAGGCAGCAGTGGCTCATGCCTCTAATCCTAGCTATTCAGGAGGCTGAGACCTAAGGATTGCCATTCAAAGCCAGCCTGGGCAGGAAAGTCCATGAGACTCTTATCTCTAATGAACCACCAGAAAACCAGAAGTGGTGCTGTGGCTCAAGTGGTAGAGTGCAGTATTGATTTTTGTAAAATATATCACAGATCAATCACATTTAGTGGAATCGATCAAGAATGATGAGCAGAAATAGCTGAAAGGTCTCCGTGCCTGGCACTTCACGCATGCTCTCTCAATTCCTTCTCTCCTCACGCTTTTCAAGTGTTTTGAAGTCAGTTATATGACACAGATGACACAAACAGAGAATGGGCAAACATCTTGCTCCAGAGGAGAAAACCTCCACTTAATAGGTAGAGGGACAGCACACGGGCCAAGAGTTCAAGACCCATGGCCAACAAGCCCCCCAAAAAGTTATAAAAATAGCTAGGCACTGGTGGCTCACGCCTATAATCCTAGCTACTCAGGAGGCTGAGATTTGAGGATCACAGTTTAAAGCCAGCCTGGGCAGGGAAGTCCGTGAAACTCTTATCTCCAATAAACCACCAGAAAACCAGAAGTAGTGCTGTAGCTCATGCTAGCCTTGAGCTGAAGAGCTGAGGGACAGCGCTCAGGCCCAGAGTTCAAGCCCCATGAATGACAAAAAAAAAACAGTTATAAAAGTATACAACAATCACAACATAAAAGACCAGAGGAAAGAACTTGAAATATACACTTGATAAAGCCTTACACTGGATATGAGGTTCTGTACAATTGTGTGAAGTTAGATTCAGATGAAAACAAAATCCTTGGTGACCAAAATCTTTAAAATAAATCATAACTCACAAACCAATACAGGAGACAAGACAGAATTATAAAAAAAAGTTCTGCAATTAACCTAAATCAAGGAAGAGTGACAAACAGGAACAGAGATGGAGACAGAGAGAAGCAAACAGCACAATTAGAAAATAGCTGACTGTCTGGAAGACTTTAATCTGGTCCCATGTGAAATTATAATAAATACGAATGACCTAATCACATTAATAAAGAGATTACCAAATTAAAGAGCTATTAAATAGAGAAAGATGACACAAGCATCCTGTTTATAATAAATAACTTTAAATATGAATAAATAGATCAAAAGCAAAATGATAGAAAAAAATAAAACCAGAGGAGACTTGGTGTCTGAGCCATGTGATCTATTTATCAGTATTGATTTTTGTAAAATATATCACAGATCAATCACATTTAGTGGAATCGATCAAGTATGATGAGCAGAAATAGCTGAAAGGTCTCCGTGCCTGGCACTTCACGCATGCTCTCTCAATTCCTTCTCTCCTCACGCTTTTCAAGTATCTTGAAGTCAGTTATATGACACAGATGACACAAACAGAGAATGGACAAACATCTTGCTCCAGAGGAGAAAACCTCCACTTAATAGGTAGAACCATGTGCTTCCCCCTTGTTTTAATGTACAGAAAGAGGTAGCTTTTATTAGGCTTTCTTTTGTTGTTGTTGTTGTTTTGTCTTTTCTTTTTTGGTACTGGGGATCAAACCCAGGACACTGCACTTGCTAGGCAAGCACTTGGCCACTGAACTATATCCCAGCCCTTACTATGCTTTCTGCCATCATGTTTCTCTCCCCCTATGCGAGAATTTTCAAAACAAACCAACCCATTTTTGAAAACTAGCGTTGTTTTGCATGAGTGAGTCTTGTCTTAGTTGTTCTGAATGCTTTGACTTCACCTCTTTCAACTGAATGGGTGATTCACTTCTACAGCACCATGCTGAGAGTCCCTGCTATAATAAGTGTCTTTGTATTTTTCAGGTTAGAAGTCAGAAGCTCCTAGAAGACCAGGATATGAGAATCTATGTCCATACATTCAGGGGGAACAGCCTAGCAACTGACCAGGCAGTCACTGACACTGATTCCCACCTAGGCGTGAGCATGAAGGCTCCAGACACCAAATACATCCCCTTTCTTCTTCCTCTCTCATTCACATGAGAAGTAATGGCTCCGCAAAGAGACTCATAATGAACAAAACACATTCCAGTTCACTTCTAGGCTCATTATTTCTAGCCGATAGATACATATTTCCTACAGGAACTACATGGGGATGGAGGTCATTTCCCCACAGAACACCCATTACCCAGCAGCATCATGGGTTCCCAGAGTCTTGGAAAGGTGGACTTAGCAGATTCTCTCTCTATAGGAAAGGGTACCTTTGAGATTGAAGCCCTGACATACAGAATTACAGGAAAAAGAGGATAAACTGGCCTCAAGGAAAGAATGATTTTCAAGATAAAGTATCCTCTTAAGTTTATATTCCAAGCTCATCTGATACTATCCTTTCTCTTTAACTTCTCAAAAGACTCCACATAGAGCTCCCTTATGACCCAACAATCCCACTTTTGGGCATTTACCCAAATGCTTACAAACAAGACTACACTAAAGCTACCAGCACGACTATGTTTATTGCAGCATTATTTACTATAG
>NW_012267217.1:60182390-60186717 GCF_000151885.1 Dipodomys ordii
ATGTCAAAAACGAACTTTACAACTTTGGTGGAGGGGGCAGGGAGGATTAGGTGGGGGGGAGGATGTGGGAAGGGATGGAAAGGGGAAACAAAGGAGGAGGCTACAATGCTTGATAAGAAATATACTCATTATCTTGCCCATGTAATTGTAACCCCTCTGTACAGTATTTTCACAATTTAAAAAAAACTAAAAAAATAAAATAAAATAAAAAATAAAAGAATTGCAAGTTAAAAAAAGAGTAAAAGACTAGTCCTCTCCCAGAGTTATTGATGAATAGGACAAAGAAATGTAGATGTATACTCGCATTTCTCCTGCTGTATGAATTTCAACACAGCAAAAAAGGGAATCAACATCTTTTTTGTTTTGTTTTGATTTTCAAAATGAACTTTTGACCAGGCCCCAGTGGCTCACAATCCTAGCTACTCAGGAGGTTCAGTCTGAAGATCTAAATTTTTTAAAAATGTTTTTTATTGTAAAAATACTGTACAAATCCTCAAGAAACAACTGCTCAATAAATAAATGGACTAAAGACTTAGAGAGAAACTTCTCTGAAGAGGAAATAAGAATGGCCAATAGACACATGAAGAAATGCTTAACCTTTCTAGCCATAAAAGAAATGCAAATCAAGACAACATTGAGATTCCACCTCACCCCAGTTAGAATAGCTATAATCAAGAGGATCTAAATTTTGAAGCCAGCTTGAGCAGCAAAGTCAGTGAGACTCTTAGGTCCAATTAATCACCAAGAAGCTGAAAGTGGAGTTGTGGCTCAAGTGGTCCAGTCCTAGCCAGGAGCAGAAAATCTCGGGAACAGTGTCCAGGCTCTGAGTTCAAGCCCTAACACACACACACACACACACACACACACACACACACACACATTTATAATTCAAAGCCCCACAGAAAAACAATACTATTAAAATACAATCCAGTAAGCCAAAGAAAACAAAATGAACAAACTAATACAGCATAAAAAGGAAAAGAGGTCTCTCTCTCTCTCTCCCTCTCTCTCTCTCTGGAGCTTCTAGTTCAAGCTTAGATAAGGTTTATGTGAAAAAATTGTTTCTGTTTGCAGAAAAGGTATTTTTAGCACATTCTGCCTCACATGCGACCATTCTGCTTAGGCTGCCCCCATGTGTTCTAAGAAGGATATCAGCATTTGTCCAAACTGTAACAGAGCCTCTTTTGCACCCCGTTGAAATAAAGCACGGGTTTTCAATCAATACAAAGAAGAACACTGGCCTCTACACCAGAGGCACTTTGGGGATGTCTTAGCTCTGCTAGATAGTATTCGTGTGGATTTTAAAATCCCATTATTTATTCAATTTCCTTTTGCTTCAGAGTTTTTAATAGGAACTGGGAATAATATATTATAATTAACTCACAATGTGAGGATCAAATAACTTAATAAACTGGACAACACTGTATAAACTGTAAATCTTATCTTCACACACTAGTTACCGGTGTAAGTAATAGTAACTTCCCTTCTATATGGGGAAATTGCTGCTTTGGAATAAATGTGCTGCAGAATGCACTGGGTAAGAAGCTATTTTCCTAATATCTAGTTTGTGCACATAGCAAATTAAGTAACCTGTTCATAAAATAGTATATAATTTGTGATGCCTGATGGAAGAGTATCATATGTTTTACATATTAAAAAATTAAAACTCCCCTGTAATTTTGTCTTTGAGCTGAACTATTACAGGGAAAGCACTTGGATTCTGGGTCTAAAATACAACTAATATGGAACTATTTCATCTCTCCACAGTCATTTCCTATCTGGACACATCTTCCAGTTTTGATAACCAGTGATTTTTTTAAATTTGTGACCAAGCTATATAACTTATTGTACATTTAACAATGAAACTATTTGTAGTAAAAATAAACTGGAACTCTCATCTAAATAATATAATATGGCAGAATTAAAAAGATGAGCAATATTTTCTTTTAAAAAACCCAATGTATAAAGTGTAAGAGTCAAATTAAATCTTAAAATCAATCTCCACAGAGAATCACTGATTAGTTTTATTTATACCTTTATAACTGAAAGTGTCATTACAGAAAGTGTAATCTATTACTAACTCATCACCCAATTTCCTTTTCTCTGTTCACCTATGGAGTAGATTGTTCAATTTTTTTAATAATACCTAAGAGAAACAAAGATTTATGATTACTAACTTATTAGATATTTTCAGATTTGGACAACATAAAGCTTGACCCATAATCATCCGATATTTCTGGGTCAATACCATTTTCTTTAAAACACTTGTGTAGAAGATACGATCAGTTTTTGAAATTCAAGGTATTTACACAATCTATATGATCAATACACACAAGTTCAAATTCTAATTTTGCTTGTGTAAAAATGAAAGACTGTAGCAAGCAATTAAATTTTTAGAAAGGGCATTCAATGAAATAAGGGATTCTATGAGCTACTCCATTAACATTAATCTATATGGATATGGATATCAATTAAAGAGGTGTAATTCCTACACTTAATTGTGGGAATGTGATATCCATTGGTGAATATATTCCAAAGATTTAAAAATCTACAGCTGACATTAAATCTGAATTTAAGAGTGTCATAGAAACAAGACTAAACTCACTGCGTTCACTTGGTCTTTGAAAGCACTGCCATACACATAAGTTGAAGAAATGATTGTATCACACATAGTATGAGATGTTTGAGAAAATCCCCCAGTACTTAAGAATAAATCACAATTCAATCACAGCAGTGAGGCTTTATAAAACTGAATAAAAAGTAAGCAATCTGTTACGAACACTGAACACTGTCTCTGTCGAGGGCACAGAATTCTCTTTTATTTTTAATGACCCTGCTCCTTGTCTGGGTGTAGAAGTAAAAATTTTCTTGACTTTTAAATTTCCTCACACTCACTTCTACTTACAAATCAATAGCATTGAGAAAGTTTTGGGTTTTTTGGTTTGTTTGTTTCTGTTTTCGTTTTTTCCCTTCCAAATCTTACATTACCAACTTTGCTCTTTAGATCTTAGCTGACAAACACTTGGTGGTCATTTGACCACGCTGGGCCTGGAGACTGCATGTTAAGTGTAGCTTGGGGCAATGTATTGCAACCACAGAGTGCCTTTTGGGAGCCTGTGCAGGAGGGATGCCTCATGGGGAACGGGCTGAGGAGCTGGGAAAGGATCTGAGTACTTCCTGTCTATGAATGGCAGGCTCCAACACCCTCAAAGGCAATCCCTACTTTCCTGAGCCACCCCCCACCCAATATCTTGGCCACTTGGCAAGAGTAGATTCCTGTGCGTCCTGCTGCTCTCCAGGAATCTGAGCTTCAACCCTTTATTCCCACGCCTAGTATTCTCAGCGGGGTAGCTACCTAGATGTTTTGGGGAAGAGGGGAAGAGAGAGACGACAAGGGGGTCAGCATTAAAGCCGCAGGAAGTGGCGGTGGGGGGGTGCAGGTGTCAGCCCGACCCCCTCCTCCCTCCGAGCCAGTGTCCCCTGCTCTCCTGTGATTTATGAGGGAGGGAAACCCAAGCCGAGCTTCCCAGCACCCTGCCAGAGGCGGTCTCCCCTTAACCTGCCCGGGTGGGGACCCCAGGACTGGGGTGGAGTCGGGTCACGCGTTAGGATGGGCGCTGATAAATGAGTTGCTAATAACAGCCAGGTAGGGCAGGTGGGGAAGGGGCGATGGCAGAGACACCCCCCCCCCCCCCGCTCCGCCCAGGTCTTTACTGTCAGGGAAGGGCAGCGATCTCCCCTCACCCCTAACCATCCCCTTCCGTCAGCCCCGCAGCCCCGGACTCTCAGCCAGGTTCAGCGGCACAGGAGGTGAGGCGGCTGCTCCCCCCCCCACATTTGCACCCCTACCTTAGACACCATTTCACCAGAAGGCGCGAAAGCTCTCCAGCTTGTCCAGCGAGGGTCCAGGGGTCGGGTCCGGGCGCGGGGCCAGGGGGACCTCAAAGCCCCTGCTCTACCAGAGAGGCTCCCGCAACCCCTCCTTCCTGGCCGATCCTCCGCCCCGTGCGGCCCCAGCGCGCAGGCCCCACCCAGCCTCGCGCCGGGCGAGGCCGGCGGGAGACGGCGACCACCGCCGCTGGACCGCAGCCGGCTTGGCTCCCACCGGCCGGAGTGACCCGAAAAGCCGAAAGGAGTTAGCATGGGGGGGGGGGGAGAGGGAGACGTACCTGGGGATGGAGAGCCGCCGGGGGTCGTTGTCATCCATGGCTGCTGGGCGCGCGGGGAAAGGTGGGAAGTGCAAAGCACAGCGAGCGGTGGGAGATCTGCGAAGCCGGGAGGGGTGCGCACGGCGAGGGGGGGACCCCGGGGCGCCCCGGCAGCGGCG
>NW_012267217.1:60186773-60206820 GCF_000151885.1 Dipodomys ordii
CGCTCGGATCCGGACCCGGCGCCCGCACCGAGCGGGGACCCAGCCTGACTCCTCCTCCCCAGGTGACTGATCCCCGCCCAGCGATCGCCTCCGGTCCCCTCCTCTCTCTCCCGAGGCTGAGCCCCCAGAGGAGCCCTCTGGCTTTTGCCAGCTCCAGGCTTGCGTTCCCCAGCAATTCCTGCTTTCCCTAATGCTTGTTTGTCGTCTAACCTGCTGGGCACCGGGCACTGGGCACACCACTCTTTCTGTTCTTCCCACTTGCCTTCTCTGTCTCTCACTTGTCACTAACTCTCAGCACGTAAGAGTTCTCAGAACCCGTGACCCTGGCCTTCTCTTCCAGACAACTCCTTGCACCTGGAGGAAGATTTTCATAAAAACCTCCCATTCAGCTTCTCCTTTCTCTAAGAAGAAAGAGGCCCAGGGCCAGAAATGTCTGTTAAGATGAGGGCACAAGCTGGGTGCTGCTGGCTCATTCCTGGAGTCCTGGCTATTGGGAGGCTGAGAATGGGAGGATTGAGGTGGAAGGACAGCCCAGGTTCGCCAGGCCTGTTCTCAGTGATCAACTAGTAATTAGAGAAGTTTAACACGGGCACGGGAGCGCCTGGGCCAGGGCAGGAAGCAAGACTGTGAGACCCTATCTCTAAACCAAACAAAAAATTAATTAGGGCAGGAGTCATGACCTTGGGGTAAGAGTGTCCATGTGAGAGGCCTTGAGCTGGTGAGAGAGAGAGAGATACAGACAGACAGATGGACAGACATGGACAGACAGACAGAGACAGAGAGACAGAAACAGAGACAGAGAAGAGAGAGAGAGAAACAGACAGAGACAGAATTCATTTGCCTTTTGTAAGAGTTTTGATTTGAAACTCTGACACTTCCAGTAATGGGAAGATGGAGTGGATGCTTCTTGTAAGTATAACTCAATTCCTGAAGATCATGAAACAGACATAACAAATTGCAGAAAGGGCACCAAGGAATGCAGACCAGCTGGGCCCCTTGAGACTCAAAGAATGCAATTATGGTGAGTCCCTGGGGTTTTGTTTTGGCTTCTCTATCTATGACCTAGACTGAAGAGGACTGCGGCGCACAAATGTCAAAGACAAAAGTCCCTCTCCAAGTCTCCTCTCTCCAGTGGCCTGACTGGGAGAATGGGGTAGCAGGACATAGAAAGCTGTACACACCGTGTTTCCCTGGTTGAACATTGCAAGAGAACACAAGCGATTGCCATCACTCTCAAAGACACCATTACTGTCGGTGTCTGGACAGCAAAATTGCAAGCCAGCTCCTTGGCACCAGAGAGGGTGAAATGGGAGATGGCACTTTCATCCCCTCCTGGGGGCACTGACCATTCCTGTCCACCTTCGTGGTGACTCTGTCTCCCATTAGAGCATGAATCTCCCCAACCAAAGGACAACAGATCCCCTTCCCACCTCCACACCGAGAGGTGTTCATGCAAAGAAGGGACCAGAGCTTCTAACCATCATCCAAAGGCACCCCTTTCTCCTCACCCTGGTGGTACACTTCCACACCCACACAGCAGTAAGAAGGCCTCTCTCCCTGCACTGAATCAGAGGAATCCAGAAATAGTGAGAACAACTCTGTGGCTGTCAATGGAGACCATACAGCACTCCATTAACTCCAAACAAGAGAGAAGTGAGGAACTTGGACTCCTCACTACAGCATAGCATTAATAAGAAGCCACATGGTTGCGTGGTCCTCTGTTCCGTGATGGGAGCAGCACAGCCCCCAGATGCTTTTACAGAAGAAGCAAAGCATCTTTGCATCTTCACACCAAACACCCCAAATGGGCAGGCTTTAATAGACAATCATTCCTCACGCTAAGAGCCAGGAGGATGGCAGATCAAAGGAAAAAATAACGGGACAGTCAACAGAGGTAAAACAGTGATGGGATGATTGTCATGTTAAAATGATCTATGCATGTTTTGAAAACAATTGTGGTACAAGTATAGTTGGGCTCCCTCGTATTTGTGCTTTCCATATCTGTAGACGTAACCAATCTCAGAGCAAAAACATTTGACAAAGATTTTGTTTGTACTGGAAGTGTACAGTTTTTCCCTTGTTATTCCCCAAGCACTACAGTCTAACTATGTACATAACATTTACATAAGTAATCTAGAGATGATCTAAAGTGTAGGAGAGGATGATAGGAGTCATATGCAAATGTTACACCATTGTACCAAATTCTGAACATCCTCAGAATTTGATGTTTTGAGGAAGTCTGAACTAATCTCTCATGGCACCAAAGGAGGAAGGTAATTCACTGAGCATTACAAACAGGCTTGAGACAAATAAAAGAATAGAAAATCAGCAAAGATATAAAAAGATTGGTAAGTGTATTAAAAAAATCAAACAGAGACTGCTTTTGATAGTGGAGAAGACAGAAAACAAATACAATATAAGTGGGTTTTACTAGTGGAAGAGAAACATCACAATACCCAGGGGGGACAGTCAGTTCAAATAGCCATCATTTCTCATCAGAAGCTATGAAAGCCAGTAGTAAGATACAACATTTATCAGGAGCTGAGGGAAAGGTATCAATACAGAATCTTATTTCAAGGAAAGTATTCCTCAGAAATGAAGATGGAAATGATATAAGATTCCATTGTATTTTCTTTTCTAAAAAAAAACCAAAGCAGTTTCTCTAGACAGAAATAAAATGAGCAAGGGAGAAACTGGCCCATCCACAAGGAAAAATATGGTAAGAAATAATATGGAAAACATAATAGGGTTTCTTTCTTTTCCTAAGTTTTCTAAACTGTATTTGGCAGCCAAAGAAAAGCCATAATATTTTCTGATGTGCTTCTAAGTGCAAGTTAATATTTAAGACAATTATGTCATAAAGGTGAGGAGGTCATAGAAATGTAAGAGAAGGCAGGGCAGACAGCACCAGTAGAGCATAAAGCTGTGGGGGGTTGGGAATGTTTTTATTTTCTGTGAATAGTTTGTACAAAGGAGTAGTCATTCACCAAAGCAGTCTATAAATACAGTGCACCTTGATCCCTTTCCACATTCCCACACACCCTTTCCACCCCATCCCTTTCCTTATTTTTCTTAATTTTTAGATTATGTTTGGAAAATTTTTGCATAAAGTTTTTATATAGGCCATACGTAGAGAAGTCACTTTCAAAAGCTCTATAGATATGTCGACAAGTACTGATAAATCAAGCTAAAATTAAAAATAAAATTTAAGTTGCAAGATAAAGGGAGCAAAATCAAATTTAAAAAAAGAGAAAGCAGTTTTTGCAGCAATGGTTATATCCAATATAAATCACCCAGACAGAAAACTTGAAAAAGAGTTCAGAAGTAAGTATTTAAGACATGACCCAATTATTTCATCTATGAGAAAAATTTTCAAACATAATGACATGGGCAAGTTGGTTGTAAAAGTATGGGAAAGGGCAACTTGGGAAAAGAGGAATAGAGGCTAGACCTAGGAAAAATAATGGAAACCCTATGCTGAGCGCTGGTGGCTCACGCCTGTAATCCTACCTACTCAGGAGGCTGAGATCTGAGGATTGTCATTTCAAGTCAGCCCAGGCAGGAAAGTCCATGAGACTCTTATCTCCAATAACCACTAGAAAACCGGAAGTGGCACTGTGGTTCAAGTGGTAGAGAGATTGCCTGGAGCTGAAGAGCTCAGGGACAGCACCCAGGCCCAGAGTTCAAGCCTCACAACCAATCAAAAAAAACAAAACAAAAACAAAACAAAAAGCAAAATAAATTAAAAAAAAGCTAAAAGCAAAAGTCTAGTGGTATAGCTCAAATAGGAAAGAGCTTGCCTAGCAAATCTGAGGCTGAATTAATATCCCAGGACTAAATAAATAAATAAATGTAAATAATGCAAATCACAGATCCTACTATATCCACACCAAACAAGAGAAGTACAAAATAAATGAAGAAAAAGCTGAAAGGCAAAACAGACACTTCCACAAAATTATACCTGGAAATTTTAACCACTCTTTCTTAGTAATTGATAAAAAAAGAAAAAAAAACTAGACAGGAAAACATCAAAGATAGATAAGAACTCAGTCACACAATCAGTAAGTAATGGGAGCTAACTGGCTTTTATAGAACACTATACCTAAAAATAGCAGAATGCACATTTTTTTCTCAAATGCTCAAAGAACATATCACAAAAATGTACCATAATTCTGGGGCACAAAAAAAACTTCAATTTAAAATACTTAAAATTACATTATACACAGTGTCCTTCAAACACAAGGGAAGGAGAAATCAGGAAGAGAAAGAACAGAGAAAATATGTAAATACCTAGAAACCAAACAACACACTTCTAGATAACATATGGGTCAAAGAGGAAGTCTTGAGATGAAATTAAATATGCTGAATTCATTGAAGGTGTACAAGTAAGCTATATTTCTAAAGTTTTTTTCTGCATTAGATGCATACAGTGGAAAATATTCAGCGATCTAATCTTCCATCTCAAACCAAAGGAAGAGCAAAATGAATTCACATTAAAAAGATATAATTTAGATAAGAGCAGAAATCACTAAAATTTGAACAGAAAAAATATCCATGAAGAAATAAAATTATGAGGGGCATGGTTGACAAACTCAATAAAATTGTTGACTTTTACCAAAATTGACACAAATTTGAGAAGGCAAAAATGTTAATGATGTCAGATTTGAAATAGAGGTTTTCACCATAGAGCTTTCAGAGTTCAAAAGTAAATAAGATTATGTATATGAAAAATTTGACAGCTTAAGGAAATGGAGAAATTCTTTGAAAAATATAAACTGTTTATATTTCTCTTACCCCCCCCCAAAAATGTATGTTAGACTCCTAACCTACAATACTTCAAAGTGTGATTTCTTTTTTGAAATAGAATTCTGCAGATGAAGTATTCAGGTGATCCCCTTTGACTGGATCCCATATACAAAAGGAGAATTTGTTCAAAAATCGCATCTAGAAAAAAGATGAAAAGCTACCATGTGATAATAAAGACAGAGATTAGACTGAGCATGTCATAATCCAAGAAGTGTCAGGCCTATGGAAAGCCAGAAGAGTCAAGAGTCCTATGGGGCTTGGGGCAGCAGAATGCTGCTCTTACCTTGGTGTTTGCAAAACAAAATGTTTGATGCTTTAAATCACTCTCATCAAAGTAATTTGGGAAGACAGCTATAAGAAACTAATATATTACATAAACCGACCTGATAGAAAAATAACAGATGTAACTATTAAGGCAATTGAATTTATAACTAAAGAGAATCCTCTTTAAAAAGAAAACTCCAGGCCTGAAGATTTTTCTTAGAGAATTATCTCAAGAAAGCCAAACAGAAAACAGCAGGCTGACATTCCAGATACAAAACCCCTTAACAGAGTATTAGTGGTCAAGCAAAATATAAAATTAATCCATCTAACAAGTAATGACTCTCGTAAGGAGGTGAGGAAAATCAATAGAACCCAGTGATTTAACAGTGATGTTAATAGATAAAAGGACAAAAAGTAGTTGATTGTATTAATGCAGAAAAATTGACAAAATGCAACAGTTATTATTTGATAATGCTTCTCAGAAAAAGTAGGACTGGTAAAGACTTTCCTTAATAAGAATATTCTACAAAACCCCAAACCTAATATTATATTTGGTGGTTACAGAATGAGTTCCTCCCCAAACTGGAAACAAGGCAAAGTTGTTTATTTTCATTGCTCATCTGTGACATAGTGCTGGATATTCTGACTAGTACAAAGCAAGCAAGAGAGATAGAAAGCATAGAAATTCAAAATGAAGAAGCAAAATAGCTTCTATTTGCAGAACATAGAATTTTCTACACAGAGAAAGCCAAAGAATATAAAATTTCATTACCATTTTTATTTTGGTACGTGGCTGCTGTGTAGGCCCTGCTGGCCTCAGCAATCCTGATCCCTATGCCTAGGCCTGAATGCTGAGATTACAGGCAGGTGCCATCGAGCCCAGTGGAATTTATAAGGTGTTTCTCCTTCCTTCTCTCTCTCTTTCTTTTCCTTCCTTTCTTCTTCCCTTCCTCCCTGATTCCCTTCTTCCGTCCTTCCCTTCCTTTTGCTCTTACTTATGCCCTGTTAAAAATTAAGTTAGAAAAGGAGTGGATGGGAGTGAGAAGGATGAAAGGGGTGATTCTGATGATGATACATTGTTTTCATAAACTGCTCTGTTAAAAGGCACCTTCTTAGCGCCTTGAGCTGAAGAGAGTAAGGACAGCGCCCGAGCCCAGAGTTCAAGCCCCACGGCAGACAAAAAAAAAAAAAAGGCACCTTCTTTGTAAAAATACTTGAAGACAATTCAACTTGAAACAATTGAACTTCAAACCAAGAAATGCGGCTTAAAGTATGTTTTCATTGCAGGTAGCTGACTGTCTGCATGTCCTGGAATAGAAAATAAATTTTTAAATAAATTTCTATTTACCACTTTGAAAAAAAAAAGCTTCCAAGACAAAGGTGCATCCTAGGAGAAAATGTTTGCAAGTAGATTTCTCTCAAAATAATAATATGCATTCTTAAAACTTCTCAAGATTCAACTATACAACAAACACACAAATAATTCAACTAGAAAATGAGTAAAAGATCTGAGGACCTCTCTCAATGAAAAGGGTTTACAGACAAAAAAATAAACTCACCAGAAGAAGTGCAACATTATTATCCATCAAGGAAGCACACATTTACACCATCATAGTATATCATTATTTGCCCAACAGAATAACTAAATAAAAATAGTAACACAACCAAGTGTTGATAAGTTGGTGTAGAAAATGAGTCACTTTCACTCATCCATTTCTGGTAGGAATGGAACATGTAAAAATCACCCTGAAGCAGTTTGGCTGATTCTGCAAGCCCTGAGCATGATCGAATCACATGACCCAGCTAGACTCCTGAGAGTCAGAGGAAACAAACAATTCAATCTCCTTGCTCAGATGTTTGTAAGCAGGCTTTTTTTTTTTCAAAACAAACAAGAACTAGAGACAACACACACTCTTTCACAGGTAAAGGGTTCAACAACCTGCTACACTAATGCTTTGAAATACCACTCAGGAATAAGAAAGTAGTTTAAAAAGATCCCAAATCCCTATGTACACAGCAATCTAGATGAATCTCCGGAGGATGACACTGAGTGAATATATTTTTGTGACATGATATTTATGGAAAATTTACGTAACTGTAGATTGGAAGATTGGGGATCGTATATCTGAGAGTGGACTATTCAAATCCATACTAGAGGTACAAAGATTGAGGGTGGTGCAGGATTTGGACAGCAGGCAGAGGCCAGAGTTACTACCGAGTCCCTGAACCAGTCATTCATAGAACAATGAAGATGGTGGCTTGGAGAAAGAGTATTGTATAGGTAATTGTGGAGCATAGTTTCTGTATAACGGTGGCATTCTCTTCTTTTGCAGAATTTGTCTAGTCAAAACTGTCAGTTCCCAGTTTGTTTCGAGTCTGAATAAAAATTTTGTGAAGTTTCACAATATTGCCTTGGCTTTACCCTCCTCTTCCCCTATAAATCTGGTGAATCTATGACTCTGTTTAATGGAAGTAGCAGTCACTTAAATGGTTTTATTCCAAGATACATGGTATACACTTTCCTACTTAAAAGTGAGCAAAAGGGTAAGCTATTGGGAAAGAAATTATTGCTCCCTCAAAATGGATTGATCTGTAACTTACATGCCACCCTTTAGGATCTAGTACTTGCTCAGAGACAAGGAAAATGTTTATGTGTATCCTAGATCCTAAAATGTTTTTATTTCTGAAGCTCAGCACCTTAATTTATGGAACAAAGTAGAAGAACACTTATGTAATTTCAATCTTCATTACACCTGCCAAAGCTACTAAGCAGAGATTGAAAAAAATTAATTGGGGGTATTTGTAACTTTTATGCAATTTGCCAAAATAAACCACTAGAAAACTTATTATTTTTTTCAGAAATCCAAGTACAGAAAATGACATCATGAAATAGTCTAAGCGTCTATTTACCTCAAACTTCCTGCCTAAATTCCTATCTTTGTGATGGCACTCATCCCTGACTCCTGTGGCATTACTCTCCATGAAAGGTTGTGCCAATTATGAGAGCAAGGAAAGGGAGGCACAGTGAGACAGGTGTCAGTCTTCAGAATTTGAGCTCCTTGGAGAACCAGGTGCTGTTCTTTTACTGTGATCATAAACCAGGATCAGAAATTAGTGAAGTCTGGAATAAGTCTGAGGAATGAGAATGTTACAACTCTGACATTTCAGTCCCAAAACTCAATGAGTATAGAATTTGAATGGATTACTTATGCTAGACTTGTAGATTTCATTAAAGCACATGAAAATGACCAAGATCTACCTGTGTGAGTATAAATGCCCTACTTAGCTTTAAGAGTATTTGTACTTAGCTTTAAGAGTAATGCCTTGTGGGGTTTACTTAGTAGCTAATGCCAATAGAGTCCCTGTAGTCAGAGACAGAAATGAAGGGAGAAGATTCCCCCTTCACTCTTGATATTATTCTCTATGGTCATCAGTGTTGGTGATCTTGACCAGTCATTAGATACAGCTCAATCCCATCAACTTAATGTGGTATCACCCAATTGGAACAGTGTGCAGCTGAGCACTTACACTTATCCAGAGACAACTTTGAATACAGTTGACCTATGTTCTTTGGTTTAATGGGTTACAGCCCTGTTTCTTCATGATGCTTAGCCACCACAAAGATTAATTGAATCAGAACGTTTAGAAATGACATCCAGGCATTTGTATTTTATAAACATGTGTCTGGGGTGATTTTAATAGCTAAATCTATAGGGATCTCTTCTAAGTCCACAGCAGATCTCAAAAACACTTTGTAGGAACAGAAAACAGAGCTAGGGGAAAGACAACAAGATCTCACAATGCAGAGCCAGGCCAGAAGAGAAGTGTTCCAGTCTCTCCATATAGTTATATAGGACAGAAGCAGAAAAGTAGGTTGCACACAGCAAGTGTGTCTTCACAATGGGACTGGAGATGGAGCTCAGTGGTACAGAGGTAGGAAGCTTCCATGATTTATTCATTCAATGTTTTATAGTAAAAGATTTCTCAAACATTCTTAAGAGTTCCCAGCAAGACATGTAAATTTTCATAGTATTAACCATTTTGGGCTCTCACATATATTCATGAGGCTCCTGTTTTACGGTAGATTGTTTTTTCAGGTACTTGAACTGTATCAGTGAATAAAGCATACAAAGATCCTGGCCCTCCAGTTCCTTCATTTTTAGCAGGAGGATGAAGGCAGTAAGCAGCACACATGTAAGGAAGTGAGTTGGTTTAAAGAAAGATCATAAATGCCTGACATGGAGAGATGGTTATGTCTCGATGTTGGGCAATGAAGGAAGAGTGGATGGCAGTGAACGAGGAAGATTATTCTAAGCAGAGGAAATGGAAATGGCTCATACATGTGTCACAGTCTGAGGACCAGAAGTGGGGAAGAGCATCTCATATTGGCCCTTTTGACATTTGATGATCTCTGAGTTTATTCTGCATGAAATTAAGTATCTGCTGTGGGATTTGAGCTAAATACATGAATTCAACTGTTGCAGGGAAATACAATCTAGAGAAGCAAGAAAAGCAAGTCCAGGATGAATAAGTATAGTAGCACAAAGCTGAGGACTAGGGACATGTTCATCTAATCCTGTTGTTAGTTTTGTGTCCCTGCCTCTGTGGGTGTTAGAGTGGCTATGAGGCTTGTTTCCACTTCCTGAATTGCAAGTGCCTCATGAATGCATTTGTGACAGTGACAATTACCCACATATAGATGGTGGACACATGCTTCTCCCCTCTTGAGGTGATGAGCAAACTTGTTAACTGGAGAAACCTTCAGAATACGTCTATCTATCTGTCTACCTACCTACCTACCTCTATCTATCTATCTATCTATCTATCTATCTATCTATCTATCTATCTATCTATCTCTCTATCTATCTATCTATCTGTCTATCTATATTGGCTTTCTCTTATAGTGACCCTGTAGCTAACATTTCAAGCCCACCTAGATAATTTAGGATGATATTCCATTTCAGGTCCTTAATCACAACTACAAAGCCCCTTTTGCCATACAAAGGAATTTATCAACAGGTTGTTGACATTAATTGGGAACATCATAGTAATTGGAATCATCTTCAAAAAGGAAGTATTCCCGTGGTATTTTCCATAATTCAAAAATTATAATTAAGCTTGAGATAAAAGGAAAGATTTTTGTTTACATATTTCAGGCATCTTTGAAAGTTCTACAAAAGAAGAATATGGCCCCTTACATGATTTAGAACTGATTTTTTTAATGTTGCATTAATTACTACATGAGTTGCATTTTCCTCTGGACCCCAGTGATTCACATAGAAACATTCTGGCGCTGCTGCTGATCAGATGCTAGAGCTCACTAAGTCCTCCAGCACACACCAATTCAACACATATGGACAAGGCTGCCATTATTGGGGTTTTGTCATTTTCTTTTCTGTTCTTTCTTCTCTCCATTGTCTCATGCTGGTTTCTAAGACATGATATCTAAAGCCATGTGAATGAAGCCTCTGGAGTAACTCTTTTAGCCTTTATGGTACATTTGGGTGCTAGCATGCATATGTTTGTACATGTGGAATAAGAGCCATACAAAAGAGTAACTTTGTTTCCCTGAATAGACTTTTAAACTTTAAATGTTAATTTTAATGATAATGAACATTCAAAACAATCCAGAAACAAGCTTGTTCTGGGTAACTATTTTCTTTATAAAATTTGATAGCTGATGTTTGTTTATTTTCTTATTTGGTAGAAATTTATGCAAGCATATTGTCCTTGGTTCTATGGCTATATCCATGAAAAGAGGCCACAATGTATTTCCCCATGGGGCTGTGCCCTAGTTGGGAAGGCAAACCAACCAACTAAAATAAATTTCTGTCAAATAAATGACAGAGTGAAACCAGGTAGAAAAAGGGTTAGGAGAATAAATATCAATAAGTCATTTTTCATATACTCCCAGATTAAAACTTTTATCATGTACTCCCTATAAAGAAAATGTTAAGTTGTTAGGATTGTTGAAGGCATTCAAATTCGGCATTTATGTCTTTTTTGTTGTTGTTGTTGTTCATTCAATAATGTGGTTTTAAAATTGTAAATGTTTATTCTTGTCAGACATGGAGAAATTTTAGCTCCATTTTTTGGGGGGTTTCCACTTTAAAAAAAATGATGCTGGCCCTACGAGGTCTCGATTCACAAGTAGCTGCCTTCTCTAACCACCCACTTTTCAGAAAACAATACCATAATCACCACAGTTCAAAATCACCTAATTCTCACCCTTAATTCCTTCACCTCTCTTCTTTATGTGTATATACAGACAGAGAGTAGTGGAGGTGCAAGAAATTTGAAGAGGAAGATAATCAATAAGGCATTGTTCGTTCCTGTGCTATTTTCATAATTTCTCATCAGCTCAAGTATAAGAGTGCTGGGTATTTTCAGATGACTACAAAGACTGAAAGGGAAGAAATGTCTTGTATGTTTTTTATTCCCAGGAACTGCAACAGATGAGAAAGCAGGAAATTGAACCAGGACCAAAGATTTTTTAAAGAAGAAAATTGATGCATATATCTAAAAGGTTTAAACGAAAGGCACTGATGGGAAGATGGGAGCTAGAGGTGAAGAAGGCTAGACAAAACAGAATGGGTACACATCACAGACATGATCTGGCAGAGTAGCAAGAAAGACAAATGTCTAGAGACACACCGTGTGCAGGAAAAGGGAAGTGTATTCTTATGTAGCATTTTCCACTGGAGATTTGTCTTTTGTAGCCTTGTTTTGCCCATTGTAAAATGGATTGCAATACTGTTTATGCAAAGTATTTGCTCTCTCAGCGTAGCATGAAACTGTTACATGATATCACATATGCACAGTGATTTGCACGAGACTGCTATCTGTCTCTCACCAGATCTTTGGTCACTGAGATGTCAGAACATCTTAAACTCCAATCTCTTTCTTATTAACTATTCTTTGCATATCCTGTTTCATATTTTGGATATAAGTTTTGTAAGTGAAATACTGCAGCCATAGTCTACTATTCTTTGTACTTTCTGTCCTTCTATGCCAGTCAGTGGGAGCAGAAGGGGTAAGAAGGGCTCTTGGGGAGAATCTGAAAAACAAACAGAAGTAGACAAACTGTCTTAGAAACACAAAGCTCAAAGGAGAATAGATTATGAAGGAAGTTTAGATAAGACAAGTGAGTTCAAGGAAGATTAAGAACCAGAAGAGTAAACAGTAAATTTAAAAGCCAAAAGGTCAGGTTGGGGGAGAGTAAGAGGTAGAGATGGAAGCCAGGAAATGGAAGTTCCAACACGCATTAAAGTGGAGCAAGGAGAAGCACAGCAAGCATTTAAAAATAAAAATTAAAACTAATCATTGTAATACAACCAGTTTTTAAACTTGAAAATATGGACAGAAGTATTATTGAAAAGCATATCTAGTAAATTGGCACAACAGGAAACAAGTCTAAACTCTAAAATCTTTCCCAGTAAAAACCATTCTCTAACAACAAAAACAAGAAGGAGGAGCCACACAATCATAGGGTTTTTCCAGCCTCCCAAACAAATGAGATCACAAGAAAATCTCAATGAAGTAAAATTCAGATCTTATCAATAGAGAAGAAAGAAGAGATTCTTTTACAACTGAGAAGGTAGGAATTAAGAAAACATATGAGCCCTATCTGCCTCTATTTCATGGACACACACTTTACGTTCGGGTAGCTGTTGCCTTCCTAACTTTTCTGACTACCAGGGACCCCAGTTTTCCCTAGAACCTCAGTGATTTTCCTTAGTACTCCACAATGTTGCTTATTTACTGTTTGTTACCATAGGTGCCTTATTTGGGAAATAATGAATTGATTTAGGTCCAAGGAGTTCCACATCAATAAATGAAAGCAAAAGATCAAGATTGCCCAAGAGGATGTGCTATGTCCATTTTTCAGCTTCAAAGAATACATAGTGGAGGTTGAACAATTCCATAGAGATGTGTAGCATAAATCATAATTATTGTTGTAAGTGCTTTCTTATCAGCCAGGGAAAACTGCAAATAGACCAGATTTGTGTTTCTTGTTTCTTCCTTTTCATCCTTGTTTCATCCTCCATAGTTCTAGCTGTTTTCCCTGTAGCTGCCTTCTATCTTTATTTCTACAGCATTGCGATCATCAATGATCTCATTCATAATTGTTCTCATTGAGAGTTTGAACTGTTACATTATGTGGCATCATAATGGAATAGGGTGTGCTCTTGATCAAGGATGACTGCCTCCTCTTAAGATAAAAGAAGGACAGAAAGGTATGTATACCCTGTCCCAAGAGGTGCCAAGAACAGCAGAAGGACATCCCCTGAGGCTAGAACTTTGACCCCTCCAATTCATAGGTTGAAATCTTGAAACCTGAGAATGTGTCTTAATCTGGTGAGAGGGCCTCTTAGTTGGTAATTAAGTTAAAATGAGTACATGTATCCCCCTAATGCATTCTGAAGCTTGTCCTCATACCCACAAGACTGCACACATAAAAACAAAAACCAGGAATGTAAGTTTTTACCAAAATGACGCCATCAAGAGGCAAAGACGATGCTGTCTATAATTCAAGGTGAGGCACCCAAGAGATACTAACCAAGCTGATACCATGACCCTATGATTCCATCCTGCAGAATACAGAAAAAAAAATAAACTTGTATTATTTAAGGCACTCCGTCTGAGGTCTTTTGTGATTTCAGCCTTGGCAAATGGGTCCAGCTATGAAAGAGCTTCTCCAGCTCTGAGCCTTCAGAAGGAACGGGCCTGCTGACACCTTGGTTCAGACCCCCCAGCCTCTAGAGCTGGGACAGAATACAATTCTATTGTGGAAGCCTCCATGCTCGCGGTTCTCGTGGCTTTCTGATCCTCCTCTCCTTGACATACTTTCTGTCAGTTCATTTATTAATGGATTGAGCAAACACTTTTATTAACATCAGATATATATTGATAATAGCTGTGCTTTATTGGGCAGCCCTTGTGAATATCTTAGCAGGAACTGGACGCGTAATGATAAATGAGACCCTATTTGTATTAGTTGTTTGTTGTCCTCAAATGCTGTGTAACAAACAGCCACACAAGTCATGCCTGAAAACAAGATCTTATGTGTATCATGTGGTTCTCTGGGTGAGTGAGTTGGACTAGGCTTAGGCGGAAGTTCTGTCGTAGTTAGACTCACTCACAGTTGACTGATGCCTGTGAGGACTGGACCTTACGGTTTCATCTTCCATCAAGCTAGTTCATGTGTATTCTAGAGATGTGGCGATAGCACATGGACACTTGTGGACATACTGCAGGGCACAGATATTCCTCTAGTCTTATAAGACATTTTCTAATATTCCACTAAGTTAAATCATGTGGGAAAGCTCAAGGTCAGAATGGGGGGGATATTACAAATTCCCTGGGGAGAGGGTATGGACAAGTTAGTTAGTGTTTTGTATTCATATTACTTGGGCCAAATTGCTCAATATTTTCCTCTAACCTTCTGGATGGTTTGAAGAGGACTTTTTGGATGAGTTCTATTTAAATGGGATTACTTTTGACCAATGCATAATGTGGGTGCATCTCACCCAACCAGTTGAAGTCCTGAATAGAAAACAAATGGACCCACACACATTAAAAGGGAATTTTGCCAGCCGATTGCCATGAACTTAAATTGCAGTATTTGGTCCTCCATCCTGTCTGCACATTCAGGAGATTTTTGGATCTGTCAGCCTTAGTTAATTTCCTAATGTGAATATGAATCTCTCTCTGTCTTTCTGTCTCTTCCTCTGTCTCTGTGTATGTTTCTCTCCGTCTTTCTCTAGCTCATTTCTGTTTCTCTTTCTCTTATGTACACATACACATACAGAGTTATACTGCTCTTAATAACCCTAATGAACACATATTCAGACAGGCTGGGGTGTAAAACAAGGGCTCTTACATGTAATTGTGGACAATCAATCTTCTATAGCGGCCCCAAGGGGAAATAGCTGTAATGTGATGAAATAATTTCGTTGTAATGTGATGGAATGCTTTACGTGTCTTTGGCCCAAAACATTGTAAAGAATGTGAGTGGACAGGAAATGAACAATGAATTTGGCAATTAAAATTTAGAAGAGACAAGAAATCACCCTGGATGATGGAGCCTTGAATTTAGGTCATGGTAAAGGGCAGGCAGTTCCTAGGGGAGCAAACAGAGGGACAGGAGAGGCAGAGACACGTGGCGAGGAGCAGCACATGCAGTACAAGGAACTGTGCGGGAACATGGCTGGTTCAAGAGTATGGGGCAGGTCAGAGCTGGTGGAGGGATGCAGGTATGTACAGCAATGAGTTTTAGGAAGCAAATAAGGAAGGATGGAGATGCTCCTATGCATCTCACGGATGCTGAAGAGAAGGAAATTAATTCTGGAGAGAATGGAGAGAAAACTGAAGTTTTGGAAGAATTGACAGTGTCATTACTCTTTAAAATCTTGAGCACACAGCAGCCAAAGTTTTAAGAAAAAAGTGTGTATTTCAATGAAGTTTCAAATGAAGTCAGCTTACACACACTTAAAAGCTTCTCCTTACCTAGGATTTTGGAATTGCTCTTGCTGAAAAGAATTGATGAGTGATTTAGACAGAGAGAAGGTATGGAATCATGGAGTTAATTTGATTGCTCACATTTGCTCAAAGGTGACATTCAGAGTGGAAGAAGCCTAAATGTGATATCCTGAAAAGAATTAATGTTCATAATTGTTGTCTATTGCCAAAGCACATTGAGTTCATAGTGCATTGTTCCAAGTCAATTTCATTTCCTTAGAATACAGAAGTTTGCAATAAAACACAGAACACTGCAACTCCTGCTAAGATAAATAAATAGAACAAACAACAAACCAAATAACAATAGTTAAAATATCAAATATTTGGATGGGGCTTTTGAACTGTGAATTAGAATGTTCTTGAACGGATTAAAACTCCAAATATGCTTCTTATGAAAATGTGGCAGATTGGCATGCAAGGAAGAATGATGATTCAATGTATGAGTATTTTCCTGTAAATTGCTGATAGGGGTTGTTCCTGAAAACTACAACAACAAAAAAAAAGAGTTCGGAGTGATGGGATCTATGTGTAGATTTGTGTGTGTGTGTGTGTGTGTTCTAGGACTGGGGCTTAAACTTAGGGCCTGGGAACTGTCCCTTTGTTGTTTCTTTATTTTTTTCCTCTACTGAGGAAACACTGGCACACTATTATTTGGGCCACAGCTCTACTTATGGATTTGGGATGGTTAATTGGAGATAAGAATCTCAAAGAACTTTCTTGTCCAAGGCTGGTTTTGAACTTTGGTCTTTAGAACTCAGCAGCTAGACTTCCAGTCATGAGCCACCCATAATCAGCTCAGAGAGATCCTTGCTGCTTGAATATATAGCATATACTTACAAAAGCAGAGATGGCAAATAGCTTTAAAATAGGAATCCAAATTATAAATAAGACTCCTGAGGTGAATTCTAAAAGCCAAACGTCCTCACATTAAATAAATCTTTATTGTGGTCTCCATACAGACACAAAGACTATATAGTATACTACTTTTTAAGCCTAAGTCTTACCTTTGAAGTTTCTAAGAAACATAGCAAAATGTTTTCATTTCCTCATCCTAAATCTCAGAGTTGAAGAACTGAGACTGTCTGCCAACAACTCGATTAGATGGATATCTTTAGAATAAAATTCCTATACTTCATTTAACTCCCCCAAACCTTTCAACCAGTATTTACTTCTCATACCAAAGGTTTGATAAAAAAGAGATGGAAAAAAAGTGAATGATGGCTTATCACACCTCAAAGAGGGCAATATTTGCCTTATGTGTTTCACATAAAACACATGGGGTTCTGTCTCCTGTCTAGTTGTTGTGACAATAAATCAGCAGTGGTGTTTGTGGCATCTAGCAGTTGACAGCATTCAATTCCCCACAAATATCAAGCCTGGCAGAAGAGAAAAAGCCCACAGGCCCCTCAGTTCCAAGAACAAAGACACATCTAATTTTTAGCACATTTTAGTCCAGTGCCAATTAATGATTCAATCAACATATCATATAATCAATTATGACCTATTGAACATCACAGATGCAGACAAAAGATTTCCTTTGAATACTTTCAGAAAGGAACTTGGCATGCAAATCTTCTTGGAACTCCCACAAATTTGACTGGAATTTGTGAGGCGCTAGTATATATATGAAGTATGGGAAATGGACTTAGATCTACAGTGCTGGATAGAGGCCGTCATTTGAAGGCTATTGATAAATTGCATCAAGATGACTCTTGAATTTGATTATTTCCATGTTAATAAATAAAGAATTCATCCTTATATGTGTTCTTTTTTTCCTATTACATATCAGGCATTTGAAATATTTGGATTCTTCTAATAAGACAATCTAGAAATCTGTTTTGATTGAAGTACATGAGTCATTCTGAACCCATAAGTGTTGTCTGAAACAAAACTTACTGCTCACTGAGGCGAACAGGAGACTTGCATAGCTGTTAACAGAGAAATATGATTGTTTTTGTCTGGATTCCTGATTGAAAATTGATTTTGCACTCCTGACTGCTCATTAATGCGGCCTTCCAAAGGATTTTCTGGAGTTCTTTTTCTGATCCTAAAGGGACTTGTAGAATTCATAAAACATTGCTTTAAAAAATGTATACTGTATTAAGAGAAATAACCTATTACTTCAAGCACCAGAATAGCCATGAAAGTGTAAATGTCTGTCCTTAAGCAAAGTGTGATCAGCTTGGGGACTAAGAAAGGAAAGAGTCAGGCCCCAGCATAGACATGAGTACAACCAGCAGCAACATCAACAAAAAGCATGATTTCATGTGGATCTTACAGGAATGATGACTGTGAAATGCTGTAATGATACCTTGGAGTCTTCCTTTTTTGTGTGGTACTGGGGTATGAACTTAAGGGTCTCATGCTCACTCATTTGCTTGCTTAGTTGGTACTCAACCATTTAAGCCACATCTCCAGCCCTGCTTTTTGCTGATTGTTTAGAAATGGAATCACACAGACTTTGCTGCCCAAGTTGACCAGTGCTCTGTGTCTTAGCCTCCTGAGTAGCTAGGATTATAGGCATAGACCACCTGGTCTTTCTGAGTCTTTTTTTTTTTTTTGTCAATTGTAGGGCTTGAACTCTGGGCCTGGGCACTGTCCCTCAGCTCTTCAGCTCAATGTGAGTGCACTACCACTTGAGGCACAGTGCCACTTCCGGTTTTCTGAGTGGTTTATTGGAGATAAGAATTTCATGGTCTTTCCTTCTCAGGCTGGCTTTGAACCATGATCCTCAGATCTCAGCCTCCTGAGTAACTAGGTTTACAGGCATGAGCCACCAGCCCCTGGGCTTTTTGAGTGGTTATTTCTTCCCATCAAAGATGCGTCCAGTGAGGATCCTCACTGAGACACTATTGCTATACTACTCCCATGCTGGCTTCTAACTTCCAGGTGCTATAGCTTGAATGGTTTTCCCACAGCTAACCTCCAATATCAAGGGCTGAGGAGGTGGGCCTGTAGATAGAATTGGGTCATGAGAATGAGGCACTAATAAAGGAATTAGTGGAGGCCCAGATTCCCCTTATACTTCTGCCACTGCAGGCCACAATGAAAAGGCTGTAGTCTACCAGAGGTAAGACTTCAACACATTCTAAACTTGCTAAAGCTATGGTGCTGGACATTCGAGCCGCTGGAAGCAACACATTTCTGTGGCTTACAAGCCACTAAGTCAATGGCATTTTTGTAGAAAAGCCACATAGACTGAAACTAATGGTCACTTCTCATTTGGCCTCAGAAAAAACAATGCCTCCTGCAGCCCATTGCTCTGCTTCTGAGTCGTTCAGTGGGAACTCCATCCTAACAAAAACCATTTCCTCTGCCCCATCCACTGACATCCCAGCGGGCCCTTGGCTGCCTGTCTGCTGCCTGCAGTCCAGACCACATTGTTGCATCTTTCTTCTGTGCAGTCGTCTTGAAGCTCATCACTGATACCAAAATATGAACAAAAGTTAACTGGGGATGTTGGCTGTTCTTTAGTGATCGCATATGAAGAGTTTACTTCTGAAAATACTGCAAGATATAACATTGTCATTAAAATGTCACATGATACTGCAGCTTATGAGAAACATATAAGCTTCTAAATAAAAATATATAAGCATTCTTGTTATATGCAAAGTGGTTTACAGGAGGGGAGAATCAGAACTGGTATGGTAGAGCAATAACACCACCTCTGTGGGAATACCCATGCCTGCCAACTTTCATCTGGGTGGCTGTGGAGATGGATGGTCATTCATATCTCTGGCCCACAGTTTCCTTTTAGGTATTATCTGCCTCTCAGGCAGGTTTAGAAAGCAGAGCACATGTGCCTGTTAGCCATTGAGGAACTAATACATTGTAGATATTATTCTTCCTTTTATTTATAACTGTCAGGTTAAAATTCTAGATGCATTGTGCAGTCACACTGAGGTATTCATTCTACATGAGATCAGCTCAGCACCTGCCCACATTACCCATTCTTTCTATCTAACATTTGAGGATTATAATCTTCATTTTTTAATTAAATTTTTTATTGTGAAAATACTGTACAGAGGGGTTACAATTACATGGGCAAGATAATGAGGACATTTCTTATCAAGCATTGTAGCCTCCTCCTTTGTTTCCCCTTCTCATCCCTTCCCATACTTCCCCCCCCCCACCAAAGTTGTAAAAATCGTTTTCGACATAACGACTTGTACATCTCATTGTTGCAATGGGTCCACCTGTATCCCTATTTAAATGATTTGTTTTTCCCCTTCCCCTCCACAAATTATACCGACATCAAATACAGTGAAAGCAGGGGTTATACTGTGGGGGGAGGGACATACACAGCAACAAAGAAATAATCTTATAAATGTGTTAGAAACAATTACATGAGAGAAAACAAACATTTGAATACATATCTTAGGGTTCATTTCCCTAACATCACCTTATCTGACCTTTTCTGCTTGACTCAGACATATACTAGTTATTGCAAATAAGA
>NW_012267217.1:60207340-60264207 GCF_000151885.1 Dipodomys ordii
AAGGGTAAACAAAGGAGGAGGCTGCAATGCTTGATAAGAAATGTACGCATTATCCTGCCCATGTAATTGTAACCCCTCTGTACAGTATGTTCACAAAAAAAATAAAAAAAGTAAATAATTGTGCAATAAACATAGTCGTGCTGGTAGCTTTAGTGTGGTCTTATTTGTAAACATTTGGGTAAATGCCCCAAAGTGGGATTGCTGGGTCATAGGGGAGCTCTATGTTCCTCAAAAGACTCCACATATACTCTTCATTTTTATAAAGCAAGTCTTTCTGAAAATAGTTGTGATATACAGAGAGTTGTGAAATACAATATTAAATATTGCACTTTTTTGGCCTTCACCTATACAATATGTATTAACTATGAGCAATAAGTCATAATTTCCAGATGTACTAAATCTCTATCTTTGGATTTGTTTTAGAAATTAGAAACCTGCACCACTTGCAAAATTATTTCCCTTTAAGAGTTTAGCTTGCGAAGACAGAAACATTATCAATGAATATTAATTAATTTAATACATCTTAATTCTGCAACAAGTAACTTCAGCTCTTTTCATTTTTCATATCATCCTGGCAGTATTTTGTTAGTTGCTATACACAGCTGTCTCCATGTAAGGCTTAATTAGTCATAAATGAATAAAAATGATTTTCAGATGTGTGGAGCAGACTATGCCTACCTCTTTATCATTTGTTTATTTGTTTGAGACAGAGTGATGCTTCCTAGCTAATGCTGTCCTGGAAATCTCTATCTTGAAGAACCACCACATGGATTGTCTACCTCTTGGATTGGAAATTCCTTTCTACTAACATAATACTGGTGCCTCTGAAAAGTTTGCTCATTATTTTTTGAGTGTTGAAGCGCTTTAAATATGAACATCTGTGGAAAAGCTATTCTATATGCTATGTTCCAATGCTTTATATACTCTGAAACTGGGAGCTGAGAGTAGGCTTGAGTTCTGGGATGCAGGGTGATAATGTGTGGAAATACCAGACGTCAGAAAAGGGTGCACTAGTTCCGAAGCAGAACCGGAACCAGATCAATAGAATACAGTCTTATCTGTTTCATTATTTATTGGTAAATTCTACTTCAAAAGATGTTTTCCACTCAACCAATTCGACCTTGGGCTTGAAATCAGGGCCAGGCAATGTTTCTTAACTTGTTCTGTCAGAACTGGCACTCCAGCACTTGAGCCACAGCTCTGCTTCCAGCTTTTAGGTGGTTAATTGGAGATGAGTCTCAAAGACTTTCCTTCTCAGGCTGTCTTTGAACTGAGACCCTCAGATCTCAGCCTTTTAAGTATCTAGGATTACAGGGGTGAGCCCCTGGCACTTGGCAGATTCCTTCACTTCTACAGATCATTCAGTACTTACCGTGTGCCAGGCATTTAAGGTATCCACAATATATGAATGCATATATATATATGCAGGTACTGTATGTCTCTCTCTCTCTATATATATATGCATGGATGTGTGTATTTACATACATATTTATCTATATATGAATAGATAATATTTGAAAATAGATGAATATGCAAATGTATATGATTTGGATATAATATATAAGTACATACATATATTTGCAGTTTGGATTTGGATGAATCCAAAGCTTGTATTTCACCTCCATGACATATTTTCATTCCCTTGCGACTTCTTTAATTTGGTTTTATTAACCTTAAGTGTTTCTGGGTGGTGTTTCTGCAAGAGAGACAGAATTTTTAGTTTGATTCTCACCACACTATCTTACCAGGAAGTGAACAAAATTCCTCTCATGACATAATGCTCTCACACTTAATGTGTCCTCATTTACATGATTGTTTTGCCTTTTAACTGTACTGGAACAATTTTCAGGGCAATCTATTGTCATTCATGTGTATTTCAGTCCCACCTTCCAGGGAGATTTGTCCATGAAGGATGCTACTGAAACTCATTTCTATTTTTTCACATATATTTATATAAGTTCCAATAATGGGTGCATCCATGTAACCTGGAAGGTTTACTTCACCCCATGACTTTCATGTAAAGTCTTAACCTAAACAGTCTTCCCTCAGAAAAGACTGCTAATCGCATGGATGGAACTTGTATACAAGAAGATTTAGAGCAATAAATTATTTTAAGACCCTGTTTGAAAATTAAACTTGGAAACTGACTGGTTTTATTTCGGTAGAGCTAATCAGCCTTCAATAGGATGCATTGGCATTTCATTCTGGTAAGAATTTTTCTAGAAGATTAAAGAACAAAGGATTTGGTGAATCTGCCAAGAATAGTCTGGTAGTCTTTGAAAATCACACAGGTTGTAAGTGAAACATGCTATGAATATATGGCTTAAGCTTGTGATTAGTAGGAATTACTAAAACATAGGACAGAGTGATTTTTCTCTTTCTGACTTCACATGTCTTTAAACACATAATGATTTTATTGACAATAGATACAAGACATTGAAATTATAGAGCTTTAAAGAGACTAATTCCTATAATCTCCTTCTTTTCAGGTGAGAAACTGCCCCATAGAGTTGAAAATATTGACTCAACAACATGTAAGTACTGATTGACACAATTATCACTACAAATTACCATTTCTAGCCACGGTTTTTCTGTGCTTCTATCTGTAACCTACCAACTAGAAAATAGACAATTTTGAATACTTCTTGAGAATATAGTTTTCTTCCTCCGTTTTCTATTTGCCTTTTTCTTTGTGAACTCACAAGAACGTTTATAATCATTAATTATACAGTCTTGCATTGCAATGGTATTTTGGGCTTTGGGAAATGCTTTCACATAGGTGAGAAAACCTGAGTAAGCAACAGCCTTGTTGGAGAGATATATCTTTTGATGGATGGCCAAACTGATTTTTGTTACCTTCCCATTTAAAAGGATTAAGATGCCTGCTCTTGCAATGAAAATGCTTTCCTAAGTCTGTACAAGGCCTGGTGAGATCAGACCATCTTCTCTGCTGACTTGGTGGCCTATCTGCCACATACAGCCAGCCCTTGACCCCCACTGACCTTCTCACTGTCCACAGTCCTTCCCTACCACAGGACTCTTGTATATGTACATACAGCTCTCTGTGCTTGAAAGTTTTTCCATATGTGATCAAGGATCTCCTCTTCCCTTATTTACATAGTATCTGTCCTTGGAATATCAACCCCTATTTCATTGTCATAGCAGCTTTCTCTAGACCTGAACTAGGTCCTGTCCTTTTTTTTAGTATTTTCAGCCTCCTCTGTCTTCTCTTGATGATACTCCTTGCAATGTAACTTCACATTGGACTTGTGATATCAATTTCTTAAGTTGCAGTGAAGAAAGAACAAATGAAAGCATGAGAAAACTAATTAGAGCAGTTGGGCAGATGAGTCTGTGTCAGGCATCTGGTAAATCGTGGCAGTAAAAAAATAAATCTTTTTGCGCAAAGTCCAGTGATATTTCCATGACAACATGATGTACAGAAAAGTGCTGATGATATAAGTGTGATTTGAAGGAGTTTTAGTTATTCCTGGAAGACAAAGAATTGGGTCAAGATTACCTTAGACTGTGAAGAGCAGACTAGAAAAAGCCAGGAAACAACTATCAGGGGACACTCAACAGACTCTTCAGCTCCCCTCCCTCCCTAAACAGGTAGCATGATTACTGTAACTGCACTCAAATTTCTCCACATAATTTCCCTTAAAAAGAAAATTAATGAGATATTATTAATTTAAATTCTCAACTTTTCAAAATTTGAACCTTTCATAAAAGTACTATTCTTTGCCAGCTGTGGGAAAGAATGTGCAACCATCAGCTATAAATGTATGTGGATTCCCAAAAGGGAGGAAAGCATTCACAAAGCTGTTCATGCAGGAGGTGATTTAACTTAGAAGCTACCTAAATCTACTCCAGATCTGAGTATACTTTCACATCTGAGTATACTTTCACATCTGAGTATACTTTCCAAAACTCCTTTCCTTAAAAGATCTCCAGCATGATGTGCATGGTGTGTAACCATGTTTTGGTTACACCTAGGAAATTACCTTTGGGCCAATAGGTTAATTTTGGCCATCAGCAGAAGGGACATGTGAGTTTGGTCTTCAAAGAATGGATCTTGTAAATCAGCGCTGACACCTTAAGACATCCTGACTGATCCTGTCAGAATTCCTTCTAAGATGCAAGAGGGAATCTCCATAAGGTAAAAAGTAAAAACAAATAAACAAAACAAACAAAGACATAGAGATCTGGAAAAGTTGTTTTAGTTCACTCAATTGGAGAGCCTTACTAATCTAAACATTGACCTGGGAGCCTTTTAAGGCTGTTAAGTTTGCTGAAGATGAACACACCCACCTATGGAAGAGCATGAAGACCAGCATTCCTGATTGGGACTTCAAAGGCCAAGGATAGCTTTAAAAGGCCTTTAAAAGGATAGCTTACAAAAGGCCAAGGATAGTTTAAATAGTAAACTATTTAAACGATTTGTTTTTGCCCTTCCCCTCCATAAATTATACCAATATCAAATACAGTGAGAGCTGTTATACCATGGGGGAGGGACGTACAAAGCAACAAAGAAATCATCTTATAAATATTTTAGAAGCAATCACATGAAAGAAAAAACATTTGAATACTTATCTTGGGGTTCATTTCACCTAACATCAACTTATATGACCTTTTCTGCTTGTCTCAGACATATACTAGTTATTGCAAATAAGGGAAACTATTGGACCTATGTTTCTTTGGGCCTGGCTTACTTCTCTTAATATAATTTTTCCAAGTCTTTCCATTTCCTAACAAATGGGGCAATGTCATTCTTTCTGATGGAGGCATAGATTTTCATTGTGTATATATACCACATTTTCTTGATCCATTTATCTACTGAGGGGCATCTGGTTTGGTTCCATATCTTAGCTATGGTAAATAATGCTGCAATAAACATAGCTGTGCTGGTAGCGTTTAAATAGGGATACAGGGAGCCATTGCAACAATGAGATGTACAAGTCATTATGTTGAAAAATGAACTTTAAAACTTTGGCCGGGGGTGGGGGGGGTGGGGAGTGGTGAGGGGTGGGAGATGGGAAGGGATGGAAAGGGGAAACAAAGGAGGAGGCAATAATGCTTGATAAGAAATGTACTCATTATCTTGCCCATGTAATTGTAACCCCTCTGTACAGTATTTTCACAACAAAAACAAAAACAAAACATATGTGTAAACTACATCTGTGCTCTAATTCATAGAACATTTTATGCATCTGGGCTGATTCCATACCTTAACTCTGGTAAATAGTGCTGCCATGAACATGGTTGTGCTGGTGGCTTTACTGTATCCTGGTTTGTAATCTTTTGGATAAATGGCCAGGAGTGGAGCTGCTGGGTCATAGGGTACTTCTATGTTTAAATTTTTTTTGAGGAATCTCTATAACTTCATTTTTCAACATACTAATGGTGAGGCAGAGCCTCCTTTCTTCCTGAAAAACCTTTACATCCTTGTTGCTTAAAAAAATGTGTGCACTCCTGTTTTTATCCTTTTCTGTTGATAGGCATAGAAAACAAGCAATTTTAGAAAAGGAAAGCACAGGTAATTGGGGTGATATTTCTGTCAGATCTCACAGAAAGTCTTACCTGTAGGCTGGAGCTTAAGCGTAGAACTGCTGACTTACCATTAGGAATATTCTATGCATTATTCCTCTTTGAAAATGGGAATTGCAGCCCTCTGCAAGTGCTGTCAAACAAAAGTAGTATGTGTGCTAAATTAGATGACTCATGGAGGAAAATTCTCCCTGCAAAGCCACGGAAGTCAACCAGGAACAAATAGCATTTCTATAATAGTAGTATTTGTCATTTCACAGAAACACCATCAAAGTCCTATGTATTTCTGTTCTTGGAAACAGGCAGTATTGGTTGTTAATGAAAAGCAAATGAGGAAAACACTGATCATCATGAGCATTCACTACCCAACACATGAAATAGTTGTGATTTCCTCTGAAACTCAGCATGAACAATTCACACATGAAGCATGTGAATAAAAGGCCTTTTCTCTCTCCTTGATAGAATAACCCAAGCTCACCAAGGGATCATTTCCAAAGATATGTCTAACTGTAGACTGAGCAATTGGAAAGAGAATTACAAGTCCAAAAATAGCAGCCGCAATGTGCTTCAGTGAAGGACCGACCGTGACATGTTCTGTAAATACCTCAGAGGCTGCAGAAGGGATAGTCAATTTGAAAACTGAACATTTGTACTGGAAAAAAAACAAGGCTTTGTTTTTCCTATTATCTACCTAAGATGTATTTAACTTACATTTAAAGCTCTAAGATAGGCTCTTTTAAAATGTAACTGATAGCTGTAGGTTTTTTGTTTTGCTTTGTTTTTTTTTTTGTTTGTTTGGTTGTCTGTTTTGTGGGTCATGGGACCTGAACTCTGGGCCTGTTCCTCAGCTCTTCAGCTCAAGGCTAGCACTCTACCACTTGAGCCACAGTGCTACTTCTGGCTTTTTCTGCTTATGTGGTGCTGAGGAATTGAACCCAGGGCCTCATGCATGCAAGGCAAGCACTCTACCACTGAGCCACCTTCCCAGCCCAATGATAGCTGTAGTTTTATGTGAGGAAACTTTTTCCTGCCAAGGGCCTTTTAGATAATTATAGTATCATTATGGGCCATAATAAATTATTCATATAGACACAGGCAGACTCAATGAAGCATATGATAGTCCATCTGTCCTGGTGTGTAGCAAGTAATGAAAGACTCATAGGCTGGATGTAAAATTATAAGCATTTACCCTGCATGTGTATTTGGAAGTAATATACTTCTTAGTATGAAAAACCCTAGGTGATTAATATCCAAATTACCTCTCAGAATTATGATGATTACCTCTCAGTTTTATGACGAGACATCTTTACATCTACTTCATCATTTTTTCCAATAATACACCATAGTGTTAAGTAAAGTCACTATGTTGTGCAATAAGTATTTTGAATTTTTCCTACTTAATTGAAATTTTGTAGCCTTTGGCTAACTTTTCTCCAAACATCCTCCATTCTATCCCCAACAATGATAGCGTTGTGAATAATTCCACAATAAATATGGGAATCCAGGTGTCCAATTGACTTACAGGTTTTATTTCTTCCTGTATGTATGCCTGATCACCTGGTAGTTCTATTCTTAATTATTAAAGAAATCTCCATACTGTTTTCCATAATGTCTGCCCTAATATACATTCTCAAGACCCATATTGCTAGATAATAGGAAAGTTCTATGTTTAGATTTCTGAGGCATCTCCAAACTGATACAGTAATTGCATCAGTCTACATTCCCATCCATGGTGTTTTAGTGTTCCTCCCGCCCCCCGCCCCCCACATCCACACCAGCATCTGTTGTTTGTTGATTGCCATTCTCTCCTGGGTGAGAGGGAATCTCAGTGTTGTTTTGATTTGTATTTTTTTTATATTGAGCATTTTTACTTCTTCTTTTGAGAAGTCTCGTATCTCTCTTTTGTCCATTTGTTAATTGGGTTACTGATCCTTTGAAGTTTTAGTCTCTTGAGTTCTTTGTATATTCCACATATCAGGCCCTCTGCAGAGAAGGCTTCTGCAGTTGCATAGGAATGTCAACATGAACCCCATAAATAAGCAAATATTGGGATATTTGTTCCCCAAAGAATGTTGAACATCAATTACATACCCAAGTAGCTGGACAAAGTAACAGCAAAGCAATACTCTACTCTCTCTGATCTTCTTTTGCAGTTCTTAGGGAACCTAGAATTGGAGGAATGGAAGAAAATGGGTAAAGCAAAGAGGAACAATTCACAAAAGAACAAATACGTTCCTTTCTGTGGTACAAACAACATATTGGAATCTGGCCAGGTCAGTCTTTTAACACAATCTTCTATATTAAAGATGATTTGCAGAAATAATCTCAAAATAGTTATGAAAGTTTAAATATAGGGAATATTAGGTAACTTATGGTAATATGAACATAGGGAATATAATAGGAATTTTTTCTGTAGATCATACATAATCATTTTAGTAAAAGGATAAAAATAAAGTAAATATTAAAGCAAAAAAGAAAAATGTGTTCCATTAATATTTTAATGTATATTAATGTACATTTTTGTTTGTCTGTTTGCCAGTCCTGGGCTTAAACTCAGGGCCTGGACATTGTCCCTGAGCCTCTTTGTGCCCAAAACTAATGCTCTACTACTTGAATCACAGCACTACTTCTGGCTTCTTAGTGATTAATTAGACTTTTTCCTGCCTGGGCTGGCTTCAAACCACAATCCTCGGATCTCAGTCCCCTCAATAGCTAGGATTACAGGCATGAGCCATCAGCATCCAGTTATTACTGTACATTAAAAAATACCAATATAGTAATTTATCTTGGTGATGAATATATACATTATGCATCATAGTTTATACATTATAAAATTTCCTTTCTATTTGTAAATGTTAAAATTGTACTTTGTTTGTTCATGCCTATATCTAATAGAAGTACATACTTCATTCATTTTGATAATGAAATTTTTTTCCACAGGTAGAAACAGATATAAAATATTGTCCAAAGTTAAAAAAATAATAAATTTGGCAGAAATTCATGGAAGTTCAATTTGATAATTAATGACATGAACTGTATTACTTTTACAGTTTTCTTCATAGTTGATTTGAGAGAAGATCAACAATGTCTGTAGTTGAAATATTTCATTGAAAGATTTCTACCAGAAAATCCATTATCCACTTTTGTTCTGGGTGGAAATTCCAGAAAAAATGGCTCATAGATAACTTTTTGTTTGTTTACTACTTCGCTGATTTAGCATAAGTATATAGTTCCTTTGAAAAAAATTCAAGACATTAAGATATTCACTTTTTGATAGGTCACGCAGGCCAGGCCATCATTTTTTGTCTTTTGTCTGGTCAGTTCAACTTTGAAATCAGACCTTGATGTACATAAGCTCTATTTTCTTCCTGTTGTTGTTGTGGAAGAATAACAGTCCTCATAAGAAACAATTTTAAAGTCCAATTTTCTATTGTACACTATTCATGTTTGTTTCAGTCTGTTTTTTGAATATTTTTTATTGTAAAGGTGATGTACAGAGAGGTTGCAGTTACATAAGTCAGGTAATGAGTACATTGCTTTTTTAATATTCTTACCCCCTCCCTTAATAGAAGCAGGATAAGAATCACAGGATCATCTCACTAGATGTGTTTTTTCCCAGTTTTTCCCCTTCTCACGCCCCTGCTCCCTAAGTTGTATAATTCATTTCCAACATAGTGTCTAGTGAGTATCTCTGCAGAATTAGTTCACCATTTGTCCCATCATTTCTGTGCTTCCCCTTCCCCTCCCCAAATTAGATTAACTTATTTACAAGACAAAGGATATAGAAATAAAAACACTGACAAAGAAGAAAAAAAAAGAAAAAATAAAATAAAAAAATTTTGTTTCCACTTCTTGGAGTTCATTTTGATAAGCAACATTTTATATGATCATATGCATGTAGTTAATGAGCCCTTGTGATCCTCTCCTAAGAATATCCTCCTTTGTTTTCACTGTGTGTATATTCCTGTTTAATTGATCATGTCCAAGTGTAATTTTGTGTCTTTTAGTATCCATTGGGTTTACTTGTAGATTTATAAAAACATTGAAATTACTACAAATGAGGGAAACTGTGCAACCTGTGTGTCTTTGGGTCTGGCTTACTTTGCTTCATATAATTTTTTCCAAGTGTTCCCATTTCCTTATGAACGAGGCAATATCATTCTTTCTGATGGATATATAGAATTCTGTTGTGTATATATACCACATTTTCTTGATCCATTCATTCACTGAGATTATTTGGGCTGATTCTGTTTCTTACCTATGGTAAGCAATGCTTCAATGAATATGGTTGTGTTAGTGGCTTTAGTGTGGCATGATTTTTAGTCATTTTGGTAACTGCTAGAAGTGGGATTGCTGGGTCACAGGAAAGCGACATGATTAGAGGGAATGTAAACTTGTTCAACAACTCTGGAAAGCAGTGTGGTAGTTGCTGAAGTTGTTGAAAACTTTTTTTTTCTTTTTTGGTAAATTGTCTCTGATTAGACTTATCCAAAACTTTGAATTTAAAAAAAATTCAAAAAGGAAAAAGTGCATTCAGTTATCAATGTGTATTTGAAATTTTCTGTTCACACCTAATAATATGTAGAGACCAATGAAATGAACTGGACCCAAATGGCTCCAAAGATGCCATCATTTTACTAACTTATTTTTTTACATAAATGTGTACAGATTGTGTATTGAGGTAGAATATAACTGAATATTCCCCTATTCCTATATTTATCAAAGGAAGGTAAGAAACAGGTGTTCATGCTAAGCTTACATCTATGTTTCTGAAACTGAGCAATAATATTAATATTTATTTAGAGATAGAAGAAAGAAAATTACTTGTATATTTTGATAATAAAAATCTCATTGGGTTTATAACTACCTGGATCCTGAATGGGCCACTTTCATCTGCTTGACCAATTGCCATTGCCTCTGCCCATTATTTGTTCCCAAACAAATGGTCTCCATTTGTGTGGATGGAATATTACAACTAGATAAAGAATGTTTTATCTTAAAGAAATGAACTTCTTTATAGATGAAGGATGGAGTATCATAAAATACTAGGCTATTAGAGATTATGAGGAAGCTATAGAACCTGCCTGGGATGTCAATAAGGAATGGAAACAAGACAAAACACAGATGGGCTAGACTTAGTGAAAGGAATACCATAAGGCCTTCCTATTAATTGTCAGTCCAGTGCAGTGGTTGTGAGCACTATCTATTTTCTATAGTTGCAAGTTAGTTTGCAATCCCATATCAATTTTTCTGCCCTCACAAAGCATAATTTACTTTTTTTCTCAGAAAGCATAATTTAAATGCCAAAAGTTAAAATACATCAATAATGTTGAAGTTAGACCTCCTATTTATAATTCCACACTACTGACTCATCTTATAGCTTTATAGCAAGAAGATAAATGGAGAATTTATTGTTTTATAGTCCATTAAGGGCAGCATGAAAAATAAAAGGTAATGTAATGTTTATGAGTATCATTGATTCTCTACATATTTTCTTGGCTTTTTATTATTTTGTGCCTGAGAAAAAGTAAAGGGAGGGGAGTTTGGTTGACAAACTACTGGTATTGAAGTTGACATTTTGTACAGTGGCAAACAAATAAGAAAATTCAACCATAGTTTAGGGAAACTTTTGAAAGATGTTCATATTGCTTACTGACTGTCCATTTCCTGTTCTCTCAGCCCAGTATCCACTTCTACGTCTACTGAGTGCTCCAAACAGAAATGAACCCCACATATTACATTATCAAGATCTCTGGGCCTCTGCTGCAGCTTATGGGTAATGATGACAGGAAAACTGAGAGCAGGAAGCTGGGAGAACTTGTAGAACACCAGCACCCTATGCAGAGTTATATCTTTCTGTCTGAAACAATGCCAGTCAGGAGGTTTGCTTCTAGAGTTTCTTCTCACTTTTCCTTGGGCCTGGAGCTGGTTATGGTTTCTCGCTCATAGAGGTGCTGGAATAACTCGCAAATTGTATTGGTTTCCATCTGTGCCCCAAACTCTGTCAACAGTCCACACATAGTTTGAGTGACCAATCAACTGACATCTCTCTTCTATTGGAATTGACTAACAATGACTTCTCTGTTTGTCCTGGGATCCTTCTATAAAAGATTCAGGTCTACATTTTTATAGTCTTCCAACAGTTATTCTATTTTCGTTTCAAATTCTTTCTTCATTATATGTCAAGACATGGACAAATATAGTATTTCTCATCTGCCCAATGGGAGAAAACTGCTATCTACCTCCCAAGAATGATTTGATTCAGCATTTTACTGTGTCACGTGGTTCTCTTGTTTCTGAGCCAGTGGTGAAGAACATTAAGCAGGGAGC
Source organism: Dipodomys ordii (assembly GCF_000151885.1). NCBI lineage: Eukaryota > Metazoa > Chordata > Mammalia > Rodentia > Heteromyidae > Dipodomys > Dipodomys ordii. Next base: position 60,219,218 of record NW_012267217.1, read on the forward strand.
TGGGATGGTACAAAGCTGCTCAGGAAGGAGAGATGAGGAGTAGGAAAAAATGGGGAGGTGAAGGGAAAAGAGGAGGATGAGGAGAAGGAGGAGGAGATTTGAGGAGGAGGAGGAGGAAGTGGAGAAGGAAAAAGAAAGAGGAGGAAGAGGATAATGAGAAGAAGGAAAAGGATAGAATGCAAACATACTCTTCAATGATATCTACCCAATGACCTACTCACTCCAAACAGGTTTGCCTTCTAATGTCTCCATCCCTTTCCAATAGTACCCCCAGCTTGGAACAAAGCCTTCAATATGTCTGCCTTTGGGAAACCTTCCAGATCCAAATTATAAGATGAAGGTAAACAAATTTCTCAGAGTGCCTGGTACATCCAAAGCAATGAAAGTAATATTCTCAAAGAGTAAAATCAGAAATAGTGACTCCAATAGCTTCCTTTGCCTTCAGTTTGGATTCTCCTACTCCAATAGTCTCAGTGTTCACATGTTCTTTAAGTAGGTAGCATGGCTTTTGTATCTTCTTTCATCTTCTTTACAGCATGGTATACAGCATGGCTTAATCATAAACCCCACTGTCAGAACACAATCTGTTCATGTGAACAATGCTTCAAAATCTTATTTATTTAGTCATTTAGATATGCATTACAACACTCATAAACTCACCACTGAAATAAAAACTAAGTTTCTGATGCATGCTACTAACATTCTAGTCTATCTTATGTCTTCTCTAATATAAATATTACAGTATCTTGCTTCCACTTCTATCTAGTATAACTGTATCTATGTTATATGTCTCAAGTCATTATGTAGTATTGATCTTTTGGAACTCATTTAAAATTACTTTAATATTTCAAGGGTTCCCTAACAGTGTTGTTATGTTGTGATAATTCATTGATTTTTTGACCACTAACTTGTATTACAATGCATGAATAATCACTCACTGTATCTAGGCTGTTGTGAACAGTGATGCTATTGACATTTAGAACTGGTTAATAGCTAATAGAAATGGTCTCCTAAGCCAGGTGCTCAGTGACCTTTTCCTTTAATTCTAGCTACTCAGGAGTCTAAGGTCTGAGGATCATTGTTCAAGGTCATCTGGGGCAGCAAAGTCTGTGTGACTCTTATCTCCAATTAATCAACCCCCCCCTAACACTGAAAGTGGAACTGTTGCTCAAATAGTAGAGCACAGCCTTCAGCACAAAAGCTTAGGGATGGTGTCCAGGCTCTAAACCCAAGCCCCGGGACTGGCACAAAAATTGGTACGGGGAAACAAAGGAGGAGGCAACAATGCTTGATAAGAAAATGTACTCATTACCTTGCTTATGTAATTGTAACCCCTCTGTACACTATTTTCACAATTAAAAATAAAAAATAAAAAATTAGCTTTTAGGGGCTGGGAAGGTGGCTCAGTGGTAGAGTGCTTGCCTTGCATGCCTGAGGCCCTGGGTTTGATTCCCCAGCACCACATAAGCAATAAGAAAAAAGCCGGAAGTGGCGATATGGCTCAAGTGGTAGAGCGCTAGCCTTGAGCTGAAGAGCTGAGGGACAGCGCCCAGGCCGAGAGTTCAGGCCCCATGACCGGACCCCCCCCCCAAAAAAAATTAGCTCTTAACACTGTTGTTCAAATTTCTTTTTAGGTATTTCTAAGAGTGAAATTATTAGGTCTGGGATAGATGAATATCTTATTTTATAAGGTAATGTTATACTGAATTTCAAAATGCCTTCACCAATTGTCAATAGCAATCACAATACGTGGTTCAAAATCTCATTCTGCCTTTGGATTTATCCGGTTTAGGGTCTTAATTGCAGCACTAGCATTTAGCACAAAGCAGGGCATGTTGAAGCATTTTTATGATGCTTTTTTGATGCTTTTATGAGGGATAAGAGAGCAGAGGCTCTAAGGAAGCCAACATGGCTGCCATTCAAAGAGGCAGAAAAGGCTGCAAACGCAAATCCGTGACCAGGTAAGGTGAAACAGGGGACATTAATCAAGCAAGCACCTTTTACACTGTGGTTTGCAGAAGCAGGACAGGACTTGTAAAGCACGATGTATATTTGATTGGTTCTTTCTGGGCTTTAAGATGTAGGAGCCCTGGGGCAAATGCTGAAGAGTATGGAAGAAAACTGTTGCTGGGCCCTCAAGGAAGTGGGCAAAGCAAGGTTTATTGATCAAGATTACACAAAAGCCTAGCATAGTGAAGGAATTTTTTCCATAATTATTGTTGTTTGTGCTTGACCTATTTGTCCATTCTAGGTACATACATGGCTAGCAATTGCTACAAGAAATGCTAACACTATGTACTTTGTTTTAGCACATGCAAAATCACTAACACGTTCACTCCAGAGGTTAGCATTACAAACAATTACATGCAATTGCCTCTCAAAACCAGGAAACCAATCTTCATGCATCCCTACAAAGTACCAACTTCCCAGTGACATTTTGAACTCGATTTGTATTTCCATTGTTGAGAAAACATTCTCACACTTTATGTTCAAGTGTATTGGTGTATTGAAATAAGACCATTTCATTACATCTCACCTCCCTTACAAAACTTGCCAAAAACCCATATTAAAACCCACATATGTTTTCTGAATGTTATGTAACTTTCCAGTAAATAAGCAGAGCAAAATACACAATCTTAATTTTACTCTATCATGAAATTATTTGCCAGATGTGTGCTCTTCTAGGAAAGAGCTTTTGAAGCAATCATAAGTGTGATTAGCATGCATGAGTAGAAGAACAGCTGTTTGCTTCTGAACTGGCTTTCCCAAGAGCTGCACTGGTAACTTAATGAGAAAAAATTCAAGTTCTCTTTGTTCCATGATACAAATGATCTCCAAAAGCTGATGTCTTCTCTCTTATTCTGAGAAAAGTTAATTTATAGGCTTAGAGATAGAATGAAATTATACTCTGCATTTTCAACCTCTATGACCTTCAATTAAGGTTTTCCTAACCTCTGGTTCCCAACTTTAAAACAAACATTGCAATTACTTTTCTATTAGAATATTGCTAGGAATAGAGTTGTTAGGACTTATTCTGGTGTTCGACACATCCTCATTTTCATTGTTCCCTTAACAGTATTTTATGTCTGTGATTCAGTGACACAAATGTTTTGCATATTTATTTGATCTTGACCCCTTTCAGGATATCACTGTATCCGTCAGTGCTAAATCCTAAACTACTGGAAATAGTTGGTGTTATGCAGAAGTGATAGAAGGCAGGTTGACTTCTGCTTTCCAGTTCTTAAAGAAAATTAAGTCAAAATTTCAAGAATGTGGATCACTTGAGCTCTGTGAACCAGTGCCCAAAGATCTCCCTAACACTTCACTACTCACCTTTGCAGCTTCGCCTCCACACTGACAGATGCACCTGTGCCTCATAAGCATGCTGTAGAAGTGCAGGCTGGGAACCATTTGTTCAGCAAACAAAAGAGAGGACAGATAAGAATGGAAGCATTCATTCCCCATTTCCCTCATAGGTTAAATGAGGGAGACACAAACGAGGCAGGAAGGAGGGTAGAAGCGATTTCACATACATCCCCATGTGTGTGGATGTTATTATTTAGTAAATTAGAGTGTGAGAGAAAGAAGGGTTCTCTCTTTAGGGATGAAGTAAAAAGTAAACTTAGGCAGGAACTTGGAACAATGCCTGGTAATATGTTTAATTCTTTTCTCTCTGTTCAAGCATCATCATTATTGCCATCTAGACCTTGTGCTACCGAGAGTCATTTTGGAGGTTTTCTAAATATACTGCTCAGAGGCCTTTTTATGTTGTGTATTGTCACTTGTGAAAGAACCACGTATGGTTATTCTTAATTCCTTCCAGAAGTGGAATTTCTGGTGTGGTCAATAGATAATTTACCTCTTCAGATCAAGGCTACATATTTCAGATCAAGGATATATTTGCCAAATGACCCTCCAGGGAGTGACATTCATTCACACCTGCTAGGGAGGTGTGAGTTCTCAAGCTCCCACATTTTCTCTTATGGATCAGACTCTCACTTTTCCTCATCCAGGCAGCACTGGGTTGGAGACTAGCTTGTGCTCACCTGGGCAGGTTAGCTTCATGAGGGAGGACAGTTCCTTTTCCTGTATTTGCTAATTAGAGAAATCCTTTCCCAGTTATTTTTGTGGTTAATCCTGTGTTAAATAGACTGGAATAAGGAGTGCTCAGACAGCTGGTAACACATTTCTGGGTGTATCCATTGAATTATCTACAGGATAATCATTGACTTGGTAGAGTGGATGAAAAAGACCACCTTCACAAATATGAATGTTTTTTATCCAGCCCTACGAGACATTCACTTCTGAGCGCACTTCAACATTCATCTTCTCGTGCCCTTGAATATCACGACTCCTGACTCATGGAGTTTTGGACCCAGAAATTGCACTAGTACACTCCTCTGTCTCTTCCATTTCACACCCCCCCACACACACTTCAACCTCAATTCTTCATCCTTCACCCTGGCACTGACATCACAGGCTGCCTTACATCTCAGAACTTGAGACTTGGAGTGCACTATTGGGTTTCCTGGGTCTCTGTTAATAGATGCCGTATTGTGGACTTCTTGGTTTGTATTCACATACAATTCCCATAATAAATCATCTCGGGGCTGAGAAGGTGGCTCAGTGGTAGAGTGCTTGCCTTGCATACATGAGGCCCTGGGTTCAATTCCTTAACACCACATAAGCAGAAAAAGCTGGAAGTGGCACTGTGGCTCAAGTGGTAGAGCGCTAGTAGAGCGCTAGCCTTGAGCTAAAGAGCTGAGGGACAGTGCCCAGGCCAAGTTCAGGCCCCATGACCGACAAAAAATAATCATCTCCTTCCATGTGCATGGAGATGATTTATTATGACATATAATATACACATAAACATTCCATAATAAATCTATATCTCATAATAAATGTGTATATATATGCATATGCATATATATGTATATGTATGTATATATGGTCATATTGATCTTACCTACACTGTTATCTTTATGTTCTTATTAGGATACAAAGGGCATGTCAGATCTGTTGTTTCACCCTCCATTTCTTACTCTTGCATTCATTTTCCCCAGCCTCTTTCGGCGTTGCATTCTGGCACTCTCCTCACATCTATTATACAGCTCATTAATTTTCCCTTCTACAATAACCCATACATGGATTTTTAATCAGCCTGTGGCAGGTGTGTCAAGAAGCTATTTAGGGATCAGTGAGGCAGTGGCTCCTAACCATCACATTGCCTGCTAGATTTTTTTTTCAACATGGGAGCCTTAGGTGGGAACACAGAACATTCAGGCTATAGCAATATGTTTTCTCCAATTTAACAAGAAATTTGGTATCAATATCTCCCTGTTTTACAGCTCAGGATACAAGTATGGAAAGATCTAGATAACTGTCCAAGTTTGCACAGGTGATACATGACAGAGCCTAGGGTTCCAGTCCAGCCTTTCTAACTGCACAGACAACTCCGTTGCATTGTAGACTTACCACAGGGTCATTGCTTATTGCAACTATAAGCATTATTCACAGATCATCTCCCCAAGCACTGACTTTCTGCTGCCAGTTCTTTCAAGACATTGGCCAATTTCACAGGTGTTTCCCTCCCACAGAGATTTCTCCACTCCTGGCTATAAATGCTCTCTTCTCCTGAGGACTAGATTTTGCAATCCTCTATCTGCAACTCATGAAATGGAAATATGCCATGTATTTATTGAGTAAACAAAATGAACAGTGCATGAGTAAAACCAGAAGTTAGAGTTGGGCACTGGGGACTCGTGCTTGTAAGTCGAGCTACTAAAGAAGCTTAGATCTGACAAGCGTGGTTCTAAGTCAGACCATGAGACTTTTTTTCCCAATTAATCAGCAAAAAGCCAGAAGGGGAGCTGTGGTTCAAGAGGCAGAGTGCCAGCGTAGAGGAAAAAAGCCAAGTGAGAGCACAAAGCCTTGAGTTCAAGACCCAGTACTAGCACTGAAAAGAAAAGAAATTAGTGTTGCTTATGGGCTTTGTTGGAAAATGATATGTAAAGTTGATAAGCCACACTGACTTTAGAATCAATCCCATGTAGGATAAAACAAAAAATATGACTTGAAATAATGTCAATGTCCATTTAAAACTATATTTTATAAACTCTGTAAATGTAAATTGTTAAGCTTTCTGAATTTAGTTTTACTTATCTGTAAAGTGAGAGTAATAACAATAATCTCTAAGGCTCATTTTACAGATTTAAAAAAACCTAGCATGTGTAGCATGCTGTGCATAAATAGCTTCTCAGAATGTGCTGTCTACTTTCATGATGGTGGATTTGTAAATTATATAGAATAATCCTGGAAATTTTACAAATGTCCCAAGGAAACTAAAAGAAAATGTCTGGAGATTTTTGTTCTTTGGCAAAACTTCTAATGTTCTTTTAATAGCTTGAGTGCACTTGAACTCAACAAGCCATTACATTAATAACATATTTAAACAATCCATATACTTAGAGTTACTTATCCATCTTCTAATAGTTTAATTTAAATTTTAGAAATTTGTATTAGAAAGAAAGAGGTACTTGGTGAAACTTACTCCTCATTATTTTATAGTACAGGCTAATTCTTTAGTTTTTGAAAGAGTATTTTTCTTTTTGTGTGTATATATGCTGAATAAAACATCTGTCTTTTCTACTTTTTCATCATGCCAGATAAAACAAATATTTTTAGAAGAGAGGATCGCCATAACACAATATTTAGTTATAAAGCATAATTCCCAATGACTGTATAAGCAATAACACCAGAGAAATCATTAATATAAAATATGAGACCTAAGAGAAAGGATGATTACTCAGTGGTCTCTAAAAATCAATAGCTTTTATTTCTTGTCTGTTGGAAGACAGACAAGAACAACTCATCAACAACAATGAGCTTGCGCTCATTGCCTGGTTGCCACCCCTCAGCGTTTTGCTCAAGGTTAGTGTTCTACCACTTGAGCTACACAGCTGGCTTGGTACTGTGAGCCTCAAATCTCAGCCTCCTGAGCAGCTGAGATTACTGACATGAGCCACATGATCACTGACATGAGCACCTGACTGGGAACTGCATAGATAAAATTAAAGATGTGAGCCACCAGTGCCCAGCTTAAAGAACACCTTTTCATATGTCTGTGGTTTTCCATTCTTTTGTATGCTCATTTTCATGGCTGTATGTACTTTTTCTACACACATTCCTCCCTTCGTGTGGTAAATAATTATCCATTTTCCTATTTTGATCCTATATTGTAATTCTATTTCCATCTTATATTGTACTTCTTAGTTAAGGGCTCTGTATTTAATTGATGTATAATTTATAATTCTATGTATAATTTATATGTATAATTCTATGTATAATTTAATTCCATGTATAAGAAAGAAATTATGATACTTCTCCTTTCTATATCTAGCTTATTTGGCTTGAAATGATAGCTTCCAGTTTTACCCATTAAAAAATAAATAACAGGATTTAATCTTTTCTTTATGGTTCATTAATCTAGTTTAGGTGTCCAAATAAATGGATAAAGAAAATATGGTATATATACAGAGTGCAGTATTATTCAGTAATGTATCATGCATCTCAATTTATTTTGATAAAGTGATTTGAAATTACTTTGATAAATGAGAAAATTATTTTAATGGAAATAAGCTCTGTGGAAACTTTCTTTAAAATTATTTTACTTGGGATCATCCATTGTAATTTTTATGGGTTTAGTTTCAGCTGCTCAATATTTTGTTGGTAAAAATACTTCTTGATATTACATGTAAGACATAGATCTTGTTCATTTTCTCATTACTTATTTGTTCTTTGGCAGTATGGGATTTGATTTCAGTATCTTGTGCATTCTAGTTGAGCCAAATGCCCCAGTCATTTTAATTTCTTTAGTTAAGATTTTGCAATTTTTGACCCAGCTATTCTTGGACTGTGATCTTCCTACCTATTCCTTCTGTACAATTGGGTCACAGGCATAGTTATATTTATTAATTATAATGCGATTTCTATATTCTATTATTAATGCATGATTGATATTTTCTAGTTTTTTTACTATTATACCATTATAACCAGTTTCTCTTGATATTTGTGTGTGTATGGATTTTTATATCTGAAAGTAAATATGTGCCTTGTAAATCAAACATTATTTTACTACAAAGTAATTTTAATTACTTATCAGTAAGCAATTTTAATTATTACTAAGTAATTACTACTCAGTATGTAATTCTAAATGAAGCAATAATTAATTGCATATCTAACAATAAAATTCATCTATTTCCTATTAATCATTAGGATTGGCAGTTGCACCATGTTTTCTAGATAAAACATGTTAAGTTTGATGTATAATTGCTTTTAAATTATGTTCATGTATTTATGTTCAGCATAATTATTATGATCAACTAGAATTGTTGTATTATTATAACCTGGATTTGCTACTTCACTTTCTGCTCTGCAATTTAAGAAATAAACGTATTAAAATTATTGAGCTGTCTTGGAAATACAGTATGTAAAATATAACTTTGTGACATTAATGATTGAAAGAGGGTCTAGCAGCATTGCATGGGAACAATATCAATTCAAAGAAATGGTATTATAATTTTAGGCTGTTGAAGGTAATCCCCATGGGAATCGCAACAATAATACCTAGATAGTCACATAAAAGAGAAGTAAGAAGGCAGTTAAAAAGTTTTACTATATAAAATCAACTAATATAGAGAGTAGGTAAGAAATAAAGAGCAAAAAAGTGTTTTAAGGCTTAAAGAGAACAAATAGCTACATGACAGTAGTCTTTCCTGATTAGTAATTTTCAAAAGTTTTTTTTTTATTAGAGGAAAGTGAGTGACTCAAACTTTATGAGTTCAAAATTTACTACAAAATGACAGTTACTAAAACTGATCTGAGGGCATAAAGATAGACATATAAGTTAACAAGACAGAAAGTCCAGAATTAGACTTTTGAATATATGGTCAAGAGATTTTTGACAAAAGTATCACAAGTATTCACTAAGGAAAGAACAATTTGAAAAAAAAATAGTTCTGTGGAAAGAGGATATCTTCATGGAAATAAATGAAGTTATTCTACAAGTTTACTTTTAGAAATATAAGGACAACAAATACAAGAGGAAAAGATTTGTAAATCTCATATCTGATAAGAGATTAATATCCTGTGCATATGGGAAGTTTTAAAGCTCAATTAAAAAATAAAACAATTTAAATGGGGAAATGACTCAGATACACAAATGATGGAAAAATAAATGCATGCAAAGATGTTCCATTTCTCTAATCCCCAGGAAAATGTAAATGAAAGCCACAATGAAATACTCCTTCCCACCCCTTAAGATATCTAGTATAAAAAAACAAAGAAAATAATAAGTGCTGGTGGTGATGTAGAGAACTCAAAACTTTTATGTACTACTGTTTGGAATATGTAATGGTTAACTGCTATAAGTAAAATATGGCATTCCTTCAAATAGTCACTTAAAATTAATATATGATCTAGCAATTATACTTCTGGGGATATCCATGAAATAACTGAAAGCAAGAACATATTTACACATCCACATTCATAGCAGAATTATTCACAGTGGTTAAAACATCCTGAAGTCTTGCTATTAACAGTATTCACTGAGAGAAGAATAAATTAGGTATTCAGTAAAATACTATTCAAGTTTTATTAAATAAGTTTTTTATTGTAAAAATACTGTATAGAGGGGTTACAGTTACATGAGCAAGGTAATGAGTTCATTTCCTATCAATCATTGTTATCTCCTTCTTTGTTTTTACCCTACCATCCCTTCCCTCCCCACCTCTACAACTACGCCCCCTCCCAGCCATAGTTGTAAAGTTCATTTTCAACATAGTGTCTTGTACATTTCATTGTTACAATGGGTCAACCTGTATCCCTATTTAAGCATTTTGTTTTTTTCCTTCCCCTCCCCAAATTAGAGATGTATATATACAAGATACAGAGTTTAAAAGAAGTAAATTCAGTTATTTCTGACAATATGGACAAACCTTAAAGACATAATGATAAGGGAAATAAGTGAATCACAAATAGACAAAACTATACCTAGAATACCTAGAGTAGTAAAATTCATAGAGACATGGATAGAATAGTGGATACCCGTGGCTGGAGGAGTATAGAAAAGAGAGGATTATTGATGAGAATGGGGTTTTGCTTGCTGGTGAGAGAAATATTCTAGAGATGTATATTAATAATGGCTGCCCAACGTGAATGTATTTAGTGCCACTTGACTGCATACAACAAATTTCTAAAAAGAAACACGTACTATGTGTGTTTTAACCACAATAAAAAGTTATTAGCTTAAACACTTTTCAGAGAGTCTAAGTGCTTATTAAACTTTTTAACCAATACAGATCAGAGATGTTTAATAATCACAATCCCCCTCGCTGTACCTTTGAAATGATGAGATGTAAATCAACTTGTTAGTAATAGCCCATATTCCAAAGTAAGAATTCAGGCAATGTGTAGGAGGTGCTGGTAAAATTAACTAAAACACCAGCCTCACAAAGATGAAGATGACAGCATCCATGACAAAAGAGCAGGTGGTACCCAGGGATCAGGAGTGTTGATCCAAATACAAGACTGGGGCTGAACTTGGCTTCTTTAAAGATGGCTAAATATTATCTGGAGCACAGATGGGCCTTTTTGGCTCTTTGCACGTGTACACTGTGATGTGTGTTTATAAGATAATCCTTGATGGCTCAACAGGACAGTTCTCTGTTTTATATAGAACTTATTCTTACTTATTCTTTGTATTCAATGGCTAATTAATTTTTGAAATTTTTACCTCAGAAATATACTCAGTGAAAATGCCTATCTGAACTTATTTTCCTAGGAGGCTTGTGTATTCTCATTTACTCACCAGATCAAACAATTTGTTCAAAAGCCAACATGCTCTTGTTTACTTAGAATTCTTTCAGATGTCACCCTGTTTACTCAGAAAATCATTTCTTTTTTGCTTATTTTAGTATTTTCTCTCCCTTCTTCGTTATCCTATTTTTCCCTCGACTTTAGTTTTCTTTCTACCCTTTTATCAAGGAAATTATCCTGACTGACACAGGTCAACTTTCCTACAACACAGACTGTAATTAACACATTGTAGTGCTTGGAATTATGACCATTTGAATGCATATTTCCTTGTACCTTTGTGCATTCCTTTAAATCTTTACTTATGTCAATATTGCTACTTCTGTCTTATGTCTGCTGGACATTATTTTACATGATATGCAAAGTAGATGACCAAAAAGAAGATAGTGATAACAGAATTTGAATATCCTTCAGTGCTCTTGTCCACTGCTTTCATGTATTCCTTTGGGATAGAAAATTTACTCTGTATCCTTTATCCAAATCATTCTTTTTGCACATAATTAGTAGCTTCTCAGACATAACATCTCAACTTTTCTAAACAGTTCCTATTAAATCATATTTCTTAGACTGATTTCTTTAAAACTCTCAGTTGTTTTGAGATTAATCCATGCTAAGATCGTTTTTCCAAATATGTAATGCTTTTCACACAAAATACAGCATTATTATCACTTTATGCATTTGAGAGATTGGAGGCAACTATGATATTGCATTGAACTTGAATTTTTTATGAGAGTTATTATTATACAAAATGATCTGAATCAGCCTACATTTTGGATTAAATTGGCAATTTGTATTATACAAAATAATGGTGTTTTACAGCTTGTTTTCTTGTCTGTTTGAAACGATGAGACACACCATAGAATTTAAAAGCATGATGATGAAAACCGATTCAGGACACCATCTCCTTCTAACTGGGAGGTCACTCACAGCCCCCAACTACAGCTACAGGCAAGGCAGACCTCTGTGGATCAGATGAACACACATTTTAACGTTGTTCTTAAGTAAGCCAGTGGCTCTTGATCTCACCCAGAAAATTAGAAAATTAGAAAATTGGAAAAACTGTAGGGGAATCTTGCATATGAAGAGCTCAAAAATGCAAATAAAGATTCGATCCTCACCCTTGCTAGTCTAATAGAATAAGTTATAAATTGGAAAGCAGAGTTTGAAGATAAAATAGAGGAATTAGATCAGTCAACTAAAAATTGACAAATGAAGAAAATATGAAGGAAACCTAAGGCATAACATTGATGAAGACACATTCTATTCATAAACTACTTAGTTAAATTACAACTCATTTGTACAACTATTTAAGGATAATAAAAATTAAGTCTATAAATCTATAAGTAAAGTAAATCTATAGGTAAATAGGTTGGGTGTTATGCAAGTGGTAACAAATGAACTAAATGAAGTATAACAGACTCTATAGAGAGCTCAAATAGTATGATCTTTTAGATAGATTAGGTCAAAGCACAATAAAATCATCACCAGAAAATGAGTGCATGCAAGGGCTGGGCAGGGGAGGGAAGAGAGGCAGGCAAATGAAGGGGGAAGGGAAAGAATGCAGCCAAGAATTGATTGTATATACTACAAAATTAAGAAAAGGGAAGGAGTGAGTCAAAGTGGGGTGTAAGAATGTTGAAAGAGGTGACACTGATCTAGATGCATTGTATCTATAAAATGCTTTGTTAGATGGCATGTCGCTTGTACAACTACTGAAAAATAAAAAGAATTGTTTAAAAAGGAGGGGGTAGCATTGCTTCACAAGAAATGTACTCATGGGGCTGGGGAGGTGGCTCAGTGGCTGAGTGCTTGCCTTGCATGCATGAGGCCCTGCGTTCAATTCCTCAGCCCACATAAACAAACAGAAAAAGCCTGAAATGGCACTGTGGCTCAAGTGGTCGAGTGCTAGCCTTGAACTGAAGAGCTCAGGGACAGCACCCAGGCCCAGAGTTCAAGAAAGAAAGAAAAAAGAAAGAAAGAAAAAGAACGAAAGAAAGAAAAAGAAAGAAAGAAAGGTACTCATTAACTTACTCATGTAACTGTAGCCCCTCTGTATAGCATCTTTACAATAAAATAAAATATTTTAAAAAAGATTTCTCTAATACAGTCAAAAGATCAAGCCACTAAATCTGGGGCATAAACAAATGAGAAGAAATAAAGAGCTAAAGGAAAACTTAATCTATTAAAAAAAAATCCTGGAAGATTCCCCAACATGGAGAGAGAAGGAGAGAGTGCCACCCAGGTGGAGAAAGATTACCAAAATCCAAACAAGCAACATCAGAGAAGAAACACTGCTAGAAATGCAATAGTTAAAATGACAAATATACAAAGCAATATTAAAATAACTAAAATAAATGTAATTATTGTGCCTTTACTCAATGATCTGTGCCTTTGCAAATCACTGTCATTAACTCTATCAACATTGCAAGACAATCTGATATTTCTTACAAGAAATCACAATATTTATGAATAAAGAAAGTTTACCTTTCTCCATACCATTTTGGACGATTTTCAAAGTGGAGACAACAGCCATTCAAGTGTATTCCTGAACATATCAAGCATTTTAATGTTACTTGCAAGTTATTCTGAGATAACTTTATTTTTATTAATAAGTTTTTTAAATTGTGAAAATACCGTACAGAGGGGTTACAATTACATGGGCAAGGTAATGAGTACATTTCTTATCAAGCATTGTTGCCCCCTCTTTGTTTCCCCTTCCCATCCGTGCCCTCCCATCCCCTCTTCTCTCCCCCATGCCAAAGTTGTAAAGTTTGTTTTTTGACATAACGTCTTGTACATCTCATTGTTGCAATGGGTCCACCTGTATCCCTATTTAAACAGTTTGTTTTTTCCCTTCCCCTCCACAAATTATAACAACATCAAATTCGGTGAAAACAGGGGTTATATCGTGTGGGAGGGACATACAAAGCAACAAAGAAATCATCTTATAAATATGTTAGAAACAATAGTAAGAAAGCAAAACAATTTGAGTCCTTATCTTGGGATTCATTTCACCTAACATCAACTTGTCTGAGCGTTTCTGCTTGTCTCAGACATATACTAGTTATTGCAAATAAGGGAAACCATAGGACCTATGTTTCTTTGGGCTTGGCTTACTTCACTTAAAATAGTTTTTCTGAGATGACTTTTTAATCAGAAGGAGCTTGAGAACTATTTTTTCCCTAACAAAGCCTCCCAATAAAGGCTCAGTTGAAAATTCTTTGAAGAAACATTTCCTGCAAGCTTCCAAAATGTGGTAAGAATGTGTGCAGATTCAGCCAGCTGGCTAAATCCCAAACAGATTCAGAGATGCCTACACCAAAACATATTAAAATTAATCTTCTGGAAGTAAATAAAATAACAAAATCCACCCAAGAAAGACAACATCTTGCCTGCAGTGCAAAAGCAAGTCAAATGTCAGTAGAATTTTTTATCTTAAATGTTAAAAATAGTACTATTTGAGTGCTAAAAATCCTGTCTAGGATGAATCTTGTACCAGTGAAAATGCCCTTCTGGAATGAAGAGGGAGAAAACTGTTAGCATAGTATGTCAGCTACTTTCCATTGCTGTAACAAAATAACTGGCATGAGCCAGGAAAAGGAAAAAAGAATTATTTTGGCTCAACTCTCAGAGGTTTCAGTTAATGATCAACTTTATCCACTAGGTTTAGGCAAGAGGCAATCCAAAACTACCATGGCATCACAGAGGAAAGCTACTTATTTTAATAGCTGCCAGGAACCAGAATCTAAGAAAGAAGAAAGCCAGGACAAGGTATGCCCTTGAAATATATGCTCTCTGTGACCTGATTTCTCCAACCAGGTGCGACCTCCTAGTTTCCAGGACTTCCCAATAACACCATTAAATTATGAATCCAACCCTAAACTTCTTAGGCAAGCAATGATGTGGATGGATCTCTAGAGAATTATGCTGATTGTACAGAGTCAACCTTAAAAGGTTAAACTAAATGAATCCATTTATATGCTGTAAACAGGGCAAAGGAGATTGATTCTTAATACTCAGAACAAGTGTTTTTGAAAAATATCATGTAGGTTTCTGTACAATATTCTATTCTTTTTATCATTTCCTTACATTCTATAGCACATGTATATAATTATAACTTTAATGTTTTTCTCAACTAGTTCTCTTATCATTTTTGGATCATTTCTGATTGTCTACCTAATACAAGTGATATTTTTCTTTCATTTGTAGTTTAAATTTCATTTTTAACTAATGTATCAACTTTAAAAATTTATAGTCTACAGTGAGATGTTTCAATACATGTGTGCATTGTATAATGACAAAATTAAAATATTTTATGTATCTATCACCTCAAACACTTATCATTTCTTTTCTGACACCTTTAAAAATTCTCTTTTTTTGCTACTCTGACATACACAGTATGTTATTTCTGAAGATAGCCACATTATACTACATCATATAAAATGAAATAAGACATGCAGAAAGACAAATAGAATATGACTTCAGTTATATGTTGAATCAAAAAAAATTAACTTCATGCAATCGTAGAGTAGAAAAATAATCCTGAGGTACTAGAGAAAAGGCATAGAAATGAAGAGAAGTTAATCATCAGGTACAAAGTCATAGGTAGAGAGGATGGATGAGTTCTGCTCTTTCATTCACAATACATCAAATTTTTTCTGCACTTAGCATGCCTGCAACTTGTTGCTTAAATAGCAGACATTAGGAACTTACCTTTTCACATGTTGTACATTTTTTTCACTCATGTAACTATTGTTTAACTCTGTTTTGGAACATATTTAAGATATGTAGAAAGAAAGTTATTATAAAGTCTCTCAAGTGAGATTAGAGGCATCTTTATTTTAGAGCCATTTTGGCCCCAATATTTAGGAAATGTCTTCTCAAGTACTGATCCTTTTGTGTCATGAATTATGAAGCTGTTCCATCCTGCCCGGTGAGGTCAACCAAACATGTGACCTGACATGGCTCGTGTTTCCCATATCTTTTTTGTGTGTTCTTTCTTTGATTTTAGTAAGTTTGGTTCGTGTACTCAAGATAATTATGTAGGAAGAGTATGAAGATCGTTGGAGCTCTCTTCTGTCATGTTCCCTGCTGTCAAGTACTCTGACTGCCCTTCTTAGGCATCTTGGCCTCTTGACTTCCACCTCTGTCCCCATTTCATGGAAACCCCTGCATCAGCCTGAAATACCACCCCTCCTTAGCTGAAGCTGACAAGAAGTCTGGGAAATGGAAGGTTTTATATACACTTCCTTGTCTTGGTTTCTGTTCTCTTTTGCCTAAAACTAATGCCTTAAAATCTTTGAGTATTTTGAAAAGTTAATTGTTTCCAGAAAGAAGTCCCAGTTGTGTCATCTTAACCCAACACAGAAGTAATTCCTCACTCTCTTTTGGCCTCAACTTTCATAGACAGGTAGACGGAGTGGCAGTGGCAGATGGGCAAAAATAAAGATGTGGGAAAAGTGTCTCTCTATATGTGTTTTTTATACGGTGTTTATTGTAAAAATACTGTACGGAGGGGTTACAGTTGCATGAGCAATTTAATGAGTACATTTCCTATCAAGCATTATTACCTCCTCCTTTGTTTTTCCCCTACCATCCCTTCCCTCCCACCTCCAATTCTTTCCTTCTTTACGTTCCATATCTCCAGATGCCTTTAAATACCTCCAGGCCATACCTACTGCTTGTATCTTCTGAAACAAGCCTTGTATTTCCTGGGTCCTATTCTTTAGATGAAAACTAATATCTAGAAATTGGAGTCCATCGTGCTGAGTTTTTTCTTTTCTTTCCTCCAATAAATGACGCTTGTTGTACTGGAAATCTAGACTTTTTTTCTGTACAAATTTCCTTCCATTTATACTATCTTCCTTGTTCAGTTATATTTGGGTATTAATTGTTCCTTTTTAATACACCATAATTCAAGCATCCTCTATAACATGTCTTTGATATCCTGAACTAATTAACTATTATAAGCAATTTTTATTGTTTAGTTTGTGCAAAACACAGAGATAAGTGCTATTTATGGATTACTTTCTCATTTAATTATCTGAAAAATATTTGGTAGAAAAATCACTGCTATCCTCATTTTAGAGTAGGAAAAGTAAGAATTAGAAGATTGAGATGACTTGTACAGGATCACTTTGGTAATGTGGTAAAAAGAAATGATCGACTCTGTACTTTTATCTTAGTTTTGGCCAGAATATATTTCTGAGAGTTTAGGCTTTTGTCTAATTTACAGGAAATGGAATTTTTTGACACAAGTGTATTCAGGAAAAAATTACTTCATGAATCATTATGACTTATTTAAACAAATAAGGAAATGGTCAATGAATATTTACATGCAATGCAATTACAACAATTATTTTAATCCTATTTTTTAATTTGATGGGTTTTTTTGTTTGTTTGTTGGTCAGCTGTATGGCTTTAACTCTGGGCCTGGGCACTGTCCCTCAGCATACCAGCTCAAGGATAACACTCTACCACTTGAGCCACAACGCCGCTTCCAGTTTTCTGGTGGTTTATTGGAGATAAAAGTCTGGCGGACTTTCCTGGGCAGGCTGGCTTTGAACCACAAACCTCAGATCTCAACCTCCTGAGAAGCTAGGATTATAAGTGTGAGCCACAAATGCCCGGCCACTTCAGGTTTCCTTTCAGAACTGAGAAATAAGCAGTATCACAGAACACTGAAGCTTGTGAAGACTTAAGCCTTTTGTCTTTTGGAGGTATCCAAGATAAAGATATGGCTTTACCATACTCTGAGGGATTTTTATTGTAAAAGTTTAGGCCTGTGTGGGCATAACTAACAAGAATCTGTATGGCTGACCAGAATAACAGAGGATTGGAAAGTAGAAAGCATTTCATTCTGTAGGGACTATTATCAATGATACACCTCCCCTATGGCCAACATAATGTTTCAGTGTATGCATGACCTTGATCTGAGCTTCCCTGGCCTTTTATACACAATGCAAGCCTAACCCACCAATGCTAGGCCCCAAGAAACCAAGAGCTAAAATTAATAAAGATGACGTTTTATTCTTTGTGTCCTCTTGGCTTTGATGATAGTACTCAAGTTCCAAGGATATTTTACTCTTAGGTCCAGGGATCCACATGAAAATTACCTACGGCTGCTGCTGGGGAATAGCAATTTCTTAGCAGAGCTATGGGAATGTTGAGACAGAATCTCTGGGAGAAGGGCAGGAAAGGAAGATTTTTAAAATACGACTTTGTAGATAATGATGGTAGATTTCCATGGTCACGAAAGCCCTCAGAAAGAACCGGGCAAAGAAGAACTTGACTAATGATAAGCAATGGGATTCAGATGCTATGTTGTTTTTTGTTTCTGTCAATCACAGATATGAAAAAGCTGTGCAGGGGTTTCCAACATTTGTCTGAGCTTGCTTTTTGTATGAAGAACTAATTTCTTCTGTGCATCTGTTACAGTGAGGAGCTGTCCAGAGTTGCTATAGAAATCTTTGACATGTTAAAATTGTCATGTTTTTCTTGCTTAGGAACCCTTTGAGATATCAAATTATTTGTAAAGATGTAAATTCAGGGGCTCACTTGCCTCTTTGTGTGTGTGTGTGTGTGTGTGTGTGTGTGTGTGTTCATGCTGAAAAATAAATCCAAGTATTTTTTAACTTATGAATAATTCATAAGCACTGAAAAAATATGAAAAGAATCCAGTGATATTTCCATAAGAAATGCCCCTATGAGCTCTGATTTGAAAGTCATAATAGCAGACTTGAGCTTTCCCAACATCTGGCTATATAAACAACTTTACAACATAAAAGGCTGCTTGCTTATGTAATAAATCTTTCAAATACCAGATGAAATTAAAACCCATGTTTTCAATTAGATTTGAGTGTTGAATTTAGAGGATTCATTAGAATAAGAGTGGTTGATGCAGTCAGTGACTACCATCTGCTTTTGAAAGGTGAAGTGATGGTGTTGAAATGAAAAATAACTGCCTGTGTCTTCTTTTGGTTACACACCTTATTATTGAGTATATCAGGACTCAGCTCAACCCAGAATAGACAGAGCTACTGGGAAAGAAATATTGCCAGTGGTAGGCTTGAGAGAAATGGTGTGAAGCCAGGCCCAGCTTAGTACAGGTGCTGTGCCACTCTGCTTTTTGTTTGAATTAAATTTTTTAAAGCAGTTGTACGGAGGGATTTCAGTCCCTCAACTCAGATTACTTGTGTATGATACAAGTTAACCACACTCACTCCTTTTATCTTTCTCTGCCTCATTTCTCAACTCCTTCCCTATCTTCAAGTTATATAGGTCAACGTTTATATAACATATGTTTTATATAATATCTATATTTTCCTATCCTTCCTCCCTTCATTTGTCTGCCCCCGCTGTCCTCTCCTCCTCCCTGCCAAAAATAAATAAATAAATAAGACAAAAAACCCACCATCTTTCAACTTCCTGGTACTTATTTTGTTAAAACTCTTTGTTAGTTGTTCAGAGGAGTTATACTATTGGACTTCTCCCCTGAGTATGTTATCCCTTAGTCGATGTGCTTGTGTGTGTGTGTGTGTGTGTGTGTGTGTGTGTATAGACATATAACCCTGTATACATTTCACATATGCTTATATTTTAGATTTAACTTCCACATGAGAGAAAACATGCCCCCTTTGTGTCTATGTTCCTGACTTAACATAACTTTTTCAGTAATTGTTTTTACTACCCCAACCTGCATGCCAGGCTTTAAAGACTAAAAGATTTCCTCACTGCCCTAGCACAAGTATTTCTACAGCAACAGTAACAAGAACAAAAAGTAGGAGAGAGAAGAAAGGAGAGAGAGACAGAGAGAGGGAAAGAGGTGAGAAGTAGAAAGTTGATCTGGTACCATTTAATTATATCAAATTTATTCCATAGGTTTTGAAACTTTGCCTCCAAATATCCTTTGTGTTATATCCATGCCAAATTATGAAAATAAAAGGAAATAATTAGGAGAGATGCAGCAGCAAGCAAGGAAACAAAGTAATATTCGGGTGGGGAGATGGTTTCTAATGGCAGCGTTTGAAAATATTCATTGTATTTGTAACGTGTCTTAACTCAAAGCTCAATGAATATACTACAACTTTCCAGGTAGACTGTCTATGCGGATGGAGATGTCTTACTACATTCGTTGTCACCATTGGATCTTTCTGTAATTTTCTTTCCTCTGCTTTCCAAAGCTGGCTTTTATGAGATGGCACAATAGCGTCCCACAACAATTCCATGAACGGGTTTGAAAAGACAAGTTTTCAGATGGCAGATTTTTCTCTCCCCCTTCTGGAAAAGCATGTTTGTTCAGTGTTGGAATGGGCTGATGGCCTAATGATTTTTCTGAGCGTGGTATTTAAAGTACAGTTTTCTTGCCCTTTCTCTTGGCAAATGCAAAAGTGCTGACAGATATTGTGGCTCACATTATCATTGCTGGCTACTTGAGTATGCAGTTGTCAGGAAACTCAGCCAGTCCTTTTCCATTGGCAGGCAAACACTTTACAGATTTAAATACAGAGTAAGGGAGAAGAAGAAGATAATTATTAAGATGGGTAGGCAGGCACCTCTCTCCTTAGGGGCCCTGTCCACACATTTGCCAAACTTGCCAAGGGCTCTTGATAACAAATTGTGAATTGAATACACATTTTTCTTTCCTGTTTTAAAAATATTCCATATTATAATTAATTATATAACTATTGTATAACAGAGATCTGTGTATTTTCTAGGACATTGCTATCATTTTAAGTGTATTTCTTTCTGAGCATCAGGGAAATATGGTTGATTTCCTAATTTGTATGTTTAAATCTATATTAATTAGTTGTTTTGAAAATATAATTTCAATTAATCTTCTACACTACCATATTCTAGTTTTATATGTTTATGTAATAATGCAAAGACAAAACACCTACCTATAATCTGCAATAGAAAAAATACTGAACAAATTCATCAGTTAGCATTCTTGTTATATTTTTTTGTAAAACAACACCAAAAAAAGAAAAAATTTACTAAGATTTTGTAATTATTGACTGCAGGTTATCATTATCATTATTATTATTGTTATTATGTCATGTGGCTTGAACTCAAGGCCAGGCTGCTATCCCTGAGTTATTGTCCTCAAGGCTAATGCTCTACCACTTTGAGCCATAGCTCTACTTCCCATGTTTTAATGGTTAATTGGAGGTGAGAGTTTCATGAAATTTCCTGCTCAGACTGGATTTGAACCACAATCCTATCTCAGTCTCCTGTTTAGCGCTTATTACAGGTGTGAGCCACCAGCACCTGGCTGCAGGCTAATGATAAATAAAATGTCTAATTTAAATCATCTTAGTTATCCTAACATGAAATATACTGGATGGTGCAAGATTCTACTTGACAAAATTTATATGAAATATAAATTATAGTCTATTTGCAATATATTTATGTCACTTCTGTATGATTTCTCAGTTATAAAATAAAATTAACCTTAAATTTTACTTTCAATCTAATACTCTTACTACATTTCTAAACATAAACCAGGTTTGCATGTTTGTTCAACAAATCCTAATTGGAGCCTTGACTATTTATAAATAGCCAAACATTTGCAAGCAGTATCTAGTCTTGAAAACTATTTTAAGAAGTAAGTTCTTTATTCTCAGATCAGCAAGGAAGAACTTGAGTATCTTTCCCAAACATCTATGATTCGTAATTGGACAAACATGTTGCTAAAACCCAGATGTGTGTAGGAATGCAAACTTTGAAACTACTTACTTGTATGTGGCTCTATCAAATGACTCTCATGGATATTATAGTATATTAAATTGTGTGATGGATATACAAAATTAAAGCAAAGTCTTTTCTTAGGGAATCTGTCTCCTATTTAAGGATGCATAAGAGTCTGTGAGAATAAATACAGAGGGATAGGTAAAATAATAAATGACCTGGATTCCTTTGAGTGAAAAGAATAGGGATTTTTGTTTGCGTGTTTGTTTGTTTTGTTGGTTGTGGGGCTTGAACTCTGGGCATGGGTGCTATCTCTCAGCTCTTCAGCTCAAGGCAAGCGCTCCACCGCTTGAGCCACAGTGCCACTTGTGGTTTTCTAGTGGTTTATTGGAGATAAGAGTCTCATGAACTTTCCTGCCCAGGCTGGCTTTGAACTGTGATGCTTAGATCTCAGCCTCCTGAGCAGCTACAATTACAGCCATGAGCCACCGGCAACTGGTAAAAATAGAGTTTTGAGGGGAGCTAAGTAAAGGAAAAGAAAAGGAGATGAAGGGTCTCTGAGATCCTCAAAGAGGAACTAAAAGGAGGGAGGCTTCTCAGTGGGTTTATCTTTAGCATTTTCCCAATATAGAAGTATGATCTGGGTTAATGAGAGTCTGTTGACAGACTATAAATTTATTCAGAAGCATTCCATTTACATCTTTTCTCAGAAGCTGGTAAGATGGTATCAGAGATGTCAAGTTTAAGGGTCTAAAGAAGTGTTGACCCCAAATTGTACCATGTGGAGGAAATTGCTTCCACTCTGTGGAGCTGGGGGTTCTGAAACACCCACGCTCAACATTTTGTCATTTCTCTTCGACTCTATTGAATTGAAAGGAACAGAAAATAATGAAACCATTTTTATATGGGTCTATGTTCTTGTACCTGAATCTGGTAATTAGCAATCCTTCCTTTAGAGGGTAGTATTTTGTATTTCCAATGTTGACATTTTAATAAATGTTTTCTGTGGAATCCATGGAATTTCACATTTCCTAAAGAAG
The DNA here is from genome assembly GCF_000151885.1 of Dipodomys ordii. Classification (NCBI taxonomy): domain Eukaryota; kingdom Metazoa; phylum Chordata; class Mammalia; order Rodentia; family Heteromyidae; genus Dipodomys; species Dipodomys ordii. The sequence goes on from NW_012267217.1 coordinate 60,241,819, forward strand.
GCAAACATGGATCAGAAAAGTTCAACATTGATCCTCTTTCTAGAAAGTTCTAGGTGGTATAAAAAGAACAAGAAGAGCATTGTATGCAAGCCATCAAATGGCTGGCAAATGCAGTTGGTTGGAAAATAGACTTACTGCTAAGCCCTTAGCAGTATTTTGGTCCTGATAGATTCCAAGACCCTCAGCTGCCTGCCTGGACAAGCCTCAGACAGTCTCTGGACAAAGCATTTTGCTGTGCTAATGGGAATCAGGTGATAAAGTGTAGCTGCTTCAGTGAAACCCAAATCAACCATGGAAAAAGAGCTCTCTGTGCATAAGGTGTTAAAAGTCAGTAAATCCTTCATGCATGAAGGAAATTAATTCCTTCCTGTAGCAAAAGTAATTGCTATAAAAACTTCTTCAGTATGTAAAATTGTCTCTTATTTTGTTATTTGGCCAATTTTTAGCAAAAAAAAGTTATTGTAGAAATTTGTGACCATCTTAATTGTCACAAGATGGGTTATGTAAGACAGATATATTTTTCAGTCTCATTCCCAAACCTATCCTTGAATATATATTTTAGGCTGATAAAATGGGTTATTTTGATTCCCATTTGTTTTTGCTTTTATTAAAATATGATATTCACCGGAAACATACACTTGGTCATAGAATAATCAAAAAATCACTTTCTCTTCAGATGTAGTTTTTCCTACATTAGTTCATAAATTCAAAGCCATCAATTTAAGTATACAGAGGAGTTTGTTTATTTTGAGTGAATTTCAAATGGAAAATGAAAGCTAAAAGCTTTTGTTTTGAAAAAAGAGTTACACAAAACTATCTTAGATCTTCTTGGAAAAAGAAGAGTTATGGTAACAAGACACTGGTTGCAGGGAGCATAAAGTACATTATAATTTTACATTGATGTAAACATTTGGAAAGAAGAAAAAAATAAAAATAGTGATGTGTGTTATGGATGTATTAAAAATTTGCAGGTATGACATTTCAAATAATGAGGAAAACATGGACTTAATAGATTAACAATACTGGTATAGCTGACTAACCAGTCAGAGAAAAATGAGATTTTAAAAAAAAAAACCCTTTGTACAGTATTTTCACATTAAAAAAATAAAAAAAACCTCTTACTACAATTAACTCATTCAGATAAATATTCAGTATTCAAATATTTAAAAAGAGTTGATATGCATTGGAAGAGATCAGAGGACATTTAAAAAATATTTGCCTGAAATTAACATGCTATATACTATTTTTAAAAACCCAAATTTATTTCTGAAAATATTTTCTCAAAATACATTGGAAGAAAATTTGAGAATAAATTCAACCTTAACCAAATTAGTCCTGTTACCAGCATCTCTCTAATTCTACCAGCTAAATAAGCATGGAGAGAATTCTCGATGGCAAAAGGAGCAGAGAAAAAAACCTGCAATACAATTCCACATTTTGAATGAATACATTGTTGGCTAACCAATACCCAAGAAAGCTTAAGAAGAAAATATAACTGGTGGGAAGTTGCAAGATATCAGCAGAGAACAAATTACTCAGGTCACAAATATGTCAGGGCAAAATTAAAAAGAGACTTACAAACCCATTCTTAGACTAGTCATGTTCATGGATGCTTTACAAAAAAGTAAAATAAAACCCATATTCTTTTTAAAATTAAAAAAATAAATTGGAAGAAATTATTAGATTTTTTCTCAAAATATTTACTTAAGCATGTCATCACTAAAATGACAAGACTAAAAAAATCCTTATAGATGTTGCTACCTAAAAATACATGTTTTTAAATGCTGAAAGTTTATTTTAAAAGGCAAACAAAGCTGAGTGCTGGTGGCTCATGCCTGTAATCCTAGCTACTCAGGAGGCTGAGATCTGAGGATTGCACTTCAAAGCCAACCCGGGCAGGAAAGTCTGTGAGACTCATGTCCAATAAACCACCAGAAAACCAAAGTGGTGCTGTGGCTCAAGTGTGTAGAGCGCTTGCCTTGAGCTGAAGAGCTGAGGGATAACACCCAGGCCCAGACTTCAAAAAAAAAAAAAGTCAAGCAAAACAGTAGTGTACCAGGTATGTCAATAAAAGCAAATTTTAAAAATCATAACTGGGTAAAAACTCAGTGAAGTTTTAAGAAAAAACCTTATATTCCAAGAAATTGAATTCTATTCAACATTGATTTTTATTCTACTAAACACACACACACATACACACACACACACACACTAAAAGGAAAAGAAAAAGTTAAAAAAAAAACAGGAATGTAAATGTAAAACAAGTCCTGTCTGGGGGATGGGTGTAGTGGGAGGTGAACACCGAAGGCAAAGGATGAAGGATATGATCAAAATACTCTATGTACGAGTGTGGAAATGGAACTATGAACTTCTCATGATTGGTGTAAGTGGTAAAGCAGAGGGACGATGTGAAACTTCTTATGGTTGGTGTAAGAAGTAAAGCAGAGAGGCGAAGAGTAATGGAAGAGGGGAATCTGATGAAGGTACATTGCATGGGTCTATGGACATGTCACCATGAAACCCCCCTTGTACAACTAATTGTAAGATGTTCAAGTACAAGCGATCCACTCATCCATTCAATTTTTCATCCATTTAGTACTTACTGTGACATTATAATGTGCTGGATATTATGCTACATGATACATCTACGTAAAGTCAAATCCTTGATGTTGTTTTTCCTTGTTTCAGTAGTCAACATTCATAACTGCACAAACACATAGTTCGTCCTGAACAAAATGTTTCACGTATCAAATTTTCAAATAAATAGGATCCTTTAGACACCCAACAGAGTCATCATTTTGCCACTAATGTTCTCAGTAGTTATTAAGGATGAGATTTGGGGGCTTACTAGAAGAAATCTAGGTTGATAATTCATTTCTTAATTATGTAAGACATATTTCTGCTGTGAAGGGCACATGTGTTGCCTATCTATAACAACATAGAGGTCACTGATGAATAAACTCACCTGCTCTAGTTTCCACATGTCAGTTACCTTTTAATCAGTTATCAGTGCACTGGGAGAGGGTGGGATGTATCAAGTGGGTTTAACCAGAAGCCATTCTTATCTGGGCAGACCTACAGTGGATTTTGGCTTAGATTCAGGCAACCGCTGGCACTGGGGCTGGAAATCAGGAAGATATGGATTATGGAGATGGCTGTGGTGGAAAGGTGAGAAGCAACATGGAGGGGGCAGGGCTACTTGGAAAGAGCTTTGTCCAGTTTACTGATTTGGCTCTTTTGCCATTTATAAACCAGCTGCGTGGATTATCACATCATTGTGGTTTAGACTTAACTGGACTATTAGCTCTACTGTCCCTCATTCTGGTCACCTCAGGGAGTTTTATGTCTTAATTCTACAGTTCATGTCATAGTAAACTGCTGGCATGCCTTCAAAAATCTACATGTTTCCTGCCTGCAGCAATATTTTTCTATAGAAAGCCAAAACCCCAAAGGCAAACCCTTACCCATGGCTAACATCCTCTAAGTTTTCTGTTTCTTGGCTCCCTTGTTGGTATATTTCCAAGATATTTGGACTCTATTGATTTAACATTCTAAAAAGGAACTGAAAATAGAGGGAATACATGGACAGCAAGAGAGTTACTATATGTTATTTCACAGATGTTATTTTCTTACAGTGAGTAGCAATTAATCTTCAGATTATATATATGTATATAATTAATATTTTATATATTATATAATAAAGTTGCTAGGAATTGATTTATATTGTCTTGTCAATGTAGTGTGACCAGTTGAGAACACAGTACTTACTATGAAAAATGTCAAAATGTTCCAACATTTTAGATTCTCCAGGGACTTATTCCTGTTGGAATTAAGTGTACGCAAGCCTCTGGTGACTTACCAATGAGCAATTTAATCCCTAAGTGAAATACAGAGGACCAATGAATCACAAACTCAGTCCCTCATAGTTCCATATTGCCTCCCCAACTCAATGACCTGTAAACTGCATTGGAGAACCAAACACCAGGGTATTTTCTTTGTTATGGACTCATTTAGAATAATGTTTCCCAGATGACAAATGGAAAAACCCACTGATTACAGCCATATTTGATTTTACTGAACCTGGTTTTCTTTTTTATCCCTTTTTAAAACCATTTATTTTATTTTATTGTTTTATTTTATTCATTTTTTATCTTTTTATCATTTTAACATATTTTCTAAATATGCCCATAAATACATACTAAGTGATCAAAGACTGAGCAGGAGGTGTGGAAGTTTGACTGTCCAACCCAGGGTCATATTCTAGGTTCTGGGGATGTTGTTCAACAGGAGAACTGAATAAAATCTTCTAAAAGCATCCTGTTACAAAAGGCAAGAACCCTTGAGCACTGCTGGTCGGCTGGCCATCTTTGTGCTTACAATGACAGAGGCAGTGATTGGCTGTGGTCATGGGTAGTCTCCTTGGGATCCAGGTTATCAGAAATCTGTATGCATTCCTGTCATTTCTCAGCCCTGGTAACAGGGTCCCATGAAGCCTGAATTGATGTTATTCAATTCAGGGGCTCGGGCAAGATCCATCATGCGATGGATACTTCTCTCAGTGCTTTGCATGTATCTGTTGACTTGCTGCTCACCAAACCAACAGACAAGGTATACTTACTAAACCCCATTCGTCAATGATGCATTGAGGCACTAAGAGGTTCTGAAATGGCTCCCAAGATCCTACATTTGCTAAGTTAGAGGGCCTAGATTTGAGCTCAGATGCTCTGGCTGTAGTCCATAAAGTCAGACTTCATGCACAGTCTACATAATAGGAGTGATGAGTGAAACTTTTACAATTCACCTGACTTATTTGTAATTTATTGCATATGGATAAAACAAAAGTAGCAATTTTTTTTCTTTAAAGAAGGGAGAAAAGGCAATCTTGCTTGGTGCTCAGATGCCACAATTCCCTCTTCTTTCACCTCTTTCTTTTCCTGCCCCCATTCATCTTGTTCTTTTTCCATAGACATGTAATCAGGAATTAAAAAAAATCATGAAAGGCAATATTTGTTAAAAGATGAAGCTTCAGTATCAAAGATGTAGGTAGATGCTCTGGTTACATTTTCAGTTATTGTGATTTCAGAGATCCTTCTGAGCAGGGTAGCCTACCTCTCAGCAAAGTGAATGCAGGAAGGCAGCGGAAATGCCTGATGGTGGTGGACAGAGTCATTCCGAATACACAGCCCCAGCAGAGACCTGGTGACAGATGGAAGTACCTCAGGCAGCAGTTGCCGTACACATTCTTCCATCCACACCTCCATCTGTCAGCACAAGTGTGTTACTATTTTGGGACTCAATTTATCCACTTGGAGAACAATTTTCAAGCCTGCTCTGCAGGTTAAAACAAAATCTGTAACTCACTGAGACTTTCCCTTTTTGCTACTGCATACCTTCTTCTCGTTATTAGCAATTAAAATATTGGGGTAAGAAGAGAATCATAAATTTGGGAGGAAAGGGATCATAAAATATTAAAACCTGACCTGAATTTAAAATAAAGGTAAATTAAAGGGTAAGCAGGATATCGTGATGTCAGTGGGGATCTGGGCAGTCACAGGGAACATACTGCCGTAAGAATAAAATAATAATGAGTAATCAGCTATAGGTAGGAAAAGTTTAGACTCAAAACCAAAGCTCCATCTTTACAGCTATAAAGTAACTGTGGGGCTGGGAAGGTGGCTCAGTGGTAGAGAGCTTGCCTTACATGCTCGAGGCCCTGGGTTCAATTCCTCAGCACCACATAAGCAGAAAGAAAAAAGCCGGAAGTGGCGCTGTGACTCAAGTGGTAGAGCGCTAGCCTTGAGCTGAAGAGCTGAGGGACAGCGCCCAGGCCCAGAGTTCAGGCCCCACGACTGGACCAAAAAAAAAAAAAAAAGTAACTGTGAAGCTAGTTTTTTTTTTTTCATTTTAAAATAGGTATCTAAGAATTTAATTTCTAACCAAATGATTTTTTTTCCTGAAAAAATGAATAGCCCAGAGATTAGATACTCTATAGTCCAACAGTATAGTGAATCTAATCTCTAGGCTATTCAGCAAGAAACAACAACAACAAAAAAAACCCAGCATATTTGTCTGCGTCCTGGTAGTCTAAAAAAAGTAAAGACTCACTTTCTGATTAAATAAGAAAAGGCATTCAAAAGATAGTACATGATCTGTGCCATTTAAGGTAATAAACAATTAAAGCAAGAAAGTTGTTTCATTTTTGCCTTGAAAGTGCACATTTGCTTCCTGCTTTTAGTTAACAAATAAAATAAAGGCCTGCCATAAATATAATGCTAATTTAATCGGTAATAATTAGACCTAACTTGGATTATGCTATCCCGGCAAATGCAGTCCATAGTTTCAGCAATGGGATTTTGCAGAATACAGTGACCTCCAGGATTACTAGATCATTTTCTAATTGTTTCCATGTTGTTCTCCTGAAATTGTCCTGTCTTCTCTTTGTTGCTCATACAAATCTTACTGAGTCTGTGAATACAGATTTATTTTCTCCCTATATGAAATTCTTCCTGACTTCTCCATCCTATACTGTTTTCTTCCTTCTTTCTAGTTGTAAAGCACATGAAGTCCAGTGTTCAATCAGGAATGAAGTATAATGAGTTACTCTATCAGTTGAAGAAGACTCTGAGCTGGGGTTGGCTAAGTATATCTAAGAGTACAGGGATGTGCCTGCTTCCACTCATTTTCTCCTTTTCTTTTGAGTCTCCAGTTGAATTCACATCAGTTTTTTCATTATTATTCTATTATTATTTTGAGATAAAAGTATTTATTTCTATAGCTGTAAGGAATGTCTGCTCTATATTTATAGCTAAGCCCCTCTTTTAGTTGGTCTTTGAAAGCAACTGTTCAATTGATACTCATTTCTCGACTGTAGTATTTGGTAGCATCAGGGAACCAGAGCCTGCTCCCTAGCCTGTAATTGTGGTCATTTTTGGGAGTAGAACCCAGCTTTGCAGCACACTCTGGGACTGTTAGAGCACAGCTAATTCTGTTTTAATCCAATTACTGCTCTGCTTCCCTTTCTATAGCCATCATCCAACAAACCAGTCATGCGCAACGCTCCCCCTGTTTCCAACGATTGGTTGTCATCTGTTTCTTGCATTCCGTCATGATTGTCATTCTCACTGTTAGCCACGTGGGAGATTTTCTATTCACTTAGCTTACGTTCACTAATTGATTCTTCTGCTTTTTTAGTTTTTTTTTTTTGGTACACACTCAGAGAGATCTTCATTTCAGATATCATATTTGGCAATACTGGAATATTTATTCAGTTCTTTTTTAGAATATAGTTGCTGAAAAATATTATCATTTTTGTCCATTTTACCCTTATTTGACTCATCTATTGATCGTAATTAGTTCTTGTCTTCTAATCCAATCTGGATAATCTTTTTTCTTGATTGCTATATTTGATGTCTCTTTTGTGTCTAATCATTGTTACTACAGAAATAATTATGAGAGCACATTGGATTATAGAATCTATTCTAAAGGATGGTAAGTTTTTTTTGCTGAAGAAAATTAAATTACTAGTAATCCAGTGTGGGCTTGGTTTTAGGCCTTTTATTTCAGATCAATTCTGCCCTTAACCCTACATCATGGCTCTTCCTCCCAGGGCTGACTTACTCTATTATATTGTCAATGGAAAGACCATGAAATTCATTTAGCCAGATGATCAGTCCCCTGATATGAATCTTTTCTCTGAAGGACATTAGTATTTATTACCGACCAATGACTGGAAACTATTGTGACCCATGTACACACACATACACAATGATGTGTATGGTAGGTCAAATATATGTTTTTCCATTGTGACCAGAAAGGAACTCAGTTTCTATCATCTTATTTTAGCATTCTTCTTTCTTCTTGTTTACACAAGTCTACATGCTTCTGTTTATGATATTATTGTAAGGTCTTCTCCTGTCTTAACTTACTTTTCACTTCCAGATTTCATAGTCTGTCCCCCTTTTTATTATTAAGTAGTTGTACAAAGAAGTTTCAATTCCATAAGTCAGATTTTGAGTATAGTGACTTCAGATCAATGTAATCCCTTCCATTGTTCTCTTCCATTTCTCCCCTACACTCAAATTACATAGATCAATTTGTACATCTAGTGCATGAATATAATGACTGAATTATGTACATGAACTCCATTTGTGTGTTCCCTTACTCTTATTGCTCCTTCCCAATCCACCATATTTCCATTTCCTGGTATTCATTTTGTTTAATATTTCATTAGTTGTTCAGAAGAGTTACATCATTGGATTCCTCCCTTAAATATACCATCCATTAGTCAGATGGTTGTGTGTATATATGCACAAAACCTTATATATATTATTATGTATATTTATATATGAGATTTTAACCTTTAAAAATGTGGTCTTTATATTTAAAAAACCAGTCAAGACAAACCAAGCATTGATGGCTCATGCCTATAATCCTTACTACTCAAGAGGCTGAGATTTGAGGATCAAGGTTCAAAACCAACCCACAAAGGAAAGTCCATGAGACTCGTATTTCCAATTAATGACCAAAATGCCAGAAGTAAAGCTGTGGCTAAGTTGTATAGTGATACTCTTGAGGGAAAAAAAAAACTTAGAAACAATACCCAGGCCCTGAATTCAAGTCCAAGGACAGGCATACACAAACATATACACACTCACACATACATAAACATAAACAACATCAACAAAGTGTAGTGGTTTGAATGACAATAAATTGGATATCATCCTTTGTATACAGCATAAGATTTCTTTTTTTTTTTCTTTTTTCTTTTCTGGTCCTGGGACTTGAACTGGGACTGAGCGTTGTCTCTGAGTTCCTTTTGCTCAAGGCTAGTGCTTGACCACTTGAACTACAGCACCACTTCCTACTTTTTCTGTGATTAATTGGAGATAAGACAGTCTCATGGACTTTCTTGCCCAGGCTGGTGATCCTCAGATCTCAGCCTCTTGAGTAGCTAAGATTACAGATATGAGCCACCAGTGCCTGGCTCTAAGATATCAATGTGTAATGGACCTGCAATACTATTTTCTTAGATTTAGCTGAGTTTTGGGATAGTGTTGTTTTAACATGAGTTGATCTTAAAAAAATATTTCACATTTGCTCCTTTATGATTAATTTCAGTTTCAATGCATGGCTATAACTACAAAGTTACTGAATTTCATCTTATTAATTTTGCACCATTTCTACTGGGCTACTCAGCGATAAAAGTGCATTTTCTAATAGACAGCTATCAATATAGCTATCAATTCATATTTCATGACAAAATCCTCTTTGTCAGACCAATATATATTTAGTTCAATCAGTACCAAAGACTGAAATGGAGCTAACCTCAAAATCTATGTGAACATCATTAGCATTATGCCTCTCACAATTTTAGCCAGTGCTATTTCTATCCCAGTGTAAGGTTGAATACCTGATGGAGAATGTTAGGGGCTGACAGAAGAACGAGGTTGAGACAATTAGTGACTATGAACCATGAATGCAATTTAGTGACAGATTAAATTAAGATTGATGATTATTAAAATGTATTAGATTGATATAGATAGCCTGCCTGTCATAGCAACATTTTTCTGCCCTGATTTGGAGCAAATAAATGGACACTTGAATGACACTGGATAAAAATAAATATTATGAATACTAAAAGCTATTAGTTAAAATATTTTCCTTTTGTTTTTAGTATCTATGAAGCACTTATGAGTACTTCCATTAAGTATTGTGATACTGGAAGGCAAAATAATAAAAAAAGGTAATATAAAGGTTGATTATCTTAAAAGATATAGCTGGGGCTGGGAAGGTGACTCAGTGGTAGAGCGCTTGCCTTGCATGCATGAGGCCCTGGGTTCGATTGCTCAGCACCACATAAGCAAAAAAAAGAAAAAGCCGGAAGTGGTGCTGTGGCTCAAGTGGTAGAGTGCTAGCCTTGAGCTGAAGAACTGAGGGACAACGCCCAGGCCCAGAGTTCAGGCCCCACAACTGGACCCCCCCAAAAAGATATAGCTATTTTAGTTTAAAAATGAATGGAATAATTATTTCCAATTTTCAGTTCATTAGGGCTAATAATTAAGTTTCAGTCACTAATTTTAACTCCAAAACATTTAGAAATCTATTCTTTATAGAACCACAAAATGGTTTTCATTTTAAAATGGCTTAAAATGTACAGAATATAGACAAAATAGTGTACTATATATGTATATATATATCTATATATAACTACTAAAAGCTTAATACGCACTTCAAAAATTACAAATGAAGTCATAAACCAACAAAATGCTTCATTGGTTGCATGCCAAGATGAAAAGTAGAAGGTAATGACATTATTTTAAAAGGGGGTACACTGGTTTGAGGGGTTCAAATTCCACTCTGCATACAAAACCCTCCCTCATTTTTATTGGCATATATTTCTTGTACAGAGGAATGTTCGTTCTGATACTTCCCTACACATACATGATGTACTTGGCCTGAATTCATCCCACTATCGCTCTTTCCTGTTCCCTACTTCTTCTTTTTAACAAACTTTTAACAGAAGTCCTCTTAGCCTCAATATTCTGAGATTTGGTCATCTGTCTGCATCCCGTAAAAGGCCAGTCTTTCCCATTGTCCACTCACAGAGTGGTTTGTTAAGCACATGGACCCTCCTTACTCTTTTAGAGTCATTCCAAGACCACTTGTTCCAGAGGGCACTCTAGGATGCGAAGACCCAAACCAGGAGCTCTTACTAAAACAAAAACCCACACATTGTGTTTGATGGAAATCATTACCATTGGCAGCTTATATTGCAGTGTTTCCTATTAATTGCTAATACAATTGATAATTCTTTTGACATAGTGTCAAAATCTATATCAGAAAATTGTTCCACAGGAAAGACAAATTGCACATGTCATAAATCTTGCTTCTGGCATAAAAGAAGACTATTAATTAATCACTGTTTGTTGTGGATTTTATCGAATAAAATCAAGTATCTTGCCGTAACTGCATGAGAGATTCCAATGAGAAGTACCCCGCTGAGCCTAGTCAAAACAGGAACATATGATAATAGCCATTTTATGTTAGTGAGGTTTAAGATAGTTTATAAAACCATAAGGCATAACAACAACCATAAAAATGTTTCACATGCTTTTTTGTTATTGTGTTTTTTACTCCTTTAACAATAAAAATGGTTAATGCACAAGGTCACGTAGCCTAAGCAGGATGCCAGTGATTCATGCCTATAATTATAGCTCCTTGGGAAGCTCAGATAAGGAAAAAATCTTACTTTGAGGCCAGCCCAATGTCTACTTTCCTGCCACCGCCCCCCCCAAAATTGGAGAGACTTCTTCTCAACCAATATCTGGGCACAGTGACACATGTCTGTTATCTCAAGCTATCCAGGCAGCTGAGATCCATGAGGAGTATTATAGTTTCAGGCCACCAAGAACGTGGGTGGCCTGTCATTCCAACTCTGTTAGGAAGTATAAAGCAGGAGGATCACATTCCAGTTGCACTCCTGGGATAAGGTGAGGTGAGGTATATATCTTCCTTCTCAAGACTACAAATGCACCCAAAATACTGAACGCATGGCTACCCTAACTAAGTGAGTGGGTTATCAAACATGAGGCCCAAGTTCTCAAACCCCAGTGCCAAACATCAAAAGTAAGAGAAGACTAAATATCAGCATGAAGTAGATTACTATCCTTCTCTCTACTAAGAAGATATGGAAAATAGATACCCAGAATCAATGTTACTTGCTAAGAATATCAAGAAATAGCAACTAGCTGGGTGCTGGTGCATCACGGCTGTAATCTAAGCTATTCAGGAGGCTGAGATCTGAGGACCACAGTTCAAGGGCAGGAAAGTCTGTGAAACTCTTATCTCCAAAAAACCACCAGAAAACCAGAAGTGGCACTGTGGCTCAAGTGTTAGAGCACTAGCCATGAGCTGAAGAGTTGAGGGACAGCGCCCAGGTCTAGAGTTCAGACCCCATGACCAACAACAACAAAAAAAGAAATAGCAACTAATGAAATACTCATTTCACACAAGGGTAACAAGAACCACTTTGTGATTCAAGGTAGCCCAAAATCTCTAGGGGCTAAGAATTAGAGAAAGAAGATTACAAAGTTGACCAGGGCTCAGTTACATCTGTGACATGTTATTTTCATGTCCTACACGAGTCTGTATCATATATGTGTTATAATATTTTCCCAGATGTTGTTAGCAGCAGTTGGTTGTACAGCAGGGTTTCGTTCTGGCCTGTCCTTATATGTGTACAGTGTGCCTTGATCAATCTCACCCCTCCCCTCATCTCCTGCCTTCACTCCCTCCTCAAGCTAATCATATTTCTTAGTTATGCATTTGTAACCCTTCTAGAAACATTAGGTACAACACAAAGTCCATGTTTAAGTCTCCATCCCATTAACAGTTGTAAGTATTCTTAATAATCTGCTTCTTTTCATCTTTTCTGCCCCCGCCCCATGCTAGGGTCCACTGTTTCATTGCTCGTTTGAAGTTTGCAGAATTTAGCTATCCTTGTGCATGTACTCCTGTAGAGAGGCACTGTTTGTTCCTTTCTAGACAAAAAGCCCCACATGTTTTGGTTTGTTTTGTTTCTTGACTTTTGGCTGAGATTTGTGTGTGGAGTTCTATTTAAAATGTGCAATGCTTTCATAGAAAACATGCCATAAAGCAATCGTGTAGCAGACCTGCCCATCGTAACCGAGTCTGATGACAGCCTCATGTCATAAAATTGGGCAGGAAGGACAGCAGGTTGTCTTCAGATTACGGAGATTAGATGTGAATAGGCCAGAGGGCTCAGCAAACTCCATGAACAATATACTTTCATGTTTTTAGCATCATTGCCCAGTGCCACTCCCCAAAGTTAGAAATGTAGAGGACATGCCTGATCATGCAGGTGGTGAGGAGAGTCAAATACCTGAAAAATCTATCATTTTTTTTTATTGGTAGTGGCAGAGACACTCAGACAGGCACACCTAGAGGGGAAAGGTAATAAAAACAAATCTGGAGAAAACAATGTGTGAATAAATGAACAGGTTTAGAGAGGTAGATCCAACATGTGGCAACCAAATAATGACATCCGTGAAAGGGTCAAGGAAAATCACCAGGTAGAGAAGATCATTTAGTCATTTGTGATCTGAATGCTGGCATAGCAGATTCATAAATAGAAGTGGTAGTGGAAGAAAAATGGCTTTATTTGTCAAATCAGCAGGTTTGATACAGCTACTTCTACTGCATTCATCAGACACCGGCATCCTGAGGCATGGGCTGCATGATGTACCATTTAGAGATTATATTCTGAATATATGTACCGTACACCCTAAATTCACCATCCATTCATGGTATTGCAACTTAACTCCACAGACTCCATGACCTTAGAACCTAGAAGTTGAAACAGGAGTGAACCAATGTGCTAATTATCAATTAATTTTCTCTCATCTCTAAGAATATTTGAAGGTGGCTTAGTGGTAGAGCGCTTGCCTTGCATGCCTGAGGCCCTGGGTTCAATTCCTCAGCACCACATAAGCAAAAAAGAAAAAGCTGGAAGTGTCACTGTGGCTCAAGTGGTAGAGCGCTAGCCTTGAGCTGAAGAGCTGAGGGACAGCGCCCAGGCCCAGGGTTCAGGCCCCACAACCGGACCAAAAAAGAAAAAAAAAAGAGTATTTTTCATTATCCTCTCCTGGGATTGATTGGACCTGTAACTATTTCTTCTCTGTTAACCAGTAGACATAATGTTAGATTAAAGAGCACCAGAAAGACACTGCAGGAAAAAATGGAATTTTTCTTTTGGATTCTAACGTGCCTTTCCCTTCTGTGGTGTTCTGCTTCCGTGTTCAATGTCAGTGATGCACACTGGATAGGAGATTCAGAAGTGCCCACCCAGATGCCTTCCAGGTGAATTCTGTTGTCTCCAGGGAGTTATAATCCCTTTGGGGCAGCTTTCCAGAGATTCTACCCATGTCCAAGTACTTCGTCACTCTGGAGTAGGTAACCTACATAATGGGTAGATGTCATATTACAAATTTTATCTCTAATTAACCACCCAAAAGTCGGAAATGGAGCTGTGGCTCAAGTAATAGAGTGCTAGCCTCGAGCAAAAACAAAACCTCAGCTATCTTATCCAACCCTGAGTTCAAATCCCAGAACGGGCACCAAAAACAAAATAATACCAGTACAACTTGATAGCTGTGTCAGACTTATGTCATGACAGAGAAATCAGACTGACACAGGAATAAGACTAAAGTATTATTGAGTAACTTTGATTTATTTTTTGGTTTATTTAACAAAGTTGTATCTAGAGTTTGAAGAGTAAATAAATGAAATTCTTGGACATCTATGTTCAATTTGAGAGTTTTCATTTTATCTTTTCTATATTTTTCTCTGATCACTGAATTACATAATTCAATTCAAAGTATTGTGCTGAGCATGGAAGTCAGCTGTCTGGGTTCATTGCTTCTATGTTAGTCATGTGATTAATTAGCTTATAGATAAGAGCAGAGTCTGCTGTATAGGACTAATTTGGGGGGGGTGCCAGGGAGAATTGTAATGAATATTAGAAGTATTCTTCAAGGATAACATGCCCATGTTTTCCCCCTGCCTACCATTAAGGATATTAATTGATTACCACAGCTCAGTTCCCCATTAGGAATTGACTTTTACCACCAAGACCTTTTGACTAGAAATATACTGTCTTCCTAGGGTAGCTGGCTACTCATGACTGGTGGATACAGAGAAAGATGGAAGTTTATAACACACTCAGCACAATGACACCCATCAAACCCTGTTGGACAAAAGAAAGAGGAGGGTGAGAAATGTGAGACTGTTATGCAGAGGTGAACTTATTCAAAGCATACTGCATCCTCTATCGGTTTATCATGATAAATCCCCTTTTGGTTATTCATGGAAGCTAATTCATTTTTTTTAAAGTTCAGACACATTTTCTTAATTTTGGGTCACTCGGAGGTCAATCCCAATTCCACAGTCCCGCATAAATTAGAAAGCACCTGTGTTTCAGCAACCATACAAGTCAGATGCCCATCTGCTTGGTCCTGCCTTCCTCCTCCATTTGTAGTTGTCATTTGAGAGCACATCCGGGTTCTTGTTTCTGCACCTGCTGTTCTTATCTTAGAATCTGTTTCTAAGAAAGTCATTCTAAGGCAACAGACTGGACATGATGATTCTTATGTTATTATTCACGGTCAGAATGCATGCCTGAAATGCTTGACTACTTTTTCCTGAGAGAATTGAAAGAAGGAGGTGAGAACTCATCTTCTGCCGTGAGTGTGTTCATCCAAGGTCAGGCAGGACATTCAGTGTAATTATTCGGTAAGCAGAAAAAGAAAATAGAGAAAATTGCCACAGTGTAATATTAACCATCAGGGATTAGCAATCAGGAGTATTTCGTGTACCACACCACATTTGTTTGCCAGCAATGAAGTATGGAAAAGTAATGTTAAATTGTTGGCGAAGCAAATGTAAATGCAGATTCCAACACCTACTAAACTTTCTAACATAGAAACAGCAGAAAATAAGCTGCTATTTTTTATTTCAATCCATATGTTGGGCAAACTAGAGAGAAAAAAATTGTGAAGTAGTAAGTCTCATGTGTCATGGAGATAAAACTGAGAAACTGGAAAGAGACTAAATTCCACTGTCTTTCAATCCAGTTTTCCAACTTTGACTGACATATTTGTCACCAGTCAGGCTCTCATGAAGTGCCTTGGATTTCCTAAGTGGGTGCAAAGAGCAATGTTTCCTTTGGAGCAATGATCTGCACATTGCCTGGCAAGAGCCTCTCGCTTTGTGGTTGCTCATGCGCGCTGTTGTACTGAAAGATTCCAAGCTAGCCACAACCTTGTTGGTGTGCCGTTAGCAGGCCTTTGTTTGCACTTAATTATCCCTAGTGATGTTTACAATTCGATGAGCAAGAATTGAATAAGAGGAAGAGTTGTCCAACTGAACACACAACTGAGATTGGTGTGACTGTAACAATAACAGCCTGTGTATAACCTTACTTCTTTGCTGGGAATAGATAACCGTTACCGAATAGAAGCCAGGTAAAACGACTCAACAAATCGTTAAGTGTTGACCTCAAATATTTGAAATAATAGCAATGTTGGCTTATCTACTAGTAGATGTCAAATTATAAAAAAATACTTAAGTATATTATTGAAATAAAATAATCTAATAATTCTGTGCTAAATATTTGTCAACATTGTGATATTTCATGCGGTTAAATAATCTAGCCTAGTAAAATGCTACAGATTAATTTTATGGCTCCCCTGTACACTCAGTGACTGATTTTTGATATAGAAGCTGAAGTGAACCAAGACAAACACCCTAGAAAATATAAGAGCTGCCTTTTCTACCTCCTCAGTTGTGTATGGGTGGTTATTTTCCTTCCCTTCTAGGATAAAGTTTTTACAAGAAGGTCTATTTTTTAAATCTGTCTAGATATTTAGCTCATGTTAGATGTTCTATAAATATTAATTGCATAAAGAAAGAAGAGTGTATGACTTCACATCTTCCCCTGAAATGATCTCTCACTGCACTAGCTAAAGCAGGTCTGCTCCTCTCCTTACGATGTTACTCTGACCTATTTCTTGGTTTTTCAACTTTTATCTCATATTTTGTGTAAGTCCTGGGGTTTAACCTCTGAACACTGTCCCTGAGCTTTTCTTGCCCAAGGCTAACACTCTACCACTTGAACCACAGTTCCACTTCTGGCTTTTTGGTCTAGTGGACATAAGAATTTCACAGCATTCCCTGCTTAGGTTGGCTTATAACAATGTCCTTCAGATCTAAGCCTCTTGAGTAGCTAGGATTATAAGTTGAGCCAACAGCACCTGGCAAAACCTTTTCTAGAAGGTATTTGCTTTTCTGTGAGCATACAAATTTCTTTTCTTTTTCTTTTTTGTCAGTTGTGGGGCCTGAACTCTGGGGCCTGAACTCTGGAGCCTGGGCGCTGTCCCTCAGCTCTTCAGCTCAAGGCTAGCGCTCTACCACTTGAGCTACAGCACCATTTCCAGCTTTTTCGGCTTATATGGTGCTGAGGAATCGAACACAGGGCCTCATGCATGCAAGGCAAGCACTCTACCACTGAGCCACCTTCCCAGCTCCACAAATTTCTTAAAGATGAAGATTATCAGTTAATCCTATCATTTCTTGCCCTTAAAATGGATTGTAAACCCTGAAACACGTACAAAAAATATCACTCAATCACTAACTTTCCTGACTCAGTGTTCATTTACTAGCTTGGGTTTAGACTCAGACATACAAAAAATCTACTGGTTATTCATAACTTGACAATATAAATATTTTCTGTAAATAATTAAAAATATATGGTAGATGTCATCTAGCTATGGTTCTTAGTCTAACTACCCAATCTTTAATCTCATATTCTGTCTTACTCTGAGTAACTGGGAGACTGTTTTAAGTATTTATTTCTTATGTGTACTTTATTCTTTTCTGGGCTTTATAATAAATTTTCATATATTTTATTGCTTTAACAATTGTGAAGACAAGGTGTGGGCCAGGACAAGAGCTACAACAGGAATAGAATTTACAGTTTCCCGTGGGTTCTCAAAATTTGGGGTTCCTAATAGAGTTTTCTGAAATCACTCCAGTGTAGACAGTGAAAGGCAGCACAGAAGAAAACCTAGGGCATCTGTACAAGGGAAACATGTATTTCTGTGAAACTTTGCACCCCAACACAGGTATACCCAGGTGCAGCTGAATGCTATGGCAGTTTATAACATTTGAATATCTGGGCTACACGCAGAGAGGAGGGACTGTGTAAGGATGTGGACCACAGTTTATCCCACAGTCCTTCACTTGATTTATTTCTCCCCTTTCATTTGCATGGAGCAGTAAGAAGAAATTATAGAGTCTCTTCAACACTTCATTTGGAAATGGTCCTGGTTAGATCACCAAGTTATTAGTCATGCTTTGCTTTCTTCTTAACTGCAGTGGACGTGCCAATAAGATTTATACTATACATCATGTAATGAGTGTTTTCTTCCCTCTGGTTTGCAATAACATATTTCTCATTTGCTTTTGATCAAGCTGTTACCTGGTCTCCCAGTCATCACATTGCCCATTTCGGAGAGGAGCCATTTCCAGGCTTACTTACTTGAATGTTGTTGGAACTCAGTTTCTTAAAGCTGTTGGATTGAGTGCCTTGTTTCCTCCTTGACTAATGGTCAGAAACATTATGTTCTCTATGTGAATCGTTCTCAAAGACAGCTTGCATCTGTGGTGGGTAGCTTGGCTTCCATGTAACATACCTGTGTGAAGAGTCAGAGAAACAAAGAACATGAGCCCATTGATAGTCACCGTTTTGATGATCTAATTTCCATGGTGACTTTCCCATCACATTTGCTATGTCTCATCAGTTGGAGTTAAGTTAGTAAGTCCACCTCACAGTTTAGTGAGGGAATTACACAAGTAGAAAGCAAGTAGGAAGAAACCGTGGAAGCATCCTTCTGAAATTGATGATCACCTAGCTAGGAATGAAGATTCAGGATGATAATATACAATACATGTAGAGTTCAAGATTCACCTTTTCTGATTCAAATCATTTGTAATATCTTAAGCTACTGAATGTGGTCAATTGGAGACAAACTAGCAACAAGAAAAAACATATTTTCACGATTACTTCTGTGTTTCTAACACTAAATTTAAAGAGGCTTTTAAAAGTTTTAATATGTTAGCAACAGAAAGACTGTGATTAGTGCATCCTCTGCCACAGAACATTTCAGTTTTAAGTATTCTCATCCATCATATGATGTTTCTGTTCTTTGCTATTATCTTATAACTCTTTACCTGGACTGTTTTGTCAGTCAGTTTCTATGAAAGCATAGAAAATGTTCAAACCCTTGTCTTTGAAAAGTCAATTTCTCTATGCCTCTTTTGTCTTACAACACCATGGGTTTGAGACTTCCTGCTGACCTGTGGTTTACCTTATATCCATATAGGCTTGTTCAGATTTTGGAGTGAAATTCTAACCATGTTTTCTCAAGGTTCAGAGTCCCATCTTTTATTCATAGAACCCTCCATAATACTTATCCTTCATCTTGCATTCTATGTAACATTAATCATTTACTCATAGAACTCTTGTAGTGGAGCTTACATAGTAGAGCACACACAGGATTTAGTCATAAACAAATCTCAAAATACATTTCCTACCTGTAAGACTTGGAGATACCCGGAAGCTGGTATCCCTGCTCACACGGATCCCAGGACCACCCATTCCCATAGGTGGTAGATGACATCTGATGAGCAATTACTCTGTGATAAGACATTGTGATGCTTTAATTCAGTGAATAGACTTTAATTCCATGCCATTCATGGAGGCTCCTCTGGAACCAATACAAAATCTGAAGTAAATTATACTCAATTATTGTCACTTGTATGGAGTATAAATATATAAATAATAGCAATGCCATGAATTGAGGGCAATAGCCCTCAAAAAGTGAACTAATCAGGAAATACAAATTAAAACCTAAAGACCACAAATTTTACACTATACTTATATAAAGTGAGGCTACTATACAATGTTTTAAGCTTCTAGGCTACCTAGATCATTCAGGTGTGATTTTTTTTCTATCAAAGGCCAGCTAATTAGTATTTTAGCTATTATCACATAAAACGGTATGCAGTGAAAATGGCCTTTAGGAAGAGACTCATTTTGGTAACATCACTAAATAAAGGTATCAAGATTAATCTGGGTGGTTTTAAAAAGAACGAGAGTCCACATCCAGCCCCATTATCTCACTATGTGATGGCTAGAACCACAAAAATCTGACAGCAAGATGGGTATCCTCGGAAGGGGCTTTATCTGTGGCTCCGTGACCTTGGAGAAGGAATTAGCTCAAAATTATCTGTTTTCTTTATAACCAACCCAGTTTGCTGTGTCATTAGCAGAAGAAAATAGACTACTATCAGAGTCAAGAGGACACATTCTGTATCTGTAATGAGAAAACATGCTACAGCTGCATTTGTAGTAAGTATAAGATTTGTAACAAGAAAGATTTGCCTTATGTGTTATGTTTTTCCAAATCTTAGTTATTCAAACAAATATGAAACATTGCATGAAAATATATTATGAAGAGTTTTTAATGAAAACCAAAAACTGTATACGTATTTGGGCTGTGCCCAACTGTTAGAGCAAGAACCACAAAAGTGCTAACTCCTGAGTTTAAACCCTAGTACCACATACTCACACACACACACACACACACACACACACACACACACACACACACACACACTACACACTAACAAAAAGAGATTAAAGAGATCTGAAATGAAAACTATAGGCCCTAAGAAAAGCAATTGTAAAGTACATTGGAAGACAGAAGACCTCTGGTTTTGCTTGTAGGTAAAAGTAAAAGTTAAGATGTCTGTATTGCTGAAGATAAACTACAGATCCATGTAAACTCCATCAAAATCCTGACATTCATTAAGGAAACAGAAAATCAGTCCGAAAATTCACAGGGATACACAAAAGACTTTGCATATTTCCATCAGTCCTTAGCACAATGAAGAAAGCTGAAAATGTCACTAACCCAATTTCAAGTTATGTTACAGAGGCATAGTAGAAAAATAAAACAATGAGATACTAACATAAAAACAGATGAATAAACCAAAGGAGCAGAACTGAACACAAAATTTTCCACAAATATGTCAAACAGATACACTGAAGGAGAGAGCCTATTTCACAAGTTATATAGGAAACAGGGCATCTTCAGGTAGAAGGCTGAAAATAGATTCCCTCTTTCTCTCACCTTGAAAAAAAACCAGTTCAAAAAGGATCAAAGACTTGAGTATTAAAGACTTGAAACTACTATAGGAAAATGTGGTCCAAACTCTAGAAGATAGAGGTATATTCTGAACAGTATTCCAATGGCTCATTAACTAACAAATGGGATTGCCTCAAATTTAAAAGGTTTTAGACAGCAATGCAAAGGGTAAATACAGTGAACAGAACAACATAGACAACAGGAGATAGCCACAGATGTTTATCTCACAAGGAATCAATACCCAGACTATATAAATAACTCCAAAAAAACAAAATACCAAAAGAACAAATAATCAAGAAATGGGTGAATGATGTGAATAAATGCTTTAGTGCTTTGTTGTACTCTTACTTGGCTTTTTCCCTCAAGGCTGGTGCTCTACCTCTTGAGCCACACCTTCACTGCCAGCTTTTTTGCTAATTAATTGGAAATGTCTCATAGATTTCTGCCTAGGCTGTCTTTGAACCTCTAACCTCAGATCTCAGCCTCCTGAGGGGCTAAGATTATAGTCATGAACCATCAGATTCCAGCTGTATTCAATTTCTGACTATGCTTCACAGTGATGGGTTTCATATAAATTTTTATATTTGTAATGTAATTCTTCATATTAGAAGAGAACCCATTGGCTACTTAGTGTTTACTGTCTCTATTAGCAGAAAATGCATTTATAATGAATTCCAATTTTACTTTTTTATTGTGAAAATACCATACAGAGGGGTTACAATTACATGGTCAAGGTAATAAGTACATTTCTTATCAAGCATTGTAGCCTCCTCCTTGTTTCCCCTTCCTATCCCTTCCCATCTTTTCCCCATCCCCCCCACACTCAATCCTCCTCCTCCCCCCACCAAAATTGTAACGTTCGTTTTCAACATAACAACTTGCACATCTCATTGTTGCAATGGGTCCACCTGTATCCCTATTTAAAGGATTTGTTTTTTCCCTTCCCCTCCACAAATTATAAGAACATGAAATACAGTGAAAGCAGGGGTTGTACCGTGGGGGTGGGACATACAAAGCAAAAAAGAAATAATCCTATAAATGTGTTAGAAACAATTACATGAAAGAAAAAACATTTAAATACATATCTTAGGGTTCATTTCTCCTAACATCAACTTATCTGACCTTTTTCTGCTTGACTCAGACATATACTAGTTATTGCAAATAAGGGAAAGCATGGGACCTATGTTTCTTTGGGCCTGGTTTACTTCACTTAATAGAATTTTTTCCAACTCTTTCCATTTCCTAACAAATGGGGCAATGTCATTCTTTCTGATGGAGGCATAGAATTCCATCGTGTATATATACCACATTTTCTTGATCCATTCATCTCCTGAGGTGCATCTGGGTTGGTTCCATATCTTAGCTATGGTAAATAATGCAATAAACATAGTCATGCTGGTAGCTTTAGTGTGGTCTTGTTTGTGAACCTTTGGGTAAACACCCAAAAGTGGGATTTCTGGGTGGTAGGGGAGCTCTATGTGGAGTCTTTTGAGTAACCTCCGTACTGCTTTCCAAAGTGGTTGAACAAGTTTACACTCCCACCAACAATGCAGTAAGGTTCCCTTCTGTCCACACCCCCTCCAGCATCTGTTGTTATTAGAGT
>NW_012267217.1:60264787-60317590 GCF_000151885.1 Dipodomys ordii
CTTGGTACTGGCACAAGAACAGACCTCAGGACCAATGGAATAGAATTGAAAACCCAGAAATGAACCTACAGACCTATAGCCATCTAATCTTTGATAAGGGAGCTAAAAATAGAATAGAAGAAAGAAAGCCTCTTCAATAAATGGTGCTGGCAAAATTGGTTAACTACATGTAGAAAACTAAAGCTAGATCCTTCTATATCACCCTCTACCAGAATCAACTCCAAATGGATCAAAGACCTCGGAGTCAAAGCAGACACTCTGATATCATTACAGAATGGAATAGGAGAAACCCTAGGTCTCCTTGGCACAGCCCGAAATTTTCTTAATAGAGACCCAATTTTACTTTTAAATCAATTAGTTATTTTATGTAACAGCTAAGAAGTATATTAAGAGTTCAATATTCAAACCTTTGAGTTTAAAATTGTGTGAGAAATAAAT
This sequence comes from Dipodomys ordii, assembly GCF_000151885.1. Lineage (NCBI taxonomy): Eukaryota > Metazoa > Chordata > Mammalia > Rodentia > Heteromyidae > Dipodomys > Dipodomys ordii. Next base: position 60,265,226 of record NW_012267217.1, read on the forward strand.
CTCTGCAAGAAATCATAGCAGGAAGTTCCAAGCATGGTATTCATTCACAGATTGTAATTCATGGGCTTTATAGTATGTTTGATTGACTTGATGGAATTTTCAAGGAAAAACTTAAAATAAAAAATTGAATTTATTTTAAATTAGAAATTAGATGACTTCTAACTGACTCATTAGTTTGGGCCATAAAACTATAATTTTGAAAAACTAGGCATAAGCAGAGCTATTTCCTTTGTCAGGGAAAATGGAAAAATTATACAAATGTTACTGTGAATGAATTTATACATTTCTGTCAACTGCCATGTTTCCAAAGAAACTGAACAAACCAGTGTGAGCTCTTACTCCATCACAACAAACTTCCCATGATATTCATGCATGAGAAATATATGTGTTTATACATACATGTACATGCACATATAAGAAAGAATATATGGCTTTTACTCCAGTGGCTCCCACCTGTAATCCTACTTACTCAGAAGGCTGACATCTGAGGATCATGACTTGAAGCCAGCCTGGGAAGGAAATCCCATGAAACTCATCACCAATAAACTACAAAAGGCTAGAAGTGGAGCTGTGGTTCAAGTGTTAGAACACTAACCTTGAGCACAAAATCTCCGGGATAACAACTAGGCCCAGAGTTCAATTCCTAGGACTGGAAAAAAAAATGAGAGACAGACAGACAGACACAGAGAGGGGGGAGGGAGAGAAAGGGAGGGAAAGAATGGAGGGAGGAAGGGAGGGAAGGAGAAAGGTAGGGAGAGAGGGAGAGGGTGAAATGCATAACATGTATGGAAATAACTAATGGATCATTGTTAAAATGCACTGCAACTCAAGTCCTACACACATATCTGAAGTTAAAACTTGTAATTAAAAATAAAATTCACCTTTATGTTATCCATTTTTCTTTCATTGAATTAATTTTTAAAAAGGTGTAGTCTGTATAACAGACTTGATGACATTTTGGGATGTAGCTACAAGTAAAATGAAAATGAACTTGACTTAGTTTATGGAAAGTCTATGCATTTTATAAATAACTTTATCTTAAATTGCTTAATAATAGCTTTATAATCTATTGATTTTCACTGTCATGGGCATAGAGTATATAATTAAAATATTCATTATTAAAACATTAGAATTTGGCACTATTAAGACATTTGGCATTCTTGGCATTGTAAATGTATATGTACTTAATTCATGTATATGTAGTTAATTCAAAAATATAAAATGACTGGGCTGGGGATATGGCAAAGTGGTAAAGTAATTATCTAGCATCTGCAAGATTTAGGTGGTTCAATCTTCAACTGTGAAAATTTAAAGGAGAAAGAAAGCAAAGAAAGGAAGAGGAATGGATATAAAGTGGGAGGAAAGGAGAGAGGGAGGGAAAAGAGGAGGGAGGAAAGAAAGCAGGCAGGCTGGCAGGGAGGGAGGAAGAAAGGGAGGGAGGGAGGGAGGGAGGAAGGAAGGAAAGGAGGAAGGAAGGAAGGAATGAAGGAAGGAAGGAAGGAAGGAAGAGAAGAGTAGAAAGGATGGATTTTCCTTACAACAATGTACTAGAAAGTTGTTTGAGTTCTTCATATACATTGTAAATGGAAGCAAATTATTTTCTAATGTCACTTGTACATATTTTATCAGAGGAGTGGATAACCTTTACTGAAAAATAACTCCAATATAAAGGTCTGGAGTTGTAGCTAAACTGGTAGAGCATGTGCCTAGTAAATTTAAGACTATCAGTTCAAATCTGAGCATGAGAGAGAAACAGAGAGAGAGAGAAAGAACTGAATGCAAAGTCACACAGATTTTCTGCTCTATTTTTTCTGGAAATGTTATATTTATCATTATATTTTTATTTTACATTCCAACTTTAACCTTATTGTATATTTATATTAGATCATGGTTCATTTTTGACTCATTTTTTTTAAAATTTGAGATATGGCTTTGGTTCAGTTCAGCTTTGTTTTTTCATACAGATATTTAAATACCCTAAAATCTCCATAACATTTTCTGTTTCAAATTTAATATGTTCTGTTGCATATAAATATGCTTGATTCTGTGTATTAATCTTGAATTTTAAATCTTACTTAACGATTCCTTTAATTATTTGAAAGTTTTCTTGTCTTTCTGTCTTTCTTTTACTTTGTTCAATGCAAGGCCTTGTGGAAGTGTGTGAGGCATTCTTAAAAGCAGCCATCTACAGATACCAATGTATTATTGTCTATCAAAACATCACATATTATATAATTTATTTTATTCATGAAAAGGGAGTCCTAATGATGTATCTCTCGATCCATTCTGTAATTTTTTTAAATTTTATTTTATTGTAAAGATGCTGTACAGAGGGGTTGCAGTTACATGAATAAGGCAATGAGTACATTTCTTGTCAAGCATACTTTATTTTTGTGAGAAGAAGCTTACTATTTTGCTATGGCAATTACTGTGTTGTATAACCAGAGGGCTAGATATGTAGACCAATGAACAGAAGAGTGTTCAGAAGTAGCCCCACCTACATACATTCAAATAATACATTTATTTTCTTTGAGAAAATACAAATATACTTAACTGGTATTGAAGGTTTGGGCCTCTATGGCAAAAACCCAAACATAGGCCAAAATATCACAGCCTATATGTAAAACTCAGAAAAACCAATAGGAATAAGCAAGAAGTTCTTAGACTGAACATCATAAAGCATGATGTATGAAATGAAAAATTGATGAGTTGGACTCTACTGAATTAAAAAAAAACCCTTTTGAAAAGACAAGCTACAGACTTAAAAGAAATGTTTGCAAATTATGTATCCAGCAAAGAATGAGAATTTAGAATATACAAAAAGATTAAAATCTCCAAAGGAAATTTCTAGTAGGTAAAAAGATAAATGACTAGAACAGATAATTCATTGAAGAGGAAAGACAAATGACAATTAGGAACCAGAGCCTGAAATATCACTCACACCCCACACCCAATCAAAATGCTTAAAACAAAGAGTAATGACTATACCAAAAGCTGATGGAGATTTGAAGAAATTGGCACACTCCTTTTAGTGGGTAGAAATGTAAGATGGCTTTACCAGTGTGGAAATCACTTTATCACTTTCTTAAGAAATTAAATGATATTAAAAAGAAATTAAATAATGTGTTATGCAATTCTTACAACCGTTATTCCTGCCTTCCTTCCAGTTTTCATAAAATACTGCTACTGAGTTTTTGCGATGCTACAAAAATGAAGCTAGAATCATGGTGGTGATTTTTCTTGGAAAGGAAAAGACAATATCCAGTGTACCATCTGCATTTCGACTAACCAATATTTCAGGGATAGACTAGGAGGAAGCAACAGACCTGTGCATATAATGGTTCAGAAATGTATTATGGGACAAATGCAGAGGAAGTCTATGTGAGTGAGAAAATGCTTTTCATTTAAGTTGAATCTATCTAGGACTAAAATTGCTCAGGTATATAGTATTTCACATGATAGATAACGTACTTGTACAATTAATTCTATATTTTATCACAGGCCAGTGATGTTTGCTGTGGCATTGTATTGTTTCCTTTTTACCAAGAACATCTATGCAACATCCAAATAATAATTTGAACAATTGGGAACAGCTTTTCACCTGTGAAGGTGCTCATTCATTGTGGAGTCAGTTTTCTAGTAAAGTCTATAAAAATATTCAGCTATATGGAACGCTAAGAATATGTGTATAAGGAATTAGGAACAGTACTTGAGACAAATTTATCCATTTAAGAGCCAAATTATTTTTACGTTCCAAGATTGAGCTTTGTATTAAACTTGCTTGGTTTGCTTGCTCAACTGGTGCTTTAATACTTGAGCTTTAATACTTGAGCCCCTGGCCTGGTATTATTCTGGTAATTTGGGATGAAATTAAGAGGACTTTTATACCTAGGTTGGCATGATTGCTACTAGGAGCCACTAGGAGCTGCCTATTGTTTATTTAAAATTTTATCTCTGTATTGCTAGTGGAAAAAAATCTTCCTTAAATTTTACAAGTTTGAGTTTACAAATTGCATAAGAACTTTTATTTTTAAATTACAGTTGTAAATATCTTGATACAAAATCAAGTATGTATACCTATTTAAAAGGATGCTAATATTTAAATAAAAGTTTTTGAGATCCAGCTTTCATAAATAAAACTGACTTGAAGAGAATTTTTCTCAGTCTATGTGTAAAATTTTGATATCACACCTTGATTTTCTAGATACTTAAGAGGTCAGACGTCTTCATTCAATATGATAGTGCCTATATTTCTTTAGGAAGCAAAGTTCTTGTTCTCTCCCTCTTCTAGTGTCTCCTTTTGCTATGAACTGTGAGAAAATATTATTTGTTATACATTTATGAATTAAGCAAGTTCTGTGCTATATACCTTGATTGCAAACACTGTAATTCTTCTTTTCAAATTTTAAATTAATTTCATTTATTTATTGTTTAGGTGATACCTAGCAATTGAATCTAGGGCACACATGCATGCAAGGCAAACACTTTACCACTAAGCCATAAGCCACATTCCCAGCCTCTTCTTTTTATTTTTTCAAACATGAAATATTTTACTAGATTTTTGTCTAAACCCAGTGTAAATATTTTACTTCATTTTGTTCCTTTTAAATTATCTTTAAGTAGTTGTACATTACAGGTCTTATCATAATGCACTTTTATAATTGAATAAAATTCTGCTTTGTTCAATTTAGTCCCCAAATTCTGTATTTTAGAGTGATGCATATCAAAATGACTTGTTAATTTCAAGTTATTAATTGCTTTATAATATCATCTGCAGAATTATGTAACGTGTGCATTGCTTGCTGCTATAAATTGAACTGTTGTTACTTGGTGGGAATCACTAAGTATCAGATCTAACAGGACAGTTATTTAATTCCATGTTAATCTCTCTATTATTTCAAGTTTGTTATTTTTTTATAACATGATGGAAAATGCAACAAAAATATTCTCACAAATTCCCCGGTCCAGAGGAAAAAACTAAATCAAATAATAATGCAAAATAAATATATGTTGAATTGAAACTCCTTTCAACAACTATGTAAAGATAATTTTTATTTTAAAATATGATTAAAATAAAACAGAGTAATATCTTTGGTGCAAAATCATACCTTTTAAATTAACTAGATTTTAATGTATTCAAAAAAGAAATGAGCTGATTTTCTTTTGCTTCAAAATAATAATGGTGCAATAGAGATGTAATTTCCTCTGATGCTTCTTGTCCCATTATTGTTCACTGTGTTGGAAAATATTTATATTAGTATGAATTTATAATTTAGTTACATTTCATGGCTCTTGATTTTTTCCTAAATGTTTTTATGAGGTTTTCCCATTTCCATTCTTTATATAAAGTACTATTCAGTAATTGATATTTTTAGATTTGATTTTTTGTCAAAGTGACGTACAGAGAGGTTACAGTCACATATGTAAGGTAGTGAGTACATTTCTTTCTTTCTTTTTTTTTTGTTGGTCATGGGGCTTGAACTCTGGGCCTGAGCACTGTCCCTCAGCTCTTCAGCTCAAGGCGAGCGCTCTACCACTTGAGCTACAGTGCCACTTCCTAGTGAGTACATTTCTTATCGAACTTGTTACCCACCTCTCATTTTTCTCCCACTTTCCCTCTTCCCAACCCCCACCCCCAGGTTGTGATGCTCATTTCCAACATATTGTCTTGTGAGTATTGTTGTTGCATTAGTTTGCCCTTTAACACCATTTTGTTGTTCCCCTTCCCTTCCCTAATTCAGATAAACATATATACCAAACACAGGTTACCAAAATCAAATACAGTGACAACAGGGGATAAACCATAGGAAAAAAAAGAAGAAAGAAAAAAAGAAAAAAAACTTCACATAGTATATTAACAACAACAACAACAAAGAAAAACCTCTTGTTTCCATATCTTGGAGTTCATTTAACTTAGCATCATCTTATATATTCATATATACATAGCTACTGAGCTATTGTGATCTTTTTCTAGGACTATCCTAGACATATATTAATTACTGAAAATGAGATAAACTATGGATCTGATTTGGGTGTGGCTTACTTCACTTAATATGATTTTTTCCAAGTCTTTCCATTTCCTTATGAATGGGGTGATATCATTCTTTCTGATGGAATCTTAGAATTCCATTGTGTATATGTACCATATCTTCTTGGTCCATTCATCTACTGAGGGGCACTTGAGCTGGCTCCATATCTTAGCTATGGTAAATAATGCTGCAACGAACATGGTTGTGCTGGTAGCTTTAGTATGGCCTTGTTTGTGATCGTTTTGGTAAATGCCCAGAAGTGGGATTGCTGTGTCATTCTATGTTTAGTCTTTTGAGGAATCTCCATACTGCTTTCCAGAGTGGTTGAACAAGTTTACACTCCCACCAACAATGTAGTAGGATTCCATTTTGGCCATATCCCTTCCAGCATCTGTTGTTATTATACTCCTTGATAATGGCCACTCTAACTGGGGTGAGGTAGAATCTCAATGTTGTTCCGATTTGCATTTTTTTATGCCCAGAGGTATTGAGCATTTCTTCATGTGCTATTGACCATTCTTATTTCCTCTTCAGTGAAATCTCTCTTTAAGTCTTTAGCCCACTTATTAATGGGGTGGTTGTTTTTTTGAGGATTTGTTTTTGGGGGATTTAATTTTTTGAGTTCCAAGAATATTTTAGATATCAGGGTTTTCTGTATGCCAACAATGAGAAAACCAAGGCTAAAATCAGCAAAGCAACTTCTTTTGTAATAGCCTCAAAAAAAATACCTAGGAATTAACTTAACCAAAGGTGGGAAGACACTCTATGATTAAAAACTTTAAAAACCTGAAAATGGAAATTAAAGCAGAACTAAGGAAATGGAAAACCTCCCATGCTCTTGGATTAGGAAGATTAACATCATGAAAATGGTAATACTGCAAAAGGCTATCTACAAATTCAATGCAAAATCATCAATATCCCAACATCATTCTTCAATAAAATACAGGATGCAATCCAAAAATTCATATGGAAAAATGAAGGACCCTGAATAGCCTAAACAAGCCTCAGCATAAAGAACAGTGCTGGAGGAATATCAATACCAAACTTCCAACTCTATTATAAAGCTATATTAATCAATACACCTTGGTACAGGCACGAGTACAGGCCTGAAGACCATTGGAATAGAACTGAAGACCAGGAAATGAACCCTCAGAACTATGGCCACCTAATCTTTGATAAGGGAGCCAAAAAAATATAGGATGAAAGAGAGACAGCCTCTTCAACTAATGATGCTGGAAGAATTGATTAAAAACCATTAATTAAAGTTAGATCCTTATATATCACCCTGCACAAGAATTAGTTCCAAATGGATCAAAGACCTCAAGGTAAAAGCAGATGCCCTGAAAATATTACAGGAAGGAATAAGAGAAACACCATGGCTCATTGGCACAAGTTGAAACTTTCTTAATAAAAACCCAGAAACACAACAAATCAAAGAAAGATTGGACAAATGGGATTTTGTGTAACTACAGAACTTCTGTATAGCAAGATAAACAGAAAACCCACAGATTGGGAGAAGATCTTCAGTAATTGATATTATAAATCCTAAAACACTTAAAAATCATTGAACAGGAATGAAAGGTTTAAGAATACCTTAAATTTGTATCATGTTAGGAAATTTTGGTTTTTCCCCCCGAAAAAAGCCAAAAATAAAATAGGTTTACCAAAAACCTACAGTCTACTGGTGATTATAAAGGCATAATACACAAAGAGCTTTCTTCAGAGATAGAAAAAACAGCACACTTTTTGAAAGCAGCTACTAGCAGTCTTTCAAGGTTAAGAACAGTCGTTGCCATTTCTAGCAGATTGTTCAGATGTTGAGTAATTGTAGCTGAATTTCCCACAGGAAATGGAAATTTCCTTGACTAGAAAACACAAATGACTTCTTTGTAGCTAGTAAAAGCCCAGGCCAACGGACAGGGAGGTCAAGTTGAAGAGACTGCTGGTGCTGTGGGGCTGTTTCACCATAGGAGTTTTACTTCATGTTGCCACTAGCCAAGTGCCTCCTTTCTGCATATACACTGAACACCCACCCTGACCTCCATCCACTCAAATCCCCAGATTCTGGCTTCCTGTTAAAGTTCTAATACAAAAACTTCCTTTATACTACTGCTTATTAAATAAACTGTTTGGACATTGGAAGAGGGTGTGGCATGTCTCAAGCATTGTCCTTCCTTCCTTCCTTCCTTTCTTCTTTCTTTCCTCCTCTTTCTCTCTCATTCTCATTTCTTTTCTTTCTTTTCTCTTCCTTCCTGCCTTTCTTCATTTCTTTCTTTCTTTTTTCTTTTTTGTGTGTACTGAGATCCATGTCCCTTGCCTTTTTTACTCAAAGTTAGAATTCCAGCACTTGAGCCATAGCTCCCCTTCCAGCTTTTTTTCTGGTTATTTGGAGATAAGAATCTCACAGAAATTCCTGCAAAGGCTGGACTTTACTGGCTGGCCTGGCTTCAACCCTGGCTCCTCAGATCTCAGCCTCCTGAGTAGCTAGGATTATAGGCATGAGCCACCAGTGCCACACTAATCATTACTTCTGTTCACTATGATTCTTCCCAACAATGATCTTCACAATGCAGGCAGATAGATCATCATTAACAGATATATTTATACTCTTTTTCTAATCCAGCAGAAGGATATGGGAGAGTTTATAAAACACCTATTTCCTTATTTGTAGAGAGAATAAGCATTCCACTATGCCTAATAGGTAGGTGAATTTGCAGATATATTTATAGATTGATGGCTTGATTTATCAGCTTGAAGAAGTGATTAATTTTGATGAATTTTATATTCAAATAATAACTTCAGCAACCAAACTGTCCAGGTTCTCAGGCACTATAATCTTTGTGTCTGAGACCTTGAATTCAGCGTGAGCATAGAATCTAGTCTCAGTACTTCTGATTTATAGAACTAATAGAATAGGTGACCCATGAAATAGATTTTGTGTGATGGTGCATTAATAGAAAACCAATACAGCTAGAACAATGCCCATGGAGATGCAAAGATGGAGGGAGTTCAGCCGTACTCAAGAAGCAAAATGGCTGGGAAATAAACATTTGATAAAGGATACAGGAGAAAGTTACTAGAGATGACTCTGAAGAGTCTTACTTTTACAACTATGTTATAATGATCCTGTTTATTGACACCATGCTATAAGAAAATCAAATTAGAAAATGCTATGATTTAATTTTATGTCCATGTTATTATTTCTAGTAGTAAGGATCATACTCAGTGTGTTATGCATGTTAGACAAGTATCAGTGAGCTGTGTCACTAGTCAGTCGTATTTGTTCTGATGTGACTGTGATTCACTTAAGAATGACTGATAGAAAAAAAAGAATGACTGGGGCTGGGAAGGTGGCTCAGTGGTAGAGTGCTTGCCTTGCATGCATGAGGCCCTGGGTTCCATTCCTCAGCACCACATAAGCAAAAAGAAAAAAGCCAGAAATGCTGTTGTGGCTCAAGTGGTAGAGCGCTAGCCTTGCGCTGAAGAGCTGAGGGACAGCGCCCAGGCCCAGAGTTCAGGCTCCACGACCGGGCTCAAAAAAAAAAAAAAGAATGACTGATAGATAAACAGTGTTATTTATAAACCCAGAACTCAACAAGGGTGGGAGATGGGTGAGGGATATAAATGGGAATTCTCTGTGCAGAGTGACAGGTGAAACCCTTGGTAAAAGAATACAAAGTAGAAAAGTTCATTTTGGATGAAACATGAAGACACAAAAACCAAGGAGAAGAAGAACTGCATGTCAAGGTGTAGCAGCTGAGAAACAGACATTCAGGGGAGTGTCAGGTCAAAGAGCTTATATTAGTTTCCTGCTATACTGATATAAATTACCCTAAACCAAGTAGCTCAAAAATATATACTACCTTACAGTTCTGTCGCTAGTATTCTGGAACAGCTAAAATGAAGACATCAGTAAGACTGTATTTACCATGACTACTCCAGGCTCAGTTCATGGCTTTTCTGTTCAAAACCAGCAAGATCAGGCCAGCCCTTCTTAAATTGCCCTCTCTCTTGATTTTTTTTTCTGACCTCTATGATTTCATGCTCCATTTTCTCAGCCATGATTAACCTAGGTAATTTAAAGTTCTCTGATAGACAATATGTAATAGGACCTTGGAGGTTGCTAGGGCATAGATGATGGTGGAAATAATTATTGGGTGCAAAGATAAGTGGGAATAAAGTAGGAAGGGAGTGACTCTGGAAAATGTGGGGAAGTTCTCTGATGAATGAATGAAAAGAGGAAGAGTTACAGGGATTGGATTCCAGAAAGCGCACTTTTATGGTAGTTATTTAAATGCTAACTGCTGATGCGAATGGGTCAGTTGTCTCCACATAGAAAGGACCCATTTTAGGGGCTGGGAAGTGGCTCAGTGGTAGAGCGCTTGCCTTGCATGTCTGAGGCCCTGTGTTCGATTCCTCAGCACCACATAAGCAAAAAGTAAAATCCAGATGTGGTGCTGTGGCTCAAGTGGTAGAGCGCTAGCCTTGAGCTGAAGAGCTGAGGGATAGCGCCCAGGCCCCATGACCTCATTTTCCCCACCCCCCAAAAAAAGGATCCATTTTAACATAGGTAAATGAGAAAAGAGATTTGAGGGTTTTGTGATTGTTTCTATTAAAAATAGAAGACATGAGTATGGGGTTGGTATTTTTATGTTTATTGGCAGAAATTTAAAAAGTTTGTGTCTTTTGATTTTTCCCATTGTCAGTATCCATCTGAAAAGGAGAATTGTGTTTTCCAGGTAAAAACATAATCATTAAGTACAAAACAAAACTTTGTGCATAGCAATCATATTTTCCCCAATGTGTGAAAACTCTGCCTGCTAAGTGAAATCCTCTACTTCATACTGCACATGGAGGAGATAGCTCCCTGGGGTGACCACATTTCACATCCCATTCTAGGTTTATTGCATACTTTAAACTACTTCGGGAACATAAACTATGTCCCACTAGTGTAATCGCCCTAAAACACTTCAGGGTTTTGATGGAATAACTCACTAAACAGCAGTTTGTTAGATGCATGAGGTAAGCAAGTGATTTTTAATGGGGCCTCAGAAGTGTTTGAGGAAAGGAAAATGGGCTGGAAATGGAAACAAACACGGATGCAGAATGCAAAAGTGCTTATTTCTACATTTTGGCCCAAATTCCGTATTAAACTGAGGGGTCATAGTATCCAATTAAAAGCCCAGGGACCAAGGCATTAGGAGAATCTGTAGTTTTTCATTCTTCAGGAAGTCTCAGACAGGAAGCCATGACTAAGCTTTTGTTCTTTACAAATAGAATCTTTATTGTATGTTACTAATTAGAAGATACATTGGCCAGAACTTAGTCCTACTAAAAATTTGGAAATACAGTAGTTAACTTTGAATTTAAGATATTAGAGTATTATTAACACATTATATGTAAAATATTGCATGGTATGTACCTGTACTAAAAACACTTTCCCTAAGACTGAAATTCAAATTGAGATGGTGGTTATATCTATTTATTTGCAAAATCTTGCAAAACTGATTTCCATGAGAATTCAGTTATCTTCAACCTGTGTTGGGCAAATACTTTGGTACAAAGAAAGAACATGCATTTTTCAGATGAGAAAACCATATTTGAATCACTTTCAGTTTGAAAGTGGTGTGGTGGCTTAAGTGGTAGAATGCTAGTCTTGAGCTGAAGACCTCAGAGACAGCACCCAGGCCTAGAGTTCAATCCCCACAAAAGATCCAAAACCAAAAAACAAGTTAAAAATTTGAGCGTATTATTTGAAAACCAAAATTAGTGTTGGTTTTATTTCACTAAAGATAAAACACATGTTCATAATTTAAAGTAGTCTAAAACAATTATTCTGGGGAAAAATCTTAAGATTGCTCAAAGTTTTGCATCTTTAGATTACTCTGAGGCGTTTCTATTTAAGATTTCAACTACTGACTTTCTTTTTGTGTGTGCTTTAATATGAAAGACACTGTGCAGAGAACAGTTATAATGAAAAATAACAAAGTGTTGGAAAGCATGTAGAACTTGGAGTTCTTGTACGTGTTAATGGAAATGTAAAATGTTGTGTCCACTGTGGAAAACAGAATGGCAATTCCTCAAGAAACCAAAAATAGAATTACAGCATGATCCAGAAATTTGTGTTGAGTTCCAAAAGAGGGAGAGAGAGAGAGAGAGAGAGAGAGAGAGAGGGAGGGAGAGAGAGAGAGAGAGAGAGAGAGAAGTTATATAGATTATATGTTCAATGGTAAACTTAAAAGTCTTGTAAAAGGTCAATGAACAGATAGGTCACCTAACAACTGACTAACTGCATCCCAAATCATTTTAGAACACCTAGTTTTCTAACCAACGACTTGGGAGAATACATTGCCCAGTGATAAGTTTGCTATCTTTATTTATTTATTTGGTAATCTACTACTATTTATTTGTTCATTTCACACATTCAGCACATAATAAGAACTATGTTGAATCAAGCAGTAAGAGTGAGTCAAGTGTGAGCAAGATAGAAATGACTTTGTACAAATACAACAGTATAGGACCAGCCATGACCAAAGAGCATCCATGCACACCATGATAGAAATGATAGCTTTTGTGGTGATAAGAGATTGTTGGATGCTATTTTTTAGAAAGATTGCTCACGGGTAGCTTTTGTGAGGGGAGGGCATTTAACCTCATACTACAAAGATTCAGAGTATGTGTGTGGTGCAATTAAAATGCATAAAAGGCTGGTGTGGCCAGAGCAGAAGAGGGCCTGGCGATCAGGGCGGCAGAGGAGATGAGGAGTTTACTGCCTGGCAGAGACCACAACACTTGTACTGAAGGTCTCCATTTTAGCTTTTCTTCTCTAGAAAACCCATCAAGTTCCTCAAATCCAAAAATAGCTTGATGGTATGGAATTATAAGAAAACAAAAATTTAAAAATAAACCTGAAACCTTTTAAGAGTTAATGTAATGTGAAAATTCATCCTTTGTGTCAAAATTCTTACAGGTCAACATAGCAAAATAGAGAAAATCTCAGAAATATAATAGATAAAACTCTAAATCATAGATTTTTCAGACATTCTATAAAAAAGTATGAATTCCCTCATACTTAAAACAACAAACATTTTTACAATTGTCTTGAAAAATATTTTAGAGTTCTACTTTTGGACTGTTATCTAATAAGCAACCTTTTGTTTCTGAAGGTTTTTTCAGATTGGTAATGAGCAAGGTAGGTAAAATCTATCTATCTATAATCTATCTATCTATCTATCTATCTATCTATCTATCTATCTATCTATCTATCTATATATATATATATATATATACAGCCCATATAGGCATACAGAATTAAAATCCTGAAATATACCTGCATCTGTCAGAATACTGAAAACCAGTTATCACAGTGAAAAGAACTGACCTAAATAGAAGTGACTACAGGATCCCTCCAGCAGGCACAAAGGGGTGTGTATGTGTGGGTGTGTGTATGCACATGCGTGTGTGCGCGCTTGCTACTTCAAATCCTAGATTTTCCTTTTCTAGCAAGATAATGGCCTCAGAATTTGTTTTAGATTACACTTGGTAGATGACCAGAATGAGATCGAAGGAAAGAGCATAAAATTTTAATTAACTGACAGGAAAAAAATAAAGTGTGATTTCAGAAATAACTTGATATTTGGAAAGGGGAGAATTTTTTTTTTCAGTCGTGGGGCTTGAACTCTGGGCCTGGGCGCTGTCCCTCAGCAATTCAGCTCAAGGCGAGTGCTCTACCCTTTGAGCCACAGCACCACCTCCAGTTTTCTAGTGGTTTATTGGAGATAAGAGTCTCAAGGACTTTCCTGCCTGGTCTGGCTTTGAACCAGGATCTTTAGAGCTCAGCCTCCTGAGTAGCTAGGATTACAAGCATAAGCAACTGGCGCCCAGCTGGGAGGGGAGAATTTTACAGGCACATAGTTGATTTTTATAATTCATGTCACATCTATAAGACATTACCTAGAGATTTCCTTAAAGTATGAAAGTGAAATTCCATTTCAATCTTAAGGAGATATTTTTCTTACCCAACTTAGTAGAGTTTTCCTTAAAACAAACATTTTTATATTTTGATGCACTTTATACGTTGAAGAGACAAGTTATTGAGTACTTTTATTGATAGGTAAGAATAACCATAAGCTGGAAAATCAATTATTAGGATTTTCCTAACTTGCTAGCCTTTTATGACATTACTGAAGTAGGAACAATTAACAGCAATATTTGGTTTTGGTTTTTGGTCATCTGGCAAGCTAAGAAAAAGCACAAAGGATATTTTAGATGCTGAACAAGCCAGAAGATTTAGCTCATAAACAAAAAACATATTGTTCAAGAGAGAAAACTTTTACATTTACAATTATGATGAAAGGGACATCATAATTACAGGGTGAAATTCCTCAATCAAACTGTATCCTCACACAGGAGGATTGCTTATGAGACTGTAGTGATTTTCTTTCTTATCAACTGTGAATCATGTCTTTCGTCTCTGTAATTAAGGCTTTTGATGTGCATGAAAGTCAATCAACTTGAGATAATAAAACAAATCAGGCCAAATATCCTGTCCCTGAAGACAGAAAAGTGACAATAAATGCTGATTTCCTTTTCTCTCAACTTGTGATTATGAAAACAATATGATGCTCTAGACACACTCAGATTTAGACATGTAGGTATTGATAAAGTTACAATGTTGCCCATTTTTGGAAATGTCGTCTATTAAATTAATTAAGTACAATGATTGCTTTCTTTATTTGATGATTTGATTATTTCAAATAACTCTTTTGAATAACTAAGTATTATTTATCAAAACAAGTACCAGAAAATGGAAATTTTTATGGGGGGGAGACACAGGAATGGAGGGAGGAGGGGTGAGCAAATGCAGTCATATCTTCAATGTACAATGTAAAAAAAATGAATTCTGTCACTTGTGAGTAGGGATGGATGGGGAAAACAGGGAAGAATGGAAGAAGGGGTGACATTGCCAAGAATAATTGTACTCATAACCTGATTCATGGAAATGTAACCCCTTTATACAATTACTTTGAGATAACAATAAAATTATATAGATTATATATTATAAAATAATATATACAATAAAATTATATATGTATTATATATAAATTAATTAAATATATATTTAACATAAATATAATATATGTAATATAATGTTTATATATATATGTTGGTGGGAATGTAAACTAGTAAAATCACTGTAGAAATAATGCTTTCCAAAAATTAAGAATAGAACTACCAGATATACTACCAGCTATACTAGCCCCACTGTGATTAATGAGTTTGGATATTTTTATCATATTATATATTACCTTCTACTTATTGAAGAAAAATGTGCATATTTGTACATTTTAAAATATTAATATCTGCATAAAATGAAGAAAGATAAATAAATATCTATATATATGATATCATTACTAAATGCCTTTAGGAGAGAATAAATTCTATTTTTTCTCATAGCCTACACTCTGTTAAGAAGAAAGTTTTAAGTTTGCTTTCACTTGACTTCTGTTTTTAAGATAATTATAGTTATTTGTTTTGTTAGAATTGTCTTCCTTCTACATAAAGTATTAAATGAATTCTTTTTTTAAGTAGATTTTGTTTTCCAAGTATAAATCTACTGCAATTTAAGATGGAATTAATCACAAGCAGAACTGTGGGTGACCTGCTCTAAACCTGTACAGTAACCATACCTATTATATATGAAATACACACCTCCAAAGCACTTTAGTTTTTAGAATGAAATGCAAATAACCACATTTAGAATAAACCTATGAAGGATGCTTTCTGTAGGTGTGCAAACTCATGACCCTACACATCAGTGAAGGTGTAGACCCCAAATTTCTTTATAGCACAATTCATTCATGACCATGTAATAGATTCATCGTGGAATAAATAAACTCACCCACCCTTTGATTCTCTCCTTGGCCATATGAATGATTCCTTTAGGCATCATTCATCATTGCTTTAGGCTTAGGTTGTTAGTTGGAATGAGTTTACGTGCTTAGTTGCTCTTTTGAATGCTAACATTTTGCCATAAGAAAAATAAAAACATGTCACACATACCCTCAGGTCCACTATAACTGACAAATATGTACAACTGCCTTAGACGACCCAACGCAGCTCAGCCAAGCTCAGCCTAACCTACATAGGCAAGTTCTAGATGACACACGTTGATGCCTGAGTATGAAACTGTGTTTAATGATAAGTAGGTTGGATAGTGTTCAGTATTATATTGACTACTAAAACAATCCATAATTGAAATAGCTAAATTTATATGCCAAAATATGGTAGTCATCTCTTTTATGTGAAAGAAACACTATTGTGAATTTTCTGAAATTTTGTAAGGTATCATTCTTCTTTCATATTCAACATAATGTAGCTGATAGACATTTTGCACCTTGTTTAATTGAACAATCATTTGTCATTGCCGTTGTTTCAGGATTCATGCTGGTTTCTGGGGATGCAGAGAGGAAAAGGATATCAGTATTGGCTTCAAGGATCACGTACATTGGGACACATACCAGGTCTATTGCTTAAAAAGTTCAAATATAGATGCTTACTAATTTGTCCCTGTGTATCGCTTTTGAAGAGGTATATTATATTCCTGCTCAGATCAAATTTTAAAAAGCAATAAGGATGTTTTATGAGTTTTTAATCTTTAAGTAGTTGTACAAAGGAGCTGCCATTTAATAGAGATATTTATGGATAGAATATATCTTGATCCATGTCGTTAATTTCAATATTGTCATCCAACCTTCCCCTATCTACTGTTTCCAGTAGTCATCTTAATTTTTCAGGATATACCATTGATTCTTGTTTGCATTCTCCCCCTCTTCTCTTCTTCATTTGTCCATCCTTTCCCCCTTGGTACCAGCCCTCCCCTTCTGAGTACATGCTTCCTGGTGTTTATTTTGTTGAACTTTGCCTTTCTAAGGAATTACATTATCTGAGTTCTCCTGAATCCATTGTATTTCAGTTAATAGATTTTTAAATACTTCCATACCACCCAAAGTATTTATATATTTATAATTCTAGCTTTACTTATCTATTAATAATTCTAGCTTCCACATATGAAGGAAAGCATGCAACCTTTGCCTGTCTGAGCCTTTCTTCACCTAACATAATTTTTTCAGGTCCTTCCATTTCGTTGTAAATCATGCAATACCATTTTTTCTAATAGATGAATAAAATTCCATTTTGTATATATACCATATTTTCTTGATCCCTTTGTCCACTGAGGGACATTTGGACTGATTTCATACCTTGGCTATGGTGAATAGTACTGCAATGTACCTGGTTGTACTGGTGGCTTTACTGTATCCTGTTTTGTAATCTTTTGGGTCAATACACAGTAGAATTTCTGGATTATGCCACCACAAGAGAGCCCAAATACAATGTTGGTGGGAATGTAAATTTGTTCAACCACTCTGGAAAGCAGAATGGAGATTCTTCAGAAAAATTAAACAAAGAACTACTCCTTACAGTTTTTGTTGTTCCATTTAATGTATTTCTACACTTTAAAAATGAATCTATATTGATTCAGCATGGCAAAGTCTTCGCAATCATTTTATAACTAACCTGAATAAAGTTCTTAGTTTCTTTTTTACATGGCTTTCTTTTAAATCATGTTTCTCTACCAATTCTGAAGAGTAGCTTTACTGACTGCAGTAATCTGGGTTGGCAATTAATATTCTTCAAGGATTGAATTTTATCTTTCCGTATCTTGCTTGCAGTTGCTGTTTCATCAATAAATCTGTGTCATTCTAATAGCATCTTATTGAAGGTCAATTGTCTTCTTACTTTTGCTGCTCTGTATATTCTTTCATTATTATGTATATTTAGTGTTTTTGCCATACTATTTCTAAGGATGTTTTCTGCCATTAGTTGCTTAAATATGTTCTAAATGCTTTTAGTTCTTATTTCTTCTTCCTCATCAATCCATTTTATATGTAGAATTCATATTTTGATGGAGTCCATTGGATTTCATAGGTACCCTTAGTATCTTCTAAGAGATTTTTTGAAGTCTTTGACTATTTCATATATGTCATCTTCTGCTTTATCTTCAACTCCTGACACCTTGTATTAAACCTCTGTGCTATTACTCATGCTTTCAGCTGGCTTTCTATTTGGATAATAGAACTCCTCATTTCCAGAATACTTTTTCATGGTTTCCATCTCTTTATTAAATTCTTCTCTCATTTCCTGTATTTCCTTCTTGTGTTCATTTAGCTGTTTGCATTATCTTGTGGTTGATTTGATTTTTCCTGGTGTTTGTCAAACCTTTGTTGGTATTTATGTAGATTTAATCATCTGTCCCTTCATTTCATTGATATTTTTATTGAAACCATTATTTGGATTTTCTTCCTCTTTGATCTGACTTAAGTTCTACATTGTGGGTTCCTGTTTTTTGAGGGTGCCAGGTTGACCTGTGTATTCATGAAGTTACTGGGATTTACATCTGGGTTCAGGGTCTGTGGAGACTTCAGCCTCCTGAGTACTTGACTATTTACTACACAAACATGTATTTATTTATCTTTGCCCATTCATTTCACTCAACACACTGCTTTCATTATGTAATTTTGTTTAATGTAGCTGGTATTAGCCTATTAATATGAGAGTAAAATCCATTCCATAGTAATTTATATTTATTTTTTGACTATTTATCCTTAACATCTTTTTATTGATCTTTTGTATCATATCCTGTTCTGTTATAAAACTTACCAAATAAAATATATGCTGATTTTCTTCTCAGTTTTTGTGGAAGTTACACATTCACTCTGTTCAGTGATTACAATTGACTTATTACAATTTAAGAAGTTAAGGAATATCAGAACTCTTCTACTTTCTTCCTATATTCTCAGTCTTCACTTAAAAAAGTGCATTCTCACTCTCTCAGGACTGAAAAATGGTAGCTATTACTTAGAGAAGAGGGATTGGTCACTGAAAGAGTTTAGCTACTTATTGCTCATCACAATGAACCACTAGTTATATTATTTCCAGGTTGCATGAAATAGCATTCTGATTTACTCAGATTAGCGTTACTGTCTGTGTTAGTTACCTTTGCATAGTTGTTACCAAAATACCCAAGAGAGAGAGGGAGGAAGGACTTATTCTGACTCATAAATTCCATGAGTTCAGTCTATATATAGTCCTTTGCTCTGCTGATGCTGAGCCCATAGTGAAGCAGAACATCAATGTAACAGGAGCTTCATGAAACTCTACAGCTTATAACAGAAAAGATTCAGAGACAGAGGACAAGGACCAGAGTCCAAGGATGGCCCGTAAAATCACACTCCCTGTAACCTGCTTCCTCCACCACAACCCAACCTTTGAAAATTTCCAATACCTCCTCAAATAACACCACAGCTAGGCACCAAGCATTAAACACACGAACCTACAAGGATAATTTTATATTCATGCTAGATGCATTCAATTAACACCAAATAATATTAGCACATATATCAAGAGAATGCCTTTCTTGACCTCTTAAACTCTTGGTTACATAAACATTTGTTATGAAATAAAGATGTGTTCAGAAACTGACTTGGATGAGGCTAATCATGTAATCTAGTTCAAGAAAAAATTAAATGTACTCATGATTGGTAGCTGTCATCTCTCTTTTTCTCCAAATATTCTCTAATGGTCATTAGTATTTCATCTTAATTGATTAGAAAGGAGACTGCAAATGGATCAACATATGTAGAGCTGTTCTGTGAAAGACACTAGGTAACTTCCACTAAAATCCATCAAAAAAGTTTGCACTTCTACATTATATAATTTTATTAAATGAGATTATGAGAGTATATTATGAGAGCAAATGCCTTTGCTAGATGTGCATACATCATCCTGCTCTACTGGATTAGAGAATAATTGAAACCTACAGTGTAGCTTATTAAATACACAGGCCTTTTAAGCAAGTACATTTCCCCAGAGCAGAGGGAAGATATAAGTGCAGATTGTAGAAGAGAATGTTCTGTTGGCCATATGCTCTGTGGGTGCTCCGCTGGCAGAGTTCAGCATTTGAAAGCAGCTAAACTTCAGTGTGACTTTATGTTTGTTTTCCTCATACCATAGAGAAAACAGTGAGTGCACATAGTTATTAAGTTACATCATAACACAAGGCTTATGGCAATTTTTGCTTTACTGTATTTCTTTTCCATAACTATTTCAGTATACGTATGGTATCATTCAATGAGCCCAATCTTATGAATTCAGTATTAGTCAATTTCTTGAAAGGAATCAAGGTTTTGAGATGTTGTATAACTTGATAAAGTATTTTTTTGTGGGTTGTATTTCAGTCATTTTATTTTAAAATTTTATTTTATTTTATTATCTTTCATTGTTTTACAGAGGAGTTCCCATTTAACAAAGCAGGGTTTTTTTGGGGGGGGGTCCAGTCATGGGGCCTGAACTCTGGGCCTAGGCGCTGTCCCTCAGCTCTTCAGCTCAAGGCTAGCGCTCTACCACTTGCGCCACAGAGCCACTTCCGGCTTTTTTTTTTTTGCCTATGTGGTGCTGAGGAATTGAACCCAGGGCCTCAGGCATGCAAGGCAAGCGCTCTACCACTGAGCCACCTTCCCAGCCCTCAAAGCAGTTTGTAAATATAATGCACCTGATCAATGTCACCCTTTCCACCCTTTCATGCTTCTCACTTATCCCTCTTAAATCACTCTACCCTCACTCTTTGTAGGATCTACGTTGAACTCTTGACCTCATTCTCCATCCTTCTCCTCATTCTCTTTTAAATTTGCTTATATTAATCAGGCTTCATTGTGATGTGTCAATACTTGCATATAATGTGCTTTAATGAAATGTTCACTCTATTACTTTGTTCTCTTGCCATCACTACTTTCATTTTTTAAGAGGTGTATTATTCTACCCCACCACAAACATTTAAAGTATTCTGATCCTTCACCAGCCTCTCATTTTATCCTCTTTCATCCCTCATGTATGTTGTCCTGTATAATCATCTCTTTTATTTTAGGCCTGGATTCACATATGAAAGTATGTAATTACTTGTCTTCCAGAGTCTGGCTTAATTTGCCTAAAATTGTGATCTCCAGTTGTATTCTTTTTCCTGAAAGTGACACAACTTCATTCAGTTTCATGGCTGGGCAATACTCTTTAATGGAAATAGATCACGCTTTCTTTATCCATTCATCGGTTGAGAAACACTTAAGTTCATTCCATAAGTTGACTAATGTGAAGATGTTTCTGAGAACAGAGGGTTCCCGGTGTTTCTGTAGTATGCGGACTTACAAGTGATTAGATATCCATAGTGACTAGTAAGTTTTCCATAGAGACTAGTAAGTTTTCAATTGTGACTAGTAAGGTTTATATGGCCAAGTAGAAGAGGTATGGTTGACCTGAAGACTAAGTCCATACACAAATCATAAACAGTGAGGACCTACAGAGCCTAGCTTAAGTATGGCTTCAGCTTCACATTTTACATACGCAGATATTCATGGAAATAAAACTACAATAAAATAGAAAAAATGTCAAATAGGAGATGTTTGAGGTAATAAACATTTTATGTGCAAAATTGACCCACAGTTATCTTCAATGTGTTTGTTCATAAAGATCTTGATCGTAATGATCATTTGAGAAGTAGTATAACAAATATGCACTTTTCATAATATGTATTCCATATGAATCCTGATGTGAACTAAATTACAAAATTAGATTCAAAGTAATAATTTATAATCCTTAAAGATTAGCCTTGGGCTGGAAACACTTTTCTTCAATTAACCACACAAAACAGCCAGAATTGTATCTGTGGTTCTCAAAGTGGTACAGCACCAAATGCTTAGAGACAAAACCCAGGCACTGAGTTCAAGCCTCAGGGTCAGCACATAAAGGGGGAAAACAAAGGAGGCGTTAACAATGCTCGATAGGAAATGTACTCATTACCTTTCTCATGTAACTGTAACCCCTCTGTATTGTATCTTTATAATTTTTTTACAGAAAGAGATTAGGCTTTATTAAGATTCCTAAAGTACTAATATAAAATCAAAACTGAGGAAAATAAGGATTAATTTAAAAATTCATAAGTGAATTTGATTTTTTTTTGCTGGTTCTGGGACTTGAACTCAGAGCCTGGCTGCTTGCTGTCCTTAAGCGTCTCTGTGCTCAAGGCTAATGCTTTACCCCTGAGACACAGCGCCACTTCTGGTGCTTTCTGAGTATGTCTCCTGACTCTCCTGCGTGGGCTGGCTTCCAACTGTGATCCTCAGATCTCAGCCTCCTGAGTAGCTAAGATGACAGGTGTGAGCCACTGATGCCTGGCCGAGTCTGATTTTTAACATTTTCTTCCATTTTAGTTAAAAGTATAAGAAAAGTTCAATTTATGATAGGCAATAGCTATTGATGTAGTTTATCTAGCACCAGGAGAAACCTAGATTCAGGGTGTACATTTTTTTTATTTCAAAAATGTAATTAACATTCTCATTTGATTATACAAAGTAGATCATATTCATTTTAAAATTAATTCAAATGATGCTGAAAAGAATGAAAAATGTAAAAGTTATCACTATAGCTGCCCCTTAAAAACAATAGTCAACATTTTAATGAACCTGCATTTATAACTGTAGATAGCTTATTAATTATAGCAGGGATCATAGTCTACATACTGTGTTCATATATTCTTACAAGTTGGTGTGGGCATCACTCTGTGTCACTAAACAGAAATTTCTGGAAGTCTGAGTGTCCGTGTTATATCACATAGGCTAAGAATTAACTGCTTTTATGCATTTTCCTACCCATTGCTGCTATTCTTTCTATTAAAGATACTGTTCCATTATCTTCTCACTTCCTTGATCCCTTGTAGGAAATTAGCTGTAACTCTTAACTTGCTCCTCAGAAAATGTATCTGTCCTCATGCTTCCTACATTTTAGTCTTTCAACCATTCTTCTCCCTGGCTACTCTCAAGTATTTTCCTCAGACTTTTGTTTTCAATATTACTTTTTCCATAATAACTCTGTGTATATGTGTGAAGTAATTTTGAAATACTTTCAGCATTAGTTCTCCAAATAGTGTTGTGTCTCTTATATTCTGGCCATGTTAATGCATGCATGCAAGTGAATTTTTTTTGCTTTTTCTTTTAATCCTACTGTGATCAGTATTTTCTTCTGTTAGCATGGATATTTTCTCTTTCTTATATTTCTAGTTTATTGATCTTCTTTTCTGTTGAATTCTTCTTTCCTGTTAAATCTGTGTTGTTTATCTATTGGATTCCTAAGTTCAATGTTTACTTTTTTTTTTTTTTGGGTCCGGTTGTGGAGCCTGAACTCTGGGCCTGGGCACTGTCCCTCAGCTCTTCAGCTCAAGGCTAGCGCTCTACCACTTGAGCCACAGCGCCACTTCCGGCTTTTTTCGTTTTGCTTATGTGGTGCTGAGGAATCGAACCCAGGGCCTCAGGCATGCAAGGCAAGCGCTCTACCACTGAGCCACCTTCCCAGCCCCAATGTTTACTTTTTTATCTTTAGAATTTTCAAATAGTTACTTCTGCATCTTTTAGAATTGAGTTTATTGACAAACATTATTCTAAAACATGTAATTATTCCAAATAACTAGATATGTTTGAGTTGTTTTTTAATTTTGAGGTTTGTCCTACACTTATACTGTCCTGTGGTTTCAAAATTTTAATTTCTGGATTCAGTTGATTGAAAATTGAAGGGACTCTAGATATTATTTACCATGAAACCTTTCCCTGTCTACAGGTATCTTGAATGCACTGTCTCCTTAGTATAGTCAAGAAAGAGGCTACTTGAAATGTGATTTATAGTTTTGTGGGGTTTAAATTTTTTGTTGTTGTTTTCACTGAGTTTTACTTTCTGAAGTACTAGGATATATACCCGGGGCCTCATCACAGAAATAGAACTGCTTGCCAACAGTTATCGATTAGGTGTACATTTTCAACTTATGCCTTGTATGAGTCACAATACTCTCTCCCACACCCGTTTGTGTTGAACACATTCTTCTGTAGAAAAGTGCCATAGTCAAGTTTATCAATGAGGGAAACATTTTGTTTTGTTCTTGTCATTTGTTAGAGGTCTTCTACACAAATCTTTCAGTTTATATTGCAGACAAAACAGCTTTATTTCATATTCAGATCTTGCTAGTACCTTACTCCAGCTGCCCTGTACTGACACACAGGTATGAGTGTCTGTAATTCACACCTCAACAAGTTGTCATTTCACTCAAAGTACCACAGCTGGCAAGGACTAGAGATGAGAAGTGAACTTCCAAGCTCTCATTATTTCTGCTAGATTGATCTCTTTTAGGTGATTATTCATAATAGCTAAGGGTAACTGAAATCAGAAACATAGAAATTCTCCTTTCCCCTTATTTCTTATTCTTTTTATATAAGAACTCCCTATTTCTCCATGTGTAAACTATAACGTCATTATTATGGAAAAGTTGGCTGAGTTAACTTTCATTAACAAAGAAGATTTTCACGATGCTATCACCTTATTGCCTTACCCAGAGCCTCAGGTTTTCCTTTCAGTTTAATATCTCTAAGAAGAATTTCTTGTTATTAGAAATTTTTTTATTAAATCCAGTTGGATTGACTGACATTAAACATCCCACAGGACATTGATATATACGAGCCAGTGTACTTGAGATGCCTTTGAGGCACAAAAGCAGTGTTTCCATAAACAAGTTAATGAGCATGGAATCCTGGCGAGGAGGAATAGTGGAGTGACACAGATCTACTGACGTCCGATGCATACATGTGGGATATACACACACAGACATACACACACACACTCATGCACATAGACACTCAGGCCCACGAACACACACAAGTGATTAGAAAAGGACATTAGCATGTTGTTAAACTACATTTCTTTAGAATTAAAATTAAATAATGATATTCCTCCCTCTGCCTTCAGGAAGTACTTTCTACTGAAAGAATACTTTGGGTTAATTTGAAGTCCTCTGTTTGGGGCTGAGTGGCTTGGTTCTTAGAGCCTTCCTTGTCCACCTGCTTACAGGCATGTGATATATCATTCTTGACATCAGCCAGGCACTCATGTTCATTCAGGAAACATTTTTTACAATCTTCCACATACAGAGCCCAAAGTGAAATAATACTACATGAATTATGCCCTTGAGAAATTGAATCATAGAGATAACGTCTAAATAAAACTTGGAGGTAGGGACAA
The DNA here is from genome assembly GCF_000151885.1 of Dipodomys ordii. Lineage (NCBI taxonomy): Eukaryota > Metazoa > Chordata > Mammalia > Rodentia > Heteromyidae > Dipodomys > Dipodomys ordii. Next base: position 60,290,422 of record NW_012267217.1, read on the forward strand.
AGCAACACTAGGTTTGGGGATATGGGATGAATTTTCATTCTGTTTCCATCCTTTGTTCCCCATGTTTTGGTGTTATTTTCTCCTTTCTAATATATGATCATACCATTTCCACATAAGTTGAGAAAGTAGGTTGACATTCTTCCATTAGAAATGTTTCTCTTCATGTGTTCTTCAGAACATCTGATCTCAGCTACTTTTGTACTGATCATAAAACAGCATTAAGAATTTCAGGGTTAGCCAGGCACCAGTGGCTCATTCCTGTAATCCTAGCTACTCAGGAGGCTGAGATCTGAGGATTGTGGTTCAAAGCCAGCCCAGGCATGAAAGTCCATGAGACTCTTATCTCCAATAAACCACTACAAAACCGGAAGTAGCACTGCAGCTCAAGTGGTAGAGCACTCATCCTGAGCTGAAGAATGCAGGGACAGCACCCAAGCCCAGAATTCAAGCCCCATGACCAACAACAACAACAACAACAAAAACAAATTTCAGGGTTATCAGACATGGTGGTAAATTAAAATCCCAGCACTCATGACAGTGAACAAGAGGATGGAGAATTCTATGCCAGCCCAGGTTACATAGTAAGATTTTGTCTATATAAAGGAAAAGAGAACATCTCTCTCTTCCTCTTTCTCTCTCCCTCTCTCTCTCCCTCTATTTCCCTCTCTCTCTTCCTTTCTCTCTCTCTCCCTCTCTCTCTCACACACACATACACAAACAAGAATTACAGATGTGTGACTTCATTCCTTGCAATGAGCTACCCTAATGTAGTCAAAAGTTTCTCTAGTAATATGTCTCGACTTATGGCTTATTTCATTTAGCATATACTAGTCATGTCTTGTAATCATCACAGTAAGTTTATGTAGTACATCATTACAGTGTAAATTCTATAGGTTCGCATATCCAGGACTAAAATTGCACTTAGAAAATAGTAGATTGGGTTTAGAGTCATGTGAATTTCCTTTGTGGAGTCCTGAATATTTCATTGCTATAGAAACCTATCATCTTTATAGAATCCAAATAGTATGGTGGAAATAGTATGGAGCACAAAAATCAGGTAGGGGTTTGACCTAATTCCCAACTCTACAACAACTTAGCTAGTCATGTTTTTTCTCAATCCTGTGACATAGAATCCCTAATTTTCTCCTTTATCTTGATATGTGGATGCCCTTAGAGAAAATCTAAAGTATTATGCATATAAAAAAACTTCCTGACACAAGGCTGATAAATGTTAGGGATCTCTTCTTATTTAACACAGTCAAGGTATTCAGATGCTGAAAGGTTTGTATTCTGCATATGCATAGCAAGAACACTAGAGTGTACAGAGCATATTTTTCTGAAAGTCAAGATATGCAAATGAAATTGGATAATTATAAAGCTTCAGTGACATTGTCTAACTTTACTGTGTGTGTCTCTCTTTACTTCTTACCAGGCATATTTTCATGACAGCCCAATGACCATTTCGTAGTCCCTGATCCTCTCTTCTCACACTCCTTTTGCCACTATTACAGCTGGTAGCAAGGATAATTGGGAAGCAAACACATTCTGCCTTCAAGTCGGGGAATGAGCAGCAGGAACAGATGGAACATTTTAGAAGCAGAGACTGGGATTTTATTGGCCTCTCCAAAGCCATATAAAACTAAGGAGGTTGGGGGGGAAATATAAAATTATTTCCCAGTGAGTTGTTTTTCTGAGTTTGTTATAAATGCCTAAAGACAAATCTAAAGCTACTCCACATCATCTTTCTTTAACATTTGTTCTTCATGGGAACGAATTAAAATTTACTTCTTAGTGTTATGTTAACCTTTCCCCAAGCTTTTGGATGAAGTTTTGGATAAACATGGGAGAAGGCAGCATGGATACTAGGCCTTGCAGTGACAGTGAAATGACTTACCAGGTCTCCAGGGAGATCTCTGATTCACTACAGAGTGGTGCTCACAGGGTAGTCTATGGTTTATCCCCTATTCCGTGTGTCAAGTCTTCGGATTTTAGACTCTTGTCTAGTGCAGTCTTTCCAGACTAGTTTGGCCTTCCTCATCATCTTTCCAAGGGCAGTAACCACAAATCCAATTTAGTAATTTCAGAGAAGAAAAAAAAAACAGCTACAAAGGGGACCAGACCCCTAGTCAACAACCCAATATAATCTCTCCCTGAAGACTAACTTTGATGAAAAAATGAGTTAGTATGTAGAGGTCACGTGTTATACGGGAATTCAATCATGAGATACAGAGAAACCACACTCTGAGAGGGCAAATACAGCGTCTTTATTAGAAAATCAGTGACTGCAAGCGGACACATGTTCCCCCCAAAACATGCAGCCTCAGATACACTTAATACACGAAGGTAGTAGAGACAGAGCAGAAAACCAGTCCCAAAGGACCGGATGAACTCTAATGCAGAGCTGAAGAGGGACGCCTGGGGATGTGAGGGGAGTCAGGAGACTGGAGGCATGGCAGAAAATGGTGATGGAGGTGGCAGGGATCTAAACTGGGTCGTGGTCAGGGGGAAGGGTCCAGAATCTCCCGAGGACTAGCTAGCCTAATAACCTATTGTCCGAGTTCCAGCCCTGCCTCTAGAAATTCAGGCACATCCATCACCAAGGGGTGGGACTTTGCCTTCACCCGCCAATGGAGACAAGATGGCGCGTTAGACCCAATTCCCTATCATCACCCACTTTGCCAAGATGGCACCAGTTGGACCCAGTATCCAGCATCATAGGTCATGTCGTCCAACACCATTCTACCTTTATGCTCTCACTTGCCTGAGCTGTGTCTCAGCTCTTTATGCCTGCAGCATAGCTAGAATGACAGGTGCGAGCCACCACACCCAGATTTTGCTCACTGAGATGAGTTTCTGTCAACTTTTTGCCTTGGTCAAACTGCAGTCTTCCTGCTGTCTTCCTCCCGGGTCACCATGCCTTGTTTGAGGGCTGTATCCACAGCAACATTGAACAGACGGCACAGAGAGCGTTCCCCACCCCTCAACGGACAGCCTATCCACGTTTGCATTGCAATGTTAAAGTCATATCTCCTCGTGTGTAAATTGTTGCTAAATCACTCACCTGGGAGTCAATCCACCCCACACCGTTTCTTCTTTATATTCAAGAAGAGAGCAGAGCTGCTCAAAATAGGACACAGAATGGATAACGATGCACGGCGTTTTGGATCCCAAAGCGCTTCTTTCCCAACAGCTTTTGGGGCTCCCATCTGAGAGGGTCCTGAGCTGGCGAATCAGCCCCTTCAGCATCAGTTGAGCAAGGCCACCGAGCCCACTCTCAAGACTCCTCCCACTCCTGAGTCAGTGCTGCATTTTAATCGGGTCCCAGACGATTGCTCTAAGCAGTGAAAAACAGTGCAATATTTCTAAACTCTTGCAACTCAGCTATTCCGGTTATTTTGGGGTCAAATTTCACTCCAAAAATGACAGTAGAGTTTAGGAGCTGAGTTGAAAAAGTCCAGGGCCTCAGTGTGTATGTTATTTTTTTATGTACATTAAGTCATTCATTTTGTGCCAAGTTCTCATGTATTGTAAATGACCAAGAACAATGGGTTATAGTATGATTCACATTCCCAAAAGGCTTGAAAGTAAAGTGAACATAAAATAATAAAAGTGAAAGCAGATCAGAAGTAGATAAAAAGGGAAAATAGACTAGGAGACAGAACAGGGAATCCAAAAAGAAAATAGACATTTACTTCATGTATTTGGTAACCATGATAAAAGGCTTTACGTTTGAGTTGTTAAATGTGAGACTAAATTAAGTCAATTTTATTTGCACAGTTACAACTATCTAGACATATATACGCAAACACAAAAATGTAAGTATGTGCATCTAGAAACCATATGCAGATGCTTAAAACTATGTTACTAAAACAGACAGTTGTTACATTGAAAGAAACAATTTAAAATACACATTTTGAGTTAGCAGCTTGGTTCTGAATATTGATTTAGCAAGTAATAATGTATTATTATGTTGAAGATGCAGAGTGTGAGTGTTTATAGGTGAAGAGCATACAAAAGCAGATGTTTAAGTTTAAAAACCTTTTAAAATACAGTACCGTGCATGTATTTGTGTCTTTGTGTGTATGTGTGTGTGTATAACATGAAACTAATAGATGAGACTCAGAGTGTAGAGAATTGACCTTTGGAAGTAAGAATAGTTTCAAACCCACTTTACTTCTTATAGAAAAGGACTTGCTATACCATGTTCATGGAAATAATGATTAGAGAATTGAAACTCAGACTTTCAAAGGAACACCACGTGGCCATTAGTAATTCCAAGTGCATGGCATTTCCAAGTATGTGCCATAGTATCTGACTACATGCAACTTTGTGCAATCTTCATTGTAGTGTACCCACTAGAGCTATATATGTATATATGTATGAACAGGGAGCAATCATGGTTGCATTACAACTTCATTTATAATTCATTCATAATACATTTACTAACAAACCACCGTTACTAACAAACCACAATGAACCCCTTGAAAAGGAGTTCTGTATCTGTCTCCAGTCCCTCATGTGGTGCCTCCCATGTAGTTAGGTATTCAGTTAGCATTGCTCAAATATAATAGGTGAATTATAAATTTTGGCACAATCATTAAACCGTGTTTTATACAAGGGTTTACTAAAGTCACTGTTTAAAAATATAAAGGTTTTGTTGCTACTGTCTTATAATCTAATTAAGTTGATATACTGTGGATGTGAAAAATATGTGCTATTTGAAATGGTCATCACGTGACTTGAATTCATTGGAACAGAATGTCATCTAAGAAGAAAGCTCTGTCCTGTGTTATTTGATACAATGCAAAAGTATTTTTTCTCTCAGTTGTGAGGCTTTAACTGAGGACCTGGGCACTGTTTCTTCACTCAAGGCTAGTGTTCTACCACTCTGAGCCACAGCACCACTTTGTGGTTTTCTGGTGTTTAATTGCAAATAAAAGTCTCACAGAACTCTACTGTGTGGGCTTTCTTTGAACTATGATCCTTAGATCTCAGCTTCCAGCAGCTGACATTTAAAGGTCATTTTGGATAAGAGAATTTGGAGTCTTCCCCACTGTATCCTGGTAAAATAAAATTATCTTTGTGTTGATAGCTTTGACTGTTGTCTAAGTCTACTTCTATCTGAACTGTGGATTTTCAGAATCAGGGCTAACTTTCGCCATTCTACTCAGAATAGGATCATGGCACTGTTAGAGGTTACATGACAAAATAGCTGATCTTCGATGAATTGCAGCTTGCTTCTCTCTAGCTTCCAATTACTCATATGCTTTTCCTTGGAACTTGATACATTTTTTACCCACCAAGAAGAGAGAAAACATAGCTGGTGTTCAAAAACTAAGGACTGTTTGTACTGGCCATGCCTTCGCTAATGCTATCACTTCAGGCACAGGCCATTAGCCACCCAGGGCTGTGCCACCACGCTTTAAATGACAATAATAATGACATATTCTTTGTGTTGAAGGGTAGCAATGAAGATCTAATGTAAGTGGTTCATGGAAAAGCTTGAACCAACTGCAAATCCTATGGATCTCAGGAAATTGTGTTATTATTATGGCTTATCATTTGAGTAGTTTGTCTTCATTCTGTCATCCGTTGTCAACTTGGATACTCAGCTACATTCTATCACAACAAGAATAGATCTGAGGATTATGGTTCAAAGCCAGCCTGGGCAAAAATGTCTGTGAGAATCTAATCTCCAATTAACCACCAAAAGAACTGGAAGTGGCACTATGGCTCAAAGTAGAGCACTAGCCTTGAGAAAAGGAGCTCAGGGACAATGCCCAGGCCCCAAGTTCAAGCCCCATAACTCACTAAAATAAAAAGCAAGAATGGACATAACAAACCAAAACTGGGTCTGGTAGTTCATGACTTTTTGACCTTACAAAGATTTACTAACAAGTAAGACATCTAATCCTTTCTATAGGTGAAGCTCCTCAAAGGCAAAAACAAGAAAACCATACTATTGGGAATCAACAGAGCAAGAAAACGTTAGGAAGAAGGAGGAATGGATTTTGAGAGATCAAAATTATTTTTAAATTTAAATTGATTTTGATTAAGATCATAGGTGAAGTGTCTCACAGTTTGAACTGGATACTATTTTAATGGTGGGAAATAACAAAGAATGGCAGAAGATTGTTGTTGGTGAAAAATACATGTTCACTTTTTTTTATATATGGTTGTCTTGGGGCTTGAACTCAGAGCCTGGGCACTGTCCCTAACCATCATTTTGCTCAAGGCTAGAGCTAGACCACTTGAGCCAGAGCTCTACTTCTGTTTTTATGCTGCTGTTGTTTTTCATAGTCTACTGGAGATAAGCATCTCACAGACTGTCCTGCCCAGATTGGCTTCAAGCCACAATCCTCAGATCTCAGCCTCCTGAGTACCTAGAATTACAGGTGTGAACAACAGGCATCGAGCTTTATAATTTTATATTTTGATACATTTTAACTAAGATCTGTGGAATAAAAACACAGTGAGGTCTGTAAACTCATAGCACTAAATGAAACATCTCAGAATATTGGGAAGTTATAGTCTGGTGGGTACAATGAAAAATATTGGAAGGATAATCATATAAGTTTCTTATTCTTTATTTGTGTCAATTTCAAATAAAATGTAAAGACTGCATGATAAGATATTAAGCATATATAAAAATGAAGATTTTTTACAACTGTAGAAAATGCTGAGAAAATTCAAGTCTATAGAATCATTTGTTTAAAATTTGAATTTGTATGCTAAGTACAAAAACACGAATTTCAGATTCTCATTGAAAAATGGAAACAGTAACAAATTGTGAGGCTCTGAAGGCAAAAGGAGGTAAGCAGATCAGAAAGCCAGATGGGAACATCTCTTTTTCAAGGCTAATTTCTTCATAGGCATCATGAAATGGTATTTTCTACAACAGTTTTCAGACATGTTATTTATTTTTAGGATTAATTTCATTTTAAAAATTCAAGAAAAGCATTTTTCTTTTTTTTCTTTTATTGTGAAAATACTGTACAGAGAGGTTACAATTACATGGGCAAGATAATGAGTACATTCCTTATTTTTAAATTTTTTTTTAGGTTTTTAAAAAGAGGTAGCCGAGTAAGAACAGCAGCACGCATGTGGTATTCAGGTAAGGGGTAGGTTTATTCAGTAGACCTGCTGGGACCAGGCAAGGTTGGCACTCCACGTGGCTGGGAAAGACCTGGGAATGAGAGAGAGCTGGGAAAGAGAGGGAAGAGAGAGGAAAGAGCTAGAAAAGAGCAGAGAGAGCAGAAAGAGAGCAGAGACAGCAGAGAGAGCAGAGAGATCTAGAAAAGAGCAGCGAGAGACAATGAGTACATTTCTTATCAAGCATTGTAGCCTCCTACTTTGTTTCCCCTTCACATCCCTTCCCATCCTACCCTTGCCCCCCCCACTCAATCCCTCCCCACCAAAGTTGTAAAGTTCATTTTCGACATAACGACTTGTACATCTCATTGTTTCAATGGGAAGGATTCAGAATAGTCTTAGGGCACTGAAAAGTAATTTTACTATTTTCCAAAATTCCTATCTACAGTACTTTCATAAATTTCAAAGCTAAATTATCCTTCTGGAAACACCCTGCAGAAAGTCTGAGAGAAAGAAGAAGTGTTACGGTCATAGATGTTATCTTCAAACACTAAAGTCTTGACTTATCAGAGGAGTGACCTCAATAATGTTTCCAGTCACAGGAGGCTGTGAGCGAGGCTCAGACAACACGAAGGGCATTCTTTGGCTAGCATAAGCTACTCTCAGTGGTGCCAGATAAAAAAATGGGGGCTTTCAATTAAATATGAGTTTTGAGGTAACTAATAATGATATTTAGCATGTATATTATATATATGTATATATATATGTGTGTTTGTATAATTATTTTAAAGCAATGTATTTCTGAAATTCCAGTTCATTTGTTTGCTAAGTTTAATTACGTGTGACTAAGCATGGCTTTGGTATCAAGTATCCTGTAGGGTACCGAGTTCAGTTTTCTATGGCCTACACCACAGAGCAACGTTTCTATTAGCATCTCCCACATGCCATGCTTGCCATGGAAAGATGACCAAGAATTCCACCCAATGCTAATGGAAAGGTAACGGAGCACTGAGAACTCTCGAAGGGCTGATGACTCTGAGAAAAGCAGCGGGAGTGAGTTTTGTGGCCACTCTCCATAAGAAGTGCTTGTGGGTCCTGGCATGGCTTGACCATGAGTGCAAAATACCTTTCTGTGGGAGGGAATGGGGTCACTTCATGATGAAAAAAGTTGCTGATCGATGCCAGAAACATGGAACACTGGTGAAGAGGATGTCCAGGACAACCCTTCAGGACCCTCTAATACACTGCAATATGCCCTTGAAAGTTAGCACCTTGTCGATGAACTATTGCATTCGCAAGGTTTCTGGATTCATACTACTTTTATTTGATTCTTTCCTCTTTCTTGTCCCTTGATCATTTGCATTTTAATGGAAACATCATTTTTAACGCCATATCGAGTAGAACTAGACCACCAGGAAGAAGCTGATTTTGGAACCAAGCAGGGATACCCCATCTCGAAAAGTTTAACTCATCACAGAATGATGATGAGGGATGAAGACTAGATCTAAGCTTTTTATGCTTTTCAATAGTCAGCACAATGTCAAAAAGATGACATAAGTACAGGTGCTGTGAGCATACATGTTTTATTGTAAAGAATTCTAAGCAGATGATAGCATTGAAATCTCATTATATACCTCATTGCAGTTTTCCTTCTAAAAAACTCCTGGTAAAATAAGCATTTAAATTAGTAAGCAAGTCAACATTTAGTGCTGTCCAATTTTTCAAGAAATTATAACTCTTTCATGAAGGAAACAGAATTGGTAATAGACACATCTGGCCTTAGTCAAGAGCTCAATTGGCCCCAGTGGATAGATGTGGTATGACTACCATTCTGGGACTACTAATACCTGTTCTGCTTTTAATTACATTTTTGGTTTGGGTATCAATTTAAATTTAACCAAAGGATAGGTCACAAAAACAGCACATCTTCTTATATCCCGTTCACGCAGTTCTTCCTAATCCTACATCATTAGAATGCATTACCACTATTGAGCTGCATACAGGAGCACTTGGCTCTAAATTATACTTAGATTACACACATAATTCTGCTAATGTCTTTTATTTTCTCTTGGAATGAACTATTCCACTCTCAAATATCACACTCCAGTTAGGGACCAAACTTTTGCTACCCAATGCTGGAGGAATTTGGATTGTATTGTTCTATAGTCAGAGAAAAAATGGGAAGGGAGAAGGAGGGGGTTTGAGACTCTAAGTCTATTCTGTGCAGCAAGGTGGAACACAGCTAGATTCCTGTTTTGATTTATAAGCATATCTCAACAAGTGAGGAAGAATTATTTCACCCAATGGGTCTCATTCTTGATTGTATCTTGGAACCACTTGGGAATTCCTAAGCAACATTGGTACTTTAGTTCTACCCCAGTATGATGGTTTAATTAGTATGGGGTGCAGACCAGCCATTCTCATTTATGAAACTACACCAGATGCAATGAGCTTCACAAAGCTATGTGTAATGTAGGCAAGTTGATATCCATTCGGTTTAACCTTGGGAATGGAGCTGGAAATGGGAAAGTACTGAGCAGGGAGGCAGTGGGTGGGCTTTGTATGGAGGTCTGAAACTGTGGGAGGATAATCTTGAAGTTTCTTTATGCTCTTAAAATGCTTTTCTAGACTGAGGAGAAGACACCATTATGAGCTCAGGAAAGTAGACTAAATGTAGCAGCCCTTTGGTGGAATTGAAACACAGTGAAACTTGCTATATTATGTATATTTTGATTTCCTACTTATACAAATTCAGTGGCGTCGAATAATGCAGAAGTATTGGGAGTATTGGGTCAGAAGTGCGAACTGGACGCTCTGGACTGAGATGTGGGAAGGGCATCTTCCTCTCTTTCTGGAGCGTAGAGCCAACCTTTATTCCTGGTCCTGGTGAGGGTTCCTGTCTTTCAGGGTTCCATTATTGCATCTCCCTGGCTCTGACTCAGTCTCTCTTGTCTGTGCCTTACCAATAAACACATGTGATGCCCTTGGGTGTTCCCAGGTCACTCAAGATCATCTTCACATCCCATCATCTTTAATTTAATCACACTGAAAAGCATCTTATGCCAGGTAAGGAGATATAGTAGTCATGCATTTTAAGGAATATGATTTGCGTTTGGAGAAACACTTGTGCCTCTACCACATTTGGGAAGGCATTAAGTCAATAGCAAACCCAGTGATGAGAGCTCTGATACTACACTCTGACATTCCACAAGCCTCCGTGAGAATGGATGCAAGTTTTGCTAAGAGCCAGTATACCGTCATTTTTGACAATCTGTCCTGAAGCTGTTCCCCTTGTTGTCAAAATATTCCTTTATTTCACTACTCAGAGGTCTCCAGACAGGTCAAATAGAATATGTCAGAGGATGTGTGTGAGTTGGGGGTTATTAGGGAAAATGGACCCCATGAATTTTTTAGTTTTTTTTTCATTGATTGTAAAGGTGATGAATGGGGGTGGGGTTATAGTTACATAAGGAAGGTTACATAAGGACTCATTAGTCCATTTCTTTCTAAAACACTGTAGCCCTCTCTCACATAAGGACTCATTAGTCCATTTCTTTCTAAAACACTGTAGCCCTCTCTCACATTTTCTCCCGCTCACCGTTCCCTCACCCCTCCTCTCCAGGTTGTAAAGTTCATTTCCAAAGCAGTGTCTAGTGAGTATCATTGTGGTATTAGTTCATCCTTTGTCCTGCTGATACTGTGATTTGCTTTCCCTTCTATGCATTGGGTAAACTTCATCCCCCAGAATCACACAGACATTGGTGTCTCTTCAACATTGTCTATAATGGTGAAATAGTTCCATGCTGACTCTTCTTGTTTCTTAGATGCTTGAGAAAAAGTGAAGAATTTATTTAAATCTAATCCCTGCCATGAAGGATCAATATAATCTTAGTTAAATGATCAAAACTAAGCGTTAGTTCTGATTTAAAGTAAGTAAGGACATAGAGTATTTTGTGCTAACACACTTTTATCTTAAATTCTGTTGTTTCTATTGGAAACAACAGCTGTGTTTTTATGTTGGTGTTTATACTTGGGTCTCCTGCAAACAACAAGTCCATGTACCATCCATTCCTGCCCAAGTGAACGCAGCTGGCCAACATCACAGTTATTTTATACTCCATTTAGACTTGCAATGTGATTTCACAGTGCTGACATGTTCACACAAACTATTAACAAATAGGAAAAACAAACACCAAAAAAATCACCACTAAAGTTGAAGATTTATATTTTGCTTTGACTTTTTTCCCTTTATAACAGTGAAATTAGGACTCTCTAAAGAGTCAACTTGTAAATGTGAAGGTCAAATCAACTCTTCATCTCTGAGTCCCATGAAAAGCAATAGAAATGTCTGGCCAGGACAAAATTGAACTGGCTGGAAGTCTAAACTACTTGACTTCTTTAGATGTTTTTGAAACATCAAAGTTGAATGAAATGGTCAATCATTCTTACTACATTTTCTATATTGTGTTTTTTTTTCTGCAGTGAAGCACATTTGTTTATTATGGCTGTTTTAGAAAAAACAACCACAAGGTTTAAATCATAAAACAAAATAGGTTTTGTGTTTTATAGTTCTGTGGTCAGAAGTCAGAAATGAGTCACACTTAGGCCAAAGTTGAGATGCTGTGTTCCTTTCCCAGCATCCTCTGGGAAAGAACATTTGCTTTAATGGCTTTTTAGTTTCTATGGATCCCCTGACTCTCATGGGTTTTGACTCTTTCCTCCATCTTCCAAGGCCAAGGTGGCCATGCCACTCTCTGACACTCTATCTATCGTATCTATACGCATTGGTGTGGGGACTTGTGATTACATTACACCCAACTTTCAGGAATGTCCCTGTGGTCCTATGGTCATGGTTCTATGTATTCTATAAAATAAGTTAAACCTTCTGATCTTTGTATATACATTTGTTCATGTGTTCATTCCACCAAACTCAAAAGGCTACCCATATGTGCTAGGCTCCCAAAATAATATATATTGTTTAAAACTTTATTCAATATTTTCCATTTTGGCCTCTATCCTCTCTAAGGTAGAATTTCTTGCCTTGGTAGTGACCTCCTTGTATAGCAGTAAGGTCAATAAGAGGCAGTTTCCTGCCTTCCTATATCCCAAATACACATGTCTCTAAATACTGTCACCCTCCTTGTGCTTCATTATCCATTCATCAAACTTAGGTTAGTTAAGCTTTTGAGTCTCCATTACATTTGCACTTGAGCCACAGTTCTACTTCAGGCTTTTGGGAGAAAAGAGTCTCACAGACCTTCTTACTCAGGATGGCTTCAGGCTTGATTCTCAAATCTCAACCTCCTGAGTAGCTAGTATTATAGGCATGAGCTACTGACACCTGGTTCCTAATCTGTTGTTTTTAATTTGCTATTGTGGTTTGCATTTTATGAATATATTGAGTACTGCTCAATAGTTTCATACATGCATTCAATATGTAATGATCAAACTGTTAATGATCATGAACACTTCTACCTTTTTAACTTTTGTACTCTCTATCTATAGATGTATATATATCTATCCAAACTGAGTAAACAATATTTTCATTCTCTTAATATTATGTTTTGCTTACTCTTTCTGCTCTTTTCTTCTTAAAATAAACAATAATTTTCATCAACTGTAGTCTCCTCCACAGTCTTCCAGAACTCTAGCATTTAATACTTTTAATTGTGTTCAAGTACTTGTTGTCTAATCTCCTATTGCTGCATCTCCTCTACTAGCTTCTAGAAGTCACTGTGATAAATTGCAATCAACTTTGGAATACTTTTAAACTATAGGTCACAAGTCTGGAGTCTGGAGTCCAATTTGACAACTAAAGGCCAGGCGTACACTGTGAGGTATGGGTGATACACTGAGTCACAGCACTATTGTGAGCAAAGGACACAGCATTTGGTGCACTAGTGTTCCGTAATTGTTCGCTATGAATGCATGATTCACTTCTGAAGAGATCATGTTCATGGTAGAATATGCCTCTGAACATATTCCTTTCAATTTTTGTGAACTAAAGTATCATTCAACCATGAATATATTCAAATTTCAGAGCAGAAATGTCTCTGATTTTTTGTATAATTTACCATGAAAATGCCTTCATACATCTGTACCTTCCATTATTGGCCATTAATTGATTGAGGTGCCATTCTGTGCCAAACACCCAGGCACAGGTAAACTCAGAGAAGATCCTCTCTGTAAAGCTCAGGACATGGTGAGGGGTACTGCTTAACTAATTTGATCTGTCTACCAGATTCATAAGTAGAATATCATTTGTTCTAGAAATTCAGTGATGACTCTGAAGAAAATAATCTGTAACCATTTAATTAAAAAATACAGTTTGATTTAATGTGTTTCTTTGGTCTGTTTTAGAGTGAAGGAAGCCATACTAAATCATAGGTTAAATAACTCAATCTTTTATACTATAGCTTTAGTATCAGTTTTTATTTGGTGATGTTTACTGCTTCAACCTGAGTAAAAATGGCATGGAAACTTAATAACTCAGTGACCTTCCATAATGATTATAAATCCTCATTAATAGCTCTCATTTTTTATTTATCTCTGTGGGCTATCTTCTCTGAATTACCCTAATTATCTTTTTTATGCCATGAAATCTATGTTTAGAACTAAATGTCAGTTTCTTAAATGAACTATTTGAAAAAATGTAATGGAAAAGAAACATCTCCCTTGCTAAGGAATTAAAAACATAAGGCAATATTCTGAGAGCCTTACTTTTATTTTCATTTTTTTTTACTTCTGTTTTTTGGCTTTCACATCAGCATACAAAGTAGAGTAGATTTTAAGTCCATGTAATTTCTCAGTTTTGTTGCTGATGTGGGATCTTGAACCAGGAAGCTAGAAGAAGAAAGTTGGACATTTTGGAATGGTGCATAAATCACTCTAATCAATCTATTTTTTTTCAACAAGCTAACCTTCAATTTTTTTATTGCAAGCTACTATTATCTCTGAATGAAAATTTAAATCATACATCTGATGGTTAACTGTTATGAAATCTTTGATATTTAAAATGGTAACCTTAACCAAGATGACTTGGGCACAAATACATTGCAAATTGTATTAAGAATCCTGGTAACCATCATGTCTTTTGCATTTACAAGGTAAACAAATGAGTTTTCTACATGATTTTTGCACTCATGAAATCACCCTGGGAGGGATAATGCCTCTGGTGTTGGCTAAGGGCTTTTAAATTAGAGAAAGTTCCAGGATTATCCCCAGTTGTTTATGTAAGGCAGCCTGGAAACAAACAAATGATTGACGAACACAGCTGTGTCAGTAGGTGCCAACTCGATTAAATCACTTGACAGTGAATAAGTTGAAAATAACATTCTAATGGCAAAAGCACACTTAATCAGTGAGTCAAGGATTTGCAGTACATCATCAGAGACCTCATGTTGCCTGCATGCCCAATGTCCACCTTACTGTCCCCATGAAAAAACAATGTTGATCTCAGAAATTCTCATCCTGTGCATGCCTGATGGTATTGTGAAAACGTCCAGAGGCTGCAAATACTTGAACAAAGGGAATGACTCTAGGTGATAGGCACATTGAAATGGCCATATCCCCAAGGCTTGTCCACAGTAATTATTCAAAGTGGTTTCATAGCTATTTCAAATTTCCTTTCTGGTCTTTCAAACATCTGGGTGATCTCCATGTCTGTTTTTGTTGCTGGTCTTCTATCTTCCGTTGTTTTTTCCCCTCACAGTTTTCTAGCCCTTGACAGTTTTTGTGAATCTCAGATAGAGCATGCACAACAGGAGGAATTAGAAAAAGATTATTTACACCAGAAGTTGGTTGTCTGTGCTTCTGTCAGATCACTGATCTTGAGTGGTCAAGAGTCATGCTGCTTTGGGCTTTGTTGCTATCATAGCTCTGTTCAGCAGAAGCAGGCTTCAAATCCTCTGTTGATACTTTGGGCTGGGGAAAGAGATGCTGAAATTTGTCATCAGATTTCAAACGCTATCCTCAGGAAATAGCCCTGCCTCAGAGAGACCCTGGGTCCACAGTCTTAATCCTGCCCAGTGGCACACTCCAAGCTTGGAAGGGTGGAGCTGTTCTCAACTGTCCTGGCTGTCTTATGCTTAGGTACAACACCTGTGCTAGATCTTTGCAGATAAGGCAATCTAATCTTTCCTGTGAGATTGAATCCCAGGCCTCAAGCTCATGCAGGAGAGGTTTTCCTGACTCTCCATCAGTTTATTATGATAAAGGATAGAATACTGGGCCCAGGACCCTTTCCTGACCTCATCTAGGGGTTGAAAACTTTCTGTACTTTTAACTTTCCCTTAGTAGTGATGAGTTAGCTGATTTCTTCTTACCTACTTTCTGTATAATGGCTTTCCCTCTGCCTTTCCTGTCCTGCCACAGACAGCAAATTCCTTGTGCCTCTTTATTTTTGGTAAGCCCACATCTCACTGAAATTCATGCTACCATGTTGCTTTCTCTCTACAGTCCTCGGATGGCTTTGAGAAGTATGTGTGTGTGTGTGTGTGTGTGTGTGTACATGCCCATACTCATGCATGCAGGCATGCATGCATGCATGTACCAATATTGGAGCTTAAACTAAAGGACTGGGTACTATCCCTTTGCTTTTTTCTCAAGGCTGGGATTCTTCCACTTGAACTATAGCTCCACTTCCAGCTTTCTGGTGACTATTTGAAGACCAGAATCTCATGGACTCTCCTGCTCTGGCTAGTTTCAAATTGCTATCCTCAGATCTCATCGAGATACTTCTTTTTGATGCTATTTAGTGGATAGATTTTTGAGAATTTATGGCCAGTAGCCAATTCTAATTTTGCTACAGAGAAAATAAATTGATGTATTAACCTACTGAGACCTTAAATTCATACATTAATTTTAATAGACTATCACTTGTTTTTATAGGTATTTAATTAGTAGCCTGCAAATTATGTCTCTCTTTCCAATGACCCTGCACAGTCATTTTTTATTTCATTGGTTTTTACTTTTGTTTTCATAGTTTCCTTTGTTCTACATACTTTGGGTCAATTTTCTGTTGCCTGAATTCTGTAGCTGAATCTCTGCATCATGGATTTCCACACCTTATCCAATTCTAACTGGGCATCCCATGGTTCTCTTTTGAGGAAGTATGGATGAACCACATGTAGACACACATTTATTCACAATGATTTGTTGGCTTACAAACCACAGCTCTTTACATGTATGCTGCTTAGTGTCCAAATGTGTTTGAAAAATATTTTTATTGCTGATATATTTTTATTTTGAATTATTGTAAATCTATCCAATGTATCAAGAATTGCTTACCTAAGCATCATGGGGAATATTTGTAAGGGCTCCTTGTGTACTTGGAAATAATGAACATTTCACACTGTATAATTTCAGCTGGGACAAGTTTATAAATGCCAAATGTTCCAGCTGAAATAGTATATATATATATATATTTAATTTCCCACTTCTACTTCCAATTGCTAAGAAAGGAATGTCATTTATATTGTTTAACATATTGTAGAGAAATGCTGAATTTATTTATTTTATCTATTTATGAATTTATTTATTTTTATTCTATAATATACACCAAAGAAAGTAAGTGCCAAACAAAGAAAGGTTACAGAATGGGAAAAATTTTGTCAGCTGTTTATTGGGTAAAGGATTCATATTCAGACTAGGCAAAAAGCTAAAGGAATTAAACACAAAAGAACAAATAATCCAATTAGTACGTAGCCAAATGATTTGAACAGATAATTGTGAAAAGAAGTGGCAAATAAATACAAATAAAGGAAATCTTCTATGTCCTTATTCAGAAAAGGAAGCCAACAACAACAACAAAAACAAAGAAAACAAAGCAGTGAGGTTCCATCTTGGCCCATTCAACCCAGCCCATCAAGAAAACAATCAACAAGTACTTGCATGGATGCCTCAGGGGTGTGAGGAAGAGCATGAAGCCAGTGCACCCACTGTGGAAGTCAGTATGAAATGTTCGTAAAAACTCAAATATACCACTATACTGCTCTACCCCTCTTGGGAATATTGCCAAAGGAATGCAAGCTAGTACATACAAGAGATACCTATACATTTATGTTCACCTCTGCATTATTCAAGATAGTCAAGTGATGGAGCCCACCAATAGATAAGTGGATGGGGAATGTGTGGTAATATGAACTATGGGGTATCATACTGCTATAAAGAGAACAAACATATGTGGTTTGCAGGAAAATGAATAAAAATGGAGAGCAACATGTTAAGTGAAATCACCCAGATTTGGAAAGACAAATACTGCACATATGCTCTCATATGCAGAAGTTAGATGTAAAGAAAAATATGTCAAGAAAATAACTTGAGGATGATTTGGAGGAAGCATTAGAATGATGTGAGGGGGGAACAGAGGAAGAAGGAATACACAATAAATACAAGTATGAAAAAGCATAACAAAACCCACTTAAAAAGCTAGAGGCTCAGTGTGGTAGCCTGTGCCTTTAATCCTTGCAGACAGAGATCAGAAAGAGCATGACTCAAGTACAGCTCAGGCAAATGTGGGCAAAACTACATCTTGTCAAAACAGGTGAAATGAAGTATAGTGGTATATATCTACAATCCCAGTTTCACAGAAGCATAGGGAAGAGATTCCACGTTTGATGCCAGACCCAAACAAAAGTTCCTGACTCCATTTGAGAAACACCTAAGGCAAAAAGATTGGGAACATGACTCAAATGTAGAGCACCAACCTAGCAAGCAGCAGGGACTGAGTGCAAATCCTAGTACTATCAAAATTATGTAAGAAATATAAAAACAAAAAATGAGACATGGTTGAGGAGGGTGGATAAGAAAGGTTAACAGAAGAGATAAATATAATCAAAGTCTATTATATGCATTTATGGAAATGTATATCACAATGAAACCCACATATTGTCTAATTAATCAGTGACCACAAAAATGTGGAAAGTTCTTCTTTTGTCAGTGATTGGGTTTGAACTCAGGGCCTGGGCACTGTTCCTGAGATCTTTTTTGCTCAAGGCTCGCACTCTACCACTTTTAGCTCCAGCACCACATTTAGTTTTTCTAGTGGTTAATTGGAGATAAGAGTCTCACAGACTTTTCTGCCCAGGCTGGCTTAGAACCAAGATACTCAGATCTCAACCCCCTGAGTAGCTAGGATTATAGGCAACTGTGAGCCACCATTGTCCAATATGATCTTTTTTAATACAGCATACCCTAAGAGATTCGACAACCTCATATAGTAAGGTAAACAGTCTACTCATTGCAATATGAGGGAAAGAGGAGGAGACACATGAGAGTAGACCAGCCAGGTTTGTTGGGGAGACATTTCTTCTCACTCTTTAAAAACAGAATACTCAAGGACACATGCCTATGACCCAGGCCACACAGAGGTTGAGATTGAGAGGATCATCCTTCAAGGTCACTCAGGAAAACAGGTCAGGAGACCTCATTTCCACCAATAGCTGAATGTGGTGGTTTACAGCTACCATCCCTGCTATAGTGGACAGGTACGTAAATAAGAAGATTGTGATCCAGAAAAACTTGGACAAAAAGTGAGTTCAAAGTGACTGGTGTATGGCTTAATCAGTAGAGCATCTGCTTAGCAGGCACAAAAGCCCTCAGTTCAAATCCCAGTTCCACCAAAAAAAATTCCTCTGTAAATAAGAAGTGTTGAAGCCAGATGCTGGTGGCTCCCACCTGTAATCCTACCTACTCAAGAAGCTGAAATCTGAAGATCAAGGTTCATATCCAGCTCTAGTAGTAAACGTCTGTGACACTCTTAACCCCCAAAAAGCTGGAAGTAGTTCTGTGGTTCAAGTGGTAGAGCACTAGTCTTGAGCAAAAAAGACTCAGGGACAGCTCCCAGGCCCTGAGTTCAAACTCCAGGACCAGCACAAAAAAAAAACAAACAACAACAGAAAAAAGGTTGTATTGGAGAACACGAACACTGAAGATAAAGTATAAAGTGACAGGAGTAGACATTGAAGAGACTTTATAAAACAGGTTTACAAGATAATGGATACAAAACAACTACGGAAAGGGTGGCAAATTATTTTGAGGACCTTGTGCAGAATGGTGATAGGGACTAGAAGTTGGCCCGGATTCATGTGCCTCACATGGCCAAGCTGCCCAGAGAAGGGCAGCCTCTAGATGTAGGGAGGGGCCACAGGCCCTTCCTATTCTCTTCAGGAACATTCTGCTCCAGGTGGTGGCACGGGGGATGTCTACTGCATGCCTCCATGTGGCGCCATTCACTAGCTCCATGTCACGGCTTTGTGACAGCTGTCATTCATTTTCCTTGCTACCCCTTGGGGTGGTAAGGCCTTGCTGCTTTGGTTGCTTTAGTGCTTGTTCCTTTCAGCAGGACGTTAGGAAGAATGCTGCAAGTGACTTCAATGGAAACCATTCTTAACCAGAAGAAGGCAGGAAGAGTAAGCTGTTACCCACCTGAGGACACAATTCTCCTTTATGGTAAGATGTCCTCAAATGTCACCTTCTCCTTTGTGCTGGGTCCTTCCATACCAATGCAACTGCTTCTCTCCCAGAGGTGCTGTCCACTGACTCACTTGGTACTTCTTTTAAGTCCTTCCTTGGGACCCAGAGCCATCTAAAAGTCAGCTCTCTTTTATGATGAGATGGCTCTATTTTTGTGCTCACTTACAGGATCCGAAGAAAACTAATTTATGTGATAGATTAAAGTGACAGATAAAAACACCCTAGGCACCGTCATCTCACCATCGTGCAACAGATTTTTCAAAATTGAACAGTTTTTACCTCAACATGGATCCTCAAGAGGACTGGCTACAGTGTGGCTATTAAACTCTTCATACACCATTAATTCTCAAGCAAGAAGGTGATAAATCTCTCCACAAAGCTGGTTTTCTTTGGACGCAGGGAAGAAAATAGAGCTAGGATTAGAGTCGACTTGATTACAGATTACGGATACAGTTTAAAGCAAGTCCTGGGTTCATACACAGATTCAGATAAGAAAAGTAGAAAACATGTTCCCCTTCCCAGTCTTCTGGCCCACCTCGGCACTTGCTTTTGCCATTTCATAAGGAGAAGATTTTATATGCAGCTCATGGACTCCAGATGCATATGTAACATATTGCCTACAGTCTTCATACCTACCTTCTGTCATATAGCAATGTCTGCACATGGCTTTCCTTAGGGGCCTAGTTGGAGATGTCTTTCTGAAGGAATATCTTCTGGTTTATGGTTGATGGCAGCACTGGATGCTCCCAGCCCAGAATCTAATAGTGCTTTAATTCTAAAGGCATCTCCATGGAGAAGCACTTATTGGAAACGATGCTTGTCTTAGATAGTTTCAAGCCCAAGCTGTCTAAATCTCAAGTTATTGAGGATTTTTGTGGAGTTTCTTTTCTTTATACGGTGTTATAAATGGTTAATGGCTGCAGCAAAAATATCAGAACTAGTCAAAGCAATAAATCTCTTCTGAATTCTCTCTTTGAAACCAGTTTTTAGGAACAGGATAAAATCTTCAGAAAAAATAGAAACAAATTATTGGAAGCCAGTTAAATATTATTCGTCCCCATAACATTGTAGAAACAGAACCCAAATTCAATATACAAATCACTTAAGAACTCCTGAAAGATCAATAGGAAAGTTTTTCTGTTTTACATGAATATAATCATGAATTTAAATGAGACTCATACCAATTAAGTTACAAGAAGAGATTTTCATTCTCTACTATCTAGTTTCTGAACAATGATTGCTCACTAAAATATAATAAAAATAAATGTTCTGTGTCTCATATAATAAGACAGCACAGTTAAGAAAAATTTCATGGTAAAAGTAATGTACTTTCCCCCCCCCAAAACATCATTCTTAAGTTGGTACTTACATCTTGAAGCACAGTGATTTCCACTTTAATCTCAAAAGTCTCTGTAGAACCAGCAGTATTACAAAAACAATGGATACCAACAGTACTACTGACGATGATAACAAAACTTCCCTCTCCAGGAAAATACAAACTAAGTTGACAATAGTGAACCTATTTCTCTATGTGTTTTTTCTTATTGTGAGCCATTACCACGCAGGCAAATGAACAAGGCTGTGATTCGATATTGAGTAATGTGAGAGAGTTGGGAGAATGACTTAAAGAAAAGCTCTAAGCAGACTCCTACATAGTATGACATGAACAACTTCGCAAACGTCAAAGCCCTCCATTGGGTTACACGAGTGTGATTGAACACTGGTGTTCAATATTCAGCTCCATCTGGGATATAGAATGAAAAGGCTCTTAATGGTGTATGTCTCTGCAATTTGTTTCTGTGAAAATATGTTACACTCTATTAGCAATTATGTGGAGCCGAGATCCTGTGACTCATTCTATAAAATGCAGAGCTGCTCTTGACTGACATTGGAAAAGCCCATACAACTCATTCCATTTGATTCTGTCATTCGTGTATTCATTCACCAATAGTATAATGGTTAATTTCAGGTGTCAATGTAACTGGATTAAGGGAGCTTCATACTGCTGAAAAAGAAGCATGTCTTACTGTGTTTGCCGGAGTCTTCCTGCATGACCATATGGAGTAAGCTGATGGGCTGAGGTGGGCACATCTTCTCTTGGCCACTGGGAGTAGGTTGTGGTTCCAGAGAGAAGAAACAGGCCAAGGAAAGGCAAAGTCACTTGTTCCTTCTGCATGTGGAACACTTTCTCCTCCTGCCTTTGAACATCAGAACTCCGGCTTCTTAGTGCTAGGACTTCACACCAACAAATCTTGGGACCTCAGACTGCAGTACTCAGCTGGACAGCTACCCCCTCAGCTTCCTTTGCTTGAGGCCTTTGGACTTGGACAAAGGCACACTATTGGCTTCCTTGGTTCTCCAGTTTGCCCATGGCTGGTTCTAGGATTTCTTAGCCTCGTTAGTTACTTGTACCACTGCCCTGTTGGTTTATCATTGTGGAGAATCCTGCTAGAGCAGGAAGCTGGGGATCACTGGGAAATGATCACCACGCTAAGCACTTACACAGAAGGCCTAGTCACTGTGATAGAAACAACAGCCCCTTGCTGAATATTACTTGTCTCCAACTGTTTTTTATTGATCCTCATCTATAGCATTGAAGCCAGTGATCTACACAAATTTTACTCTTTGCTCAGTGTTTGGACTCACACAGTTCTGTGCTTAAGTAGCTCGTTCAGTCTGGTTCTCATTTGATCAGATTGTAGGAAACACATTTTATCAGCGTGCAGAGTTCAACCTAAAATGCTCCCTGAAACTGTAACAGAAATGCAATAAAATGAAAAGTGTGTTTGCTTTTCTCACCCCATATTCCAAACTTCAGCTGTTTTCCTTCTCTGTCTTTTAGACATATTGCTTTTCATAATTAGACTAATTTCCTGCAGGCTCTATGCATTTCTGACTAGTCTATCATGTGATTTTATTATTTTGTTCAAAACGCGTTTTTTCTAAGTATATGTGTATTACTTATTTGTGGTAGGAACTTTTGTGTCTGTGGAAGAGCACACACACACACACACACACACACACACACACCCCACCACCCACCACCGTTGGTCCTTCCAGTCTTTTAATGCAATTGAGAAAGTTCTTGTCTTCCTGAGACAGTCCTAGGAAAATGATAAAAGCATGTTATTGACTTGGGAGTGTCAGATTTAGTGAGTGCAAATGCAGCATGTCCAGCTAAATTTGAATATCAGAGAAACAGAATATTCGTAGTGTAAGAATAAGTGTGAAAATATTGCAAAAGACATCAGTATAAGACATAATCACTGGCTTCTCCCCATAGTCAGTGTGCTGTTTTCATTATTGCAGTGATTTTGTGGATGCTCAACATTATATTCAAATTTCAGGCAAAATAAGGACCTTTGTCCGGGTGAGTCAGATCCTTTCAAAGGAATTTTATGTTAGTACCATAATAACCATTTCATTTGTGTTTTATTGCTTGGAACTTTTTCACCTTCCCACCCAGGTTTCAGATAGATTGGGAAATGTAATTCTCATTGCAGGTAATTCGCCATATGATGCACTCAGAATACAACAATGAGCAGTGAGTGGGTAGGCAATTATAAAGCCACAGCACAACATGACAAAAGCTATGTAGATTTGAGTGCCTGATGTCTATTACATAGAGATGCTAATTATTTTGAACTTATGCTTTCAACAATGACACAGGATACTGATGACTTCATAATATCCTGTTAATGTATGTTAACATAAAATGATCATCTGTTACAGGAAAGTAGCATTGCAGAACTTCTTTTGACTTTAACCTATCATAGATGAGACTAACTCTAAAGATACAAATAGCTGTATCTTTGTATTATTGTGTGTCCCTTTCGGTGAAACTTCAGCTAATGTCTTTCTTCCTGCTTTCTTTTGGGTTGCTGATTTATTTTTATGAATAAGGGTGCTAATTCTTATCATACACTACAAGTGTGTATACATAGAATGAGCCATGTTTTCAGCCTGTAATTCTTTGCTTTTCATCATGATTTCATGATTATGAACCTCTCTCAATGTTTTATTAAGGCTAGTGTATTGACTATTTCGTGTTAATGCTTTGTATGATCTTGTTAAGAAATTTTAATTACCCCAAAGCAACAAAATATTGTTCTCTTTCCTTAGCAAACCTTTTAGGCTTAGACTTACAATCCATCACAAGTAAATTTTATGAATGAGGAGAGGCCTGGATGGAGGTCCGAGTTGATTTGTTGTTTTTTTTTTAACAGGTACCATTTTTATATCACTTACTAAAGCCTTTTCCACTGGGTTTTTGCCTAGACACATGAAAATAAACTTTCTGAATATAAAAGGATGGACTCCTGGCAGCTCCATTTTACATGTTTACATTTATGTCAATATTTATTTGTGACAGGTCTCTGTTGCATTTGCAGTGAAATAACATAAATCAGCATGGCTTTAAGTTTTAGAAACCCTTGTAAGTTGTAAGTATGAGTATTTAGCTGCCAAGGACTACTAAAAACTTTGACTTTAAAGATAATTTGGAATATTTTTACTTCACAATATATAGCCTTGCATCCCACAGCATTTATGTGATACCTCCGACTTCTCATGTTGAAAATGAATTATAAAGCTTGTCAGGTAGAGGTCAGGAGGGAAAAACAGAAAGAAAGTGAAGGAAGGAGTGACACTGTTCAAAAAGAGATGTACTCATTACATACTTATGTAACTGTAACCCCTCTGTACCTCACCTATCCAATCACAATAAAAATATTTTAAATTAGTAAAATATTTGATGCACTTGTAATTGCATTTTATATTTCTACTATTTTATATATAGAAACCTAATTGATTTCTCTGTTATGAATTGAACCAAGAGACCTTGCTAAACTTATTTACAAAGACTGTTTCTCGACTTCCTTTACATAATTTCTACATATACAAAATTAATTGATGATAATTTTCTTCAATATTTATAAATCCTTTTCTGACAATAAGTTGTTGTCTAAGATTTCTAGCATAACACTGAATATATTTATTTATTTTTATTTTTTTATTTTTTTTTGGGTCCAGTCGTGGGGCCTGAACTCTGGGCCTGGGCGCTGTCCCTCAGCTCTTCAGCTCAAGGCTAGTGCTCTACCACTTGAGCCACAGCGCCACTTCTGGCTTTTTTCTTTTTGCTTATGTGGTGCTGAGGAATCGAACCCAGGGCCTCAGGCATGCAGGGCAAGCGCTCTACCACTGAGCCACCTTCCCAGCCCCATAACACTGAATATAAAAGAGAGAGGAAACATTTTGCACTTGTTTCTGATCTTACATGGAAGGCATTCAGTAATTAATTCACTATTAACTGTTTTCCCTAGATCCATTTTAAGAAATAAAATTTTATTTCCAAGTACATGGATATATGTGTTGTGAATATGCATTGAATTTTTTAAAATACTGTTTCTTCCTTTGTTGGTATGCCCATTTATTTTAAAATATTTAAAGTAGTGGCCAATACTATACATTAAACTAAACATGTTTTTCTGGAATCACATCATGAATGCATGGATGTATCTATGTGTATATGTGTGTATATATATATATATATATATATACATACAATATATGTGATATTTCCATATTAACTGGGTTGCAACAAAAATTCTTGCCTGTCCTTGTCTTGAAAGACACAATTCAGCTGACACCACAAATAATAATGTTGGAGTTGGGTGCCAATGGTCACAGCTATAATCATAGCTACTCAGCAGGCTGAGATCTGAGGATCACAGTTCAAAGCCATCCCAGGCTGGTAAGTCCATGGCATTTTTTTTTGTCGTTTGTGCAACTTGAACTCTGGGCCTGGGCATTCTACCTCAGTACTTCAGCTCAAGGCTAGTGCTCTATCACTTGAGCCACAGGGCCGCTTCTGGCTTTTTCTGCCTATATGGTGCTAAGGAATCAAACCCAGGGCCTCATGCATTCAAGGCAAGCACTCTACCACCACGCTACCTTCCCAGCCCCAGAAATTTTATTTCCAATTAACCAGCACTAAGCCAGGAGTGAAGGTGTGACTCAAGTGTTAGAGCACCAGCCTTAAGTGAAAAACCTAATGGGTGTGTTCAGTCCCTGAATTCAAGTTCCAGTAATCACACACACACACACACACACACACACACACACACACACACACACACACACACAGAGATTAATAGTGATGATGATGCATTATCTTTTTCTTATATTTTCATATTTTCACAATTCAGAACATTAATACTGGATGATATGTTCACATATACATTTGTCTCTTTATTCCTGAGGGATAGAGAATTTTTCTCCAGTTTCTTCTTTTTCCTTTCCATATTCCTTCTTTCTGTTTTACCTTTTCTTTGAAGTGTCTACCAGGCTTTATTATTAGAGTTATTATGTTGTCCTCTACTGAGCTTGGCAGTGTGCATTTTTATCTAAAAAAATACTTTATAAGGCTGATGATATTGCTTCTTTGAAATTTGATGTCACCGTCGAAGTTTTACAAAGAACATGCCCTTTCATTTGAGATGTTGAATTTATTGGCAGGGTTTTTATGCTGTTCCTTTATTCTCCTTCTATTCAATATTTGTAGTTCCTGCAGTGGTTTCATTTTTCTCATTCTCATAGTGGGAATTTTTGACCCACACTCTTACTTTTTGAAAAGTGAGCTTGGAGGGTTATCAGTTTTGGGTGAGCATTCTGAAGTCCCAGATTCAATTCTATTTCTTTACTGCTTTAATCTATCATTGATTTGTTGATGCCTTTATGACCCTTAATATCGGTTATCTTCTTTTTAAATTGTGTTTAACATGATCGCTTTTCTTATCAAAGTGAATTCAGAAACTAATGATTTGAAACTATTCTAAGACATGTATCAAGTACTGCACGTCTCCTGTAAGTACGACCGTTGTTCCTATGGCATACCACCATATGTTTGTGCTTTCATTTTCATTTAATTCCAGATACTTTATAATATTCTTTTTGTTTGTGTTTTTGGTTTGTGTAACCCCTGTATTATTTAGAAGTATAATATTTGTTCACTCAACACTTGGAGAATTTTTAGAGATATTTTTGCTGTTGATTTCTAATATGCTTAGGAAACACGTGTTTAAAATTTGCTGAGATTTATTTTTGTGGATCAAAATTCAAGAATTTTGTATGCATTTAAATAAATGTGCACTTTGCTCTTATTGGTTAGAATGTTCTATAAATGTCAATTAGGTCAGTAACTTGATAGAACTAGACTACTCTGTGTCTTACTAATGTATTCCTTTTCTATATATTATTGAAAATCTTAACTGTAATTAATTTACTGGATTCCTACCCTTTTATTTCTTTTTTATGATTTTTTATTTTATTTTATTTGTGAAGATACTGTACAGAGGGGTTACAATTACATGGGCAGGATAATGCATACATTTCTTACCAAGCATTGCAGCCTCCTCCTTTTGTTTACCCTTCACATCCCTTCCCAGCCTCCCCCCTCCCCCCCAATCCCAATCTTTCTCCTTCCTCCCCTTCCCCCCCACTCCCGCACCAACATTATAAAGCTCGTTTTGGACATGACAACTTCTACTTCTCATTGTTGCAACAGGTCCACCTGTATCTTTA
The DNA here is from genome assembly GCF_000151885.1 of Dipodomys ordii. Classification (NCBI taxonomy): domain Eukaryota; kingdom Metazoa; phylum Chordata; class Mammalia; order Rodentia; family Heteromyidae; genus Dipodomys; species Dipodomys ordii. The sequence goes on from NW_012267217.1 coordinate 60,317,569, forward strand.
AACAACTGGTTTTTCCCCATCT
>NW_012267217.1:60322772-60344163 GCF_000151885.1 Dipodomys ordii
TGCTGGGGGGGGGGGGGCCTTCCCTCCTCTGCTCCCTGAGAAGGAGTGAGGATGTTGGGCTTCTACTCACACCGAGTCTTGGATCCTGGGTCGTCTCTGGTCTGCAAGCTGCAGGATGAAGATGTCCGCTCTTTGTTGGTTCTTGCTGGTGTTTAGTAGAATCTGCTCACCTGCTGCGTCTGGCTCCTTCGTCCCGGACTCTCTGTGTGAGTGCTCAGGTATGGCTGCGGTCTCCGCCGCTTGCGACCCTGCCACCGCAGCCTCGGCGGCTGCTGGCGAGCGCTCAGATGTGTCTTTTTGTCTTGGCTTCCCTCTCTTGTCTAACTCTCTGTCCTGTTATGGCACACTTGGTGTGGTTCTCTGGCTTAGGACTGTTCACTGGAACTCTAAAACTGCTTTCTATGCGAGAGCTTGTTCAGATTCCAGCTTCTCCCCTACCCTTTTATTTCTAAGAGCTATGGTAGATATATTTCCAGTATTATATTGTGGATTGTAATCTCTGAAGCTTCAAGTTTTTATTTGGGTTAGGTAAATTAATTTGAGATTTTTCTCTGTGCTATATTTCATTGACTATTTGGCACTCCAGACACAATTTAAGATGTGCTAGTCTTTTTAAATCTTTTTCAGATATAACACTTTAATCCACCTGGAACTTGGATTCTATCAAGAAATAATAAACATGCAAATCAATTGTCTAACTTAATTTGTATATGTAGTAGGTAAACATGAGTGGAATATTAGCAAATTAAAAGCCAAAACTAAACACAAACAATTATTAAAATTGATGAGTAATTAAAGTCATGCAGATTATGACAGTAAAATAAAATTTTTACCTATCAATGAGTGAGCTCTTGATAAAAGAGTCATTCTCAAAGATTATGAGAATGTTCCTAACAGATTCATGTTAGCTCAATTATATCTTGCTGTGTATCACCAAAGGATGTCCATTTGAAAATATTGGGTCACAGGTATAGCTCAGAGGAGAGTACTTGTCTAGCATGTGTGAGGCTCTGTTTTAATCCCTTGTCCTACAGAAGGAGGAGGAGTTAAAAGAGGAGGAGGAGGAGACAGAGAGAGAGCGCAAGAGAGGGAGAGAGAGAAAAAAAGAAATGAGAGAACAAGTACTTGTCTGTTTGGGTGAACTTAGCACCATGAAATGCCATTATGCTTATATTTCCACCTTAAGTAATAATGACTATGTTGTTACACAGAGCAAGAGATACATTAGTTATCCAACAATACTTGTCCAGCTGGATAAATGTTTTTTGTTAGAAACTTCAGTTCGAAATTTCTTTACAGCTTACTCTTTCAACATTACTCATTATTCTTTTCAGAGAGCATCATCAGTGATTAATTATTTGAAGCCCAATTGTTCTGTTTTGCTTTGTCCTTTTTTTGAATGAATATTCTACCTGAGTTCATTAGACTGACCCAGAATTCTTGACAAATATATATATATATATATATATGATATAAATAAAAGGTCTACCATGAAAATCTCAGCATTTCACATAAAGTTTACTTTATCCATTTGAAATACAAATTAATTAATGTTCACTTAATGCATGTTTATTAGAAATAGCCCATAATGCTAAGAGCATTATCTGGAATATCTTATATATGTTCACAATAACATTTGAAGATTTGAGTATATCATTTCTTTAAGATACAAATGGGAAATTGAAATTATATAGGATGTTACACAGCAGAGATTTGGGTAATAAGAGCAGGTAAATATTTCAGAATTATGTACTAATATCAGCCTCAGTTAATTTACTCCTTTAAAGTACTTTGTAAAGAGAGGAGACATTAGAATGTAGACACAGTTTATGTTTAAATAATATGATTATATTTTATAAAAATTTTAAAGAAGGTGGTCTGTATTTCCCAAGGACAGTTTTCAGAAATGAAATAAAAAGCCATAATATTTTCAATTAAAATGACACTTTATTTTGAGCATTAGTGAAATTGGTCAAAATTCTCTATAACTGTTTAACTATGCACATACCCTACCTGGATTCCTGTCTGGTAGTAATAAACCCAGCATTGCCCTCAGAAGTCAGGGGACCCTGCTCAATGGAAAGATCTGTAGGCTTCATGAAGACCATGAGACAAAGGCTTAGCTATGGCTGATGAGATTCCTTAGACGTCTCCAATCTGATGGTTTTATTTAGCGCGTTTCTTCTCCATCACCATGTGTCTTCCTGCTTAAAGCAAGCCTAATCTGTAAGACATATTTTGCTAGCTAATTCTGAGTCTTTTCATATTCCTCTGTGTTTCTCTTGCCTCAATTAGCTTTGAAAGTAGATTTTTTAAATGTTTTTTATTGTGAAAATACTATACAGAGTATATTTCTTATCAAGCCTTGTCCTCCTTTGCTTTTCCCCTACCATCCCTTCCCTCCCACCTCCACAATTACACTGTTCCCACCCCCCACCCCCACCTAACTAGCAAAGGTTTATTTGTTTGTTTGGTTTTTGTCGGTCGTGGGGCCTGAACTCTGGGCCTGGGTGCTGTCCCTCAGCTCTTCAGCTCAAGGCGAGCGCTCTACCACTTGAGCTACACCGCCTCTTCTGGTTTTCTGGTGGTTTATTGGAGATAAGAGTTTCATGGACTTTCCTGCCTGGGCTGGCTTTGAACCATGATCCTCAGATCTCAGCCTCCTGAGTAGCTAGGATTACAGGCATGAGACACCGGCACCCGGCCTTAAAGTTTGTTTTTCAACATGTCTTGTCTATCTCATTGTTACAATGGGTCAACCTGTATCCCTATTTAAACATTTTGCTTTTTCCCTTCCCTCCCCCCCCAAATTAAACCAAGATCAAATACAGTGAAAACAGTGGTTTACTGCAGGGGAGGGACATACACAGCAACAAAGAAATTACATGATACCTTATAAATATGTTAGAAACAATACCAAGAAAGAAAAAAACCACTATGTCCCTTATCTTCAGGTTCATTTCACTTAACTTGGGTTTAATTTTTTTATTAGAAAGTGAAAATGAATTATTAGGATGTTTAAACAATACCAATGCATTTACAAAATAGAGAACTAGAGTGTCATTTTAACAATATATTAACAGACAATTTCTTTTTTTAATAAAATTTTTATTGTGAAAATACCGTATAGAGGGGTTACAGTTACATGAGGAAGGTAGTGAGTACATTTCCTATCTAGCATTGTTGCCTCCTCCTTTGTTTTTCCCCTACCATCCCTGCCCTCCCATCTCCACAACTACACTCCCCTCCCGACCTCCCCCTAGTTGTAAAGTTTGTTTTTCGACACAGCGTCTTGTATATCTCATTGTTGCAATGGGTCCACCTGTATCCCTATTTAAACAATTTGTTTTTTCCCTTCCTCTCCCCAAATTATACCAACATCAAATACAGTGAAAGCAGGGGTTATACCATGGGGGAGGGACATACAAAGCAACAAAGAAATCATCTTATAAATATGTTAGAAACAATAGCAAGAAAGTAAAAATCACTTGTGTCCTTATCTTGGGGTTTATTGCACCTAACATCATCTTATCTGACCTTTTCTGTTTGTCTCAGAAAGAAACATAGGTCCCATGGTTTCTCTTATTAACAGTCAATTTCTTAAACACACCATATTCCTTTTCTGAAAATGTATGGATAAATACCATCTGAATGATAGGTAGTAGTCAAAAGCAATTGATAATGTATTTAAAAACTCACAGGAGATTCTTACATGTAACCTTATTTCATGCATATACATTTTCATATGTTGTTTAAAATATAATAATACTGTACAAGAGCTATCATAAGTTCATATGACTCAAATCTAAAATTAAGTAAATTTCTCTACATTTTCATGTCTTTTGTTTATACATTTTTATTATAATTCAAAAATCAAATGATTCTTCAAACATTTTGGGAAAAGGCAATGCTAAAATTTATGTTTATGGCTGGATTTACAACAAATCTAAATAAAAAATTGTGATTTGAAAACAGCTATCAGCTTCGTGTGCAGACTGGTGCATATTTATTGACTCTCACCATGAAAATAACATGATATTTAAACAACAACAGAACCCATACTTGTTTACTTTTCTTTGCCAGATGGTAGATTGTCTTGGGAAATGGTGTAACCTGTCACAATGTATAAGTGTGATCTGTGTGAACAAATATTCTGCAAGCTTGGGACACTGTCTGTGAAGGCCACTTGCTGTCTCCCATTAGTTCAAATCATTATTTTTTTCCTAAAGCCACTATTAAGATTGACTATTATCACTGACTCCAATCACTGAAATACAGAAAATTGATGGGTAAAAATAATACATTCCTACTGGGCACCAATGGTTCATACATGTAATTCTAACTAATCCAGGGACTGAAATCTCAGGATCACAATTCAAAGCCAGTCCAGGCAGGCAATTCTGTGAGACTTTTCTCTCCAAATAACCACCAGGAAGCCAGAAATGTGTTGTAGTGCAAAGTGATAGAAAGCTAGCCATGATCAAAAATGTTCAGGGATGGGCTGGGAAGGTGGCTCAGTGGTAGAGCACTTGCCTTGCATGCCTGAGGCCCTGGGTTCGATTCCTCAACACCACATAAGCAAAAAAGAAAAAAAGCTGGAAATGGCACTGTGGCTCAAGTGGTAGAGCACTAGCCTTGAGTTGAAGTGCTGAGGGACAGTGGCCAGGCCCAGAGTTCAGGCCCCACAATCGGACTCCCCCCCAAAAAATGCTCAGGGACAGTGCCTAGGCCCTGAGTTCAAGCCCCATGACAGACAAAAACAAAACAACAAAAAAGCATTCCTAATTTCTTCTATCACTTTTAAGTCAACTTACCTTTAGAAGTTGCTGATACTAAAAGAATTTAATCCTGAGTATTCTCAAATAATAAAATTTAAGTATGCATATGGAGAAAACATATATTAGAGGTAGTACATAGATTTTTTTCCATATGGACCAACAAAATTTATAAAAACAATTGCTTGATTTTTAATGTGTTTTCTTCAAATCTAGTGATAACATTTGAAGGTTTAAGAAAAAAAGTCTCTGTTCTTGAGCTAAATCCAAAGCGTAATTCTTCCATTTCTCACATTAGACACAATGACTTTCATTTTATAACCATCTATAAACCAAGTTATGATCTTAAAGAAGCTTAGCCTCAGCACTGATGTCATAATTAAATTAGATAATCTACCTGGAAGAGGAGCTGTAGCTCAAAGTGACACAGCACCAGCCTTGAGCAGAAAAGCCACGTGAGAGCATGAGGCCCTAAGTTCAAGCCCCAGCACCAGCATACACACACACACACACACACACACACATATGCACACACACACATGCACACACACATACATATGCACACACACATGCACACAGAGACACACACATGCACACACATACATGCATGCACACAGACACACATGCACACACAGACACATACATGCACACACAATTAGATTATCAATGGAAAGTAATTCATAAGGTGCAAAGAATGACTTAATAAAATGTATTTAAAAGAAGAAAAGCAAGATTTTGTGTGTGAATTCATCTCTTTTATTCTCTTGTTTTTGCAGGTAAGTAGATGAAATCCACTTGTTTTAAATTACCACTCATGGGTGCATACCACTCCCATGGATAGCTTAGCCTACACAATTAGGGGAGAATGCTTACTTCTTTGGAATCACTGTGGTGATGAACATGAAGGGTTAAAGTCTTGAGGCAATGCCCACTTGTTGCTTGTTTAAGATCAGCGAATTCTGTCTAGCAGAGCAACACATGGTGGTAATCCAAACACCTGGTTGTTTGCCTTTATAGCCCTGCAAATCTTTAGCTGGGGGCTCTCCTCCTAGGCTCCACTGTGTTGGAGTGAGACCCGGGCTGCAGCCCGTCTAAATAAAACCTTAAAACAGCTGTAAAGTCTGACTCTTGGTGGTTTTCTTGGTGGGGGTCCTGCGACCTGGGCACAACAAATGTATCTCTACTAAGCAGAGCTTTTAGACTTTCCACAGAATGCTTCAAGAAGCTCTTTTCAGAATACCAATCATGCACTCCTCAACACAATACAAGTTTCTGATGTACTTGTGGCACACACACACACACACACACACACACACACACAATATGCCCTAAGTGTTTTCACTCGGAGAACGTGTCCTTTTTGAGAACTTTCATTTCATTTGTGCTGTCTTTGGTGACTTTAAAAGTTTCCATTCAAGGCAATATGTGACTTTTTCAGCTTTTGCAAAGCTAAATTGAAGTCTAGTCCTCCTTGTGACTATGTTGGGGGTAAGAATTAAGGTCATAGGGTTAGAATTCTAATCCAATAGAATAAAATTCCTTATTTTTTTTTTGTAAAAAGAGCAACAGCAGAGTGTGCTTTTTCTCTGTCTTGTGGGCACACAGAACAAGGCAGCTGTCTACAAATCAAGAAGAGTCCTTACCAGAAATCAGCCAGCTGGATCCTTGAATCATAGACTTCCTGGCACTGTGAGAAAATAAATTGGTGTTGATTTAGCCACCCCGTGTAAAGTATTCTGCATGGTCACCCAAGCTCCCGGCACAGATGTTACTGAAGTCTCTTTTGTATGGTTATGACATCATGACAGAGGAAGGCTACTTTACAGAGTGATGAGATTTAGTGTTGGAGGCTGAAAGCCCAAGACAGACGTCCTCATGTGGGTGTCCTCCAGGGAGCTTCTCTAAGCTTATGCCATACCACGCAGAGGACATCCTAGGGCAGGAAGACCAAGGAGAGAGACCGAAGGATTAGGACATGAGAAACAGAGAGAGGTCCGCTCTCTAAGAACCCACTCTCACATTCGTGAATCCTCCTCTGACTGACCCAGGGCTATGGGGGAGCCACATTAATTCCCCTCATGAGGCTGGTCCTGATACAGTCACCTCCCACTAGGCTCCACCTCTTAAAGGCCTCATGGCCTCCAAACACAGTGGTAACTTTGTGGGACAGATGAAAGCCAGACCAGGCCAAGAAGATGGAGTATGTAGGATCACTAGACCAACCTCCTCCATTCCCTGGTCCCGACTTCTCACCCAGGTGAAGGATGCAGAGCTGATGGGTCCGCACGCCTGCTGTCAGTGTCTGAGTATCAGCTGTGACATTGTGACCTCGTGTGGCTCTGGTGTCACAACCCCATGACATCAATGACCTGCCATTTTTTTTAATGAAAGACTATACTTATTCTTAGGAGAGGAACACAAAGACGCAATCCCTATGTACATCTGATCATATAAAATCATGTTTAATGAAATGAACTCCCAGAAAAGGAAACAAGAGGGTTTTTTTTCTTTGTGGCTGTTTTGTTTGCTTTTGTTTGCCCCATGTGTTCATTGTCTGTCTTTGGAAGGATCGGGGGAATGGAAATGGAGGGATATGGGGTAAACAAATGCAGCAGTGGTACTCACTTGACACTGCAAAATGAACTTTTTTTTAAACTTTAAAGCCTATACTACTTCAAACAGCCTTCCACCATTTTCTCAAGCATTTCTCTGTTCTAAGACTGTCTTGCCCCAATTTTAGGACTCAACCCTGAGTTTTCGGGTTCTGGGTTTTGTTGTTGTTCCTTTATAATTGTTTAGATCCTGCCAGTGACCTAGGACTCTGCTCTCTTATATTCAAAGGAACCAATTTTACCCTCTGGCCCAAAGTTTTTCCTGGCTTCTCATTGCTAGAGCCTGCGTCTCAGGCCACCCTCCTGTGATATTGACAGCCTTATTTTCTGCCTGGAATCGGTGGTTGGAAAGCGCTGTCAGAAGTCGGGGGCCAGGCTGTACTTATAGTTAGTGCCGTTTCCATAGCAGCCACCCACAGAAATGCTGCTGCCTGGCACTGAGCGTGTCTGTCCTGTGTCTGCAGCTGATCCCCAGGCTCTAAAGAGAGCAGTTGTTGTCACCTTGGCTGCCAAGATTCAAACCAACCCGCCGGGCAGACGGATAGTTACCCAGGATAACATTTTCCTATCCACCAGTCACTAACTTAATGACCAGGCGTGAATGCTGAGAAGCTGACTTTGATGAAAATGTCTGCTTACTTTTTGAAGGACCATTTCTGAATCCCCACATAAAACCACAAAGTTCCAGGCCGGAGCCTTCATCTTCCGATGCATACCCATCTTGCCTTCCTTCCTCAGAACCCTGCTCCTATCAGAACTGTGAGGTTACTCATTTCTACACTGGATATGGCTGTCTCACAGGTACCAACGCCCATTCCTTAATTCACAACTCAGTGACTGTTACCCTAGGTGACCAATGTCTTAAGATGCTAACTTGCGAGCTCCCCTATGACCCAGCAAGAATTTTGTCATCTGTCCTGTTCTTCATGGCAAAATGAAATCGCAACCCTGTTTCCACTTCCAGAGTTTTCCTATTCACTTTGCATATGGATTGTCAGTGTGGAGGAAACTCTTTTTAAAAGGGAATGGGGATATATACACAGATAATACTTGGCTCAGAGGACAATAGAAGGGAGAGAAGATTGGTTCTCTGTTGCCTAGTTTATCCAAGTCAAAAAGCATAAGCTGAGAGGGGCAGGGAGACAGGGAGATCTTTACCCCATGGATGGCAGCAACAGCCAAGCCCTGTGGCTTCAGTGCAGGATGGAGCACTGGGTCTCCAGGCTGTGTTCTAAGCACCTTTTCAGATCATGTCAACTTTATGCATAGGAGGAGTTGCTGGGAGGATAGTTTCTACAAGGCAGACACAACACTCACAGCCAATGCAGGTTTGACCTCTTTTTTTCCTGCTGATAGCTTTGAGAACCGTTTGTGGTGTTTTTTTTTATTTTGGTGTGGGGGGTCATCTGAGGCTTGAACTTGAACTTGGTATTGCTCCTTGGCTGGCATTCTACCACTTGAGCTACTCCTCCAACCCTGAGAACTTTTAAAATTACGTTTGTCTAGAAGCTTTCAGAAAATATCATGCATCGTAAACATATATACAGAAATTCATACATGCCTAAGACTATAGCCCAGCAAGTTTTGACAAACAGAACAGATTCCTACAACCAGTGCCCAGATCAAGAAGCAGTACCTACCAACAATTCAGAAATCTCCTCCTGGCCCCTCTCAGTCACACACTCTCAAAGGAAGCTGGAAAAAATGTAAGCCTATGGAGCTTTTGAAAAAACTGTGTATTGCCACAGGGAACGAAAGGTATTTTCTAATGATTAAAGGGTTGATTTGATGAGCAAGATGAAACAATTCTGAATCTGGACATTGTAAGGTCATTAAGTACAAAGAAGAGCAAAACTTTGTCCTCAGGTTCTTTGAGTCAGAAAAAGTGCAGTGCTGTTGGACTTTGAGTCCCTTTATGAAGCTGCACACAGCCTGAGCTAAGCCACAATCATTAGAATATGGGAAAATAACTGCATGCCAAACTCCCTCCTCTACCTCCCAACCTTTACCTTCAAAACCTGAAAATGAGGGAGAGAAGAGAGGGAAAGAGAAAGAAGGCATAAGGAAAATCAGTGAAAGCCATAGAATAAGAGATGGTTGGGGAACAGAGAAAAAGAAAACCATAGAGGGATCGATACAAAAGAAAAATATATGCATGCATACATCTTCCTATGTATATATACATACATATGTGCACATATGTGTAACATATATATGAAATATTATGGCATAATCTCATTGTACAATTATATATCCCTAAGTAAATTTAAAATAAATTTAAAAATAATTCCAAATTTTGAGGTAAAATAATTAACCATGTTAATTTGTTTTAGTTATCAATATTTGAAAGTTTATGTTGGAATGTTGTAGGGATGATTGCAAACCTTTATCATAGACCAGGAGTAGTAATTAATAATCCATTTAATTCTGATGATAGTTCTCTGCTGATCATTTACAAACAAACATTTAAAACTGAAAATATAATATGCAAACATATTTAACATTGTTGAAACAGTTTACTCCTGAAATCTTTCTTCCTACAAAATCCTAATACAGCTGAATCTTTGGGTGATTGTCTGACCATCAACAAACGTGGAAGGAATGAAAGAATTAATGCCAATTTTTTTAAACTTGGATATTGTCAGCAGGTACTCTTTCTACTATTTATAAGTGAACTTTAAGATCACTTATAATACAAAACAATACTGAGACATCTTTAAAATAGGAGTTGAGATATCTTTACTATGTTAAGAATTAACTTTAAGATTATTTGAGATTTGTAAACATCTATACAGAGAGAGTTGAGCTTTGCTTTTAATCAGATATTTGTGCTTGTATTTATTTCACAATGCTCTAGAAGGAGAGAGGTGAAAGAGAGAGTTGGAAAATTCTCTGGGATTTCTAAACATCATGTTGTCAACAACACATCATTCCAAGACAGTAGCATTGGTGCAATGATGGAACAGAGCCAAACTTTTATCATTCAAAACATCAGCAAAGCCATCTTAAAGCATTGCTAAGGAAAAGTGTTCCACATACCTACAAAGAGTTCTCCTTTAGGTACACTCTCATTCATCTTCCCTTGTTTAGGTAGTGGTGGTAGTGGTTGTGGAGATTGAACTCAGAGTCTGGACACTACACTGTTCTTGAGCTTTTGTGCACAAGACTACTGTTCTACCACTTTGAGCCACAGCTCCACTTCTGATGTTCTGGTGGGTTATTGGAGATAAGTCTCACTTTTTTTAGCTCCCTTATCAAAGATTAGGTGGCTAAATAGACACATGAAGAAATGCTCAACCTCCCTAGCCATAAAAGAAATGCAAATCAAAACAACATTGACATACCGCCTCACTCCAGTTAGAATAGCTAAAATCAAGAACTCTAAAAACAACAGATGCTGGAGGGGATGTGGACAGAAGGGAACCTTACTGCATTGTTGGTGGGAATGTAAACTTGTTCAACCACTTTGGAAAGTAGTATGGAGGTTCCTCAAAAGACTCCACATAGAGCTCCCCTATGACCCAGCAATCCCACTTTTGGGCATTTGCCCAAATGTTTACAAACAAGACCACACTAAAGCTACCAGCACGACTATGTTTATTGCAACACTATTTACTATATCTAAGATCTGGAACCAACCCAGATGCCCCTCAGTAGATGAATGGATCAAGAAAATGTGGTATATATACACAATGGAATTCTATGCCTCCATCAGAAAGAATGACATTGCCCCATTTGTTAGGAAATGGAAAGACTTGGAAAAAATTATATTAAGTGAAGTAAGCCAGGCCCAAAGAAACATAGGTCCCATGGTTTCCCTTATTTGCAATAACTAGTATATGTGGGACAAGTAGAAAAGGTCAAAAGTTATATACATATGACTAGATAAGATGAAGTTAAGTGAAATGAATCCCAAGATAGGGACACAAGTGATTTTTTTGCTATTGTTTTGAACAAATTTATAAGTTTCCATGTGATTTTTTTTGTTGCGTTGTATGTCCGTCCCCAACAGTATAACCCCTGTTTTCACTGTATTTGATCTTGATATAATTTGGGGAGGGGAAGGTAAAAAAAAGTTTAAATAGAGAGACAGGTTGACCCATTGTAACAATGAGATGTACAAGACATTATGTTGAAAAGCTTTACAATTTAGGTGGGTGGGAGGGTGTGGGGGGAGGAGCACAGTTGTAGCGGTGGGAGGGAAGGGATGGTAGGGGAAACAAATGAGGAGGCAACAATGCTTGATAAGAAATGTACTTATTACCTTGCTCGTGTAACTGTAAACCCTCTGTACAGTATTTTCACAATAAAAAAAACACTTATATAAAAAAGTCTTATAGACTTTCCTGCCTGGGCTGGCTTTAAATTGTTATACTCAGATCTCAGCCTCGTGAGTAACTAGGATTACACATGCAAGCCACCAGCACCAAGCCCATCTTCCCTTGCTTTTTTATTATGAACTAAATTATGCCTAATATTTGTGATTATAACAGTAGCAAAATTATTCAACCATCTATGTGTGAAGAGTCAATGTACCCTCATGGTTTATTGGGCTCCTTTGTTCGTGATGTCAATGAACCTAACAGAAGAGACTATTTGGTAAGATAAATGATGGATGGAAATCCCTCTTACTGAAGTTATAAAGTGGTGTAGATGGAGGCCTTCTTCGTGCTCAATAAGTTTCAAGGTCAGATACTACTTACCAGCATTTTAACTTTTTATGTCACGTGCATGTCACCCTTGTATGATGCTTATAGTGTCTTTGTGATACAGAGAATAAGAGTTAAGTGTCAAATTGAACAGGATAGACTAAGACCAGCCATTTCATACTCAAACAAGAGACCTTATAGTAAAACAAATCTAAATGAATTACTTGTTCAGGCAAACCAACAGAAGAAGCCATTAGGTCTTTAAAATTTAGATTCACTTAACTTTCTTTGTAGACCCAATATGTCACCACAGACTAACATATATGCATATACATATATATACATACACACCTGTACATATATGTGTATAATAAATATATCCACATATGTGTATCTGAATACAGTATAATGAAGCACACAAAAGATTATTTGATAAAGTCCAATGGAGGATGAGAAGGAAAGAGCCTTGGTACAGAAGAAGGAAAGCCTCATCTTCAAGGAGCCTCTCTCTGTGTCTCCTTCCTGGTTTTTCTTTATCTTTCCTGTGAGTTTTGGCATGGCTACAGGCAAAGGATAAAAAGATTAAGTGTTTCTCTTTGTCCTGTTTTGGTCAAAGCTACAAATAAATTCATGTTTTTCATTTCTCTTTATATAATGTCATTTTCTCCTAATGCAGGCGTGTGTTTGGAGCCAGACCAGGCTTTATAGTCATGGCCTCCTATAACACAAATACTCCTTAGAAATTAAGTGAGAGAATATGGACCAGAGTAACAAGAAAGAGGAAGCAGACAGCTTCCAGGATTCATTTCTGAGCATGTTCTAAAGACTTGCTGGATACCCTCCAATATTACTTTTTTTTTTTGTCAGTCATGGGGCTTGAATTCTGGGCTTAGGGCGCTGTCCCTGCAAACTTCAGCTCAAATGCAAGCACTCTACCACTTGAGCCACAGTGCCACTTCCAGTTTTCTAGTGGTTTATTGGTGATAAGAGTCTCACAGACGTTCCTGCCCAGGCTGGCTTTGAACCATGATCCTCAGATCTCAGCTTCCTGAGTAGCTAGGATTACAGGTGTGAGCCACTGGTGCCTGGCCGATAATGCTTTTTAACATCTTGGAAGGTACAGTAGCTTCAGGTTGCTAATGTGCAGAATTGAGGTTGCACACAAAGTTGACGTTATTTGTGATGAAATCAAAGAATGAAATACAATGGACCAAATATTTGATGCTGCTCAGGTGATTATAAAGCGTAACCCACTTTCTATCCAGGAACTATAATGTAAATGCAAATGCCAAGATAAGCAAACCGTGAAGCACTATAAAATAGTGTAACGTTCTCTGTAGCCTTGAAAGAAGGCATTGATCATTGGCCCAACTATATTTTGTCCTTCTCTGTCCTTTTGTAATTATTTTCTCCTTCTGAGTCCTTACCTCTATCACCATCTTGGGACTCTAGAAAGGACAGAATCGTTGGCTAAACATTGTGTGGCAACAGCTGAAACTTCCCCTCAGAGAACAGTGACCTTTCCTATCGTGATAGGTCGTGATTTGACCCTTGTGGAACAGTGATTGACAGGACCAAACTTCCACCAAGGTGATTTAATTATGCATACTTCTCACCCCGCTACCAACCTTTCCTCCATTTAAACCTAAAGTTTATGTCAGTACCCCCAAAATGATCTTGGAGTCACTGAATTCCTTTATCTGTCTTCCACGATTCCTTATCTCTCCTTTGTCTGCTATTGATCATTGTTCATATCTTTAATTGGCACAGTGGAATAGGTGGTTGAGTCCAATTTAGTTGAGACTCATGAACTCTAAAAACGTGGGTATCATTTTCTTCAACTGAGGAGTAGAAAAGGAAAACAGCTAAGATGTCCAGATAGTTGTGTTTGTGGTTTAAAGGTTCAATGAAGTACAGAAGTATAGTTTGACCTTGTTCTTAACATTCAATCCTCAATATTTCAATTTGTTTATAATATTATATACTCATATATATTTATTTACAATATTAGTTTGCTCATTAAATATTATATTTGTTTATAACATTAGTTTGAGCATACTTTTATATATATGTGTGTGTGTGTGTGTGTGTGTGTGTGTATACATATATATTTCTCCATTCATCTTTATAGACCTGGTACTAACTAGCCAATTCTGTTTTTCCTGGATTTGAAGGTGATTGCAAGGTGAATGGCTTAGAGCAAAGAACACAGATACAAAAATTAAAGGCAAGATGTCAAGTTTTTCTCCTGCCTTTAGTTTATACAAGTGCTCTAGAGTCAATTATTTCCAGTAAAAGTGATTGTTACACTTAATCTATAGATTAACTCAGTGTTCAGATGTTTAGCCAATATTAATATAACCAAAGAACTTGAGATCTCAGATAACTCTGGCTTAAATAAGAACCTTACTGAATTTCCCCAAATCTACTACTCTGTGCTGGAGTTAGGGTTGGCATACAGCAAGGTGAGTGGAAGTGGGAAAGGTGGTTCATCCTTACCTATGTGTTCATGGGAAGATGAAGGGCTCACTAGGAGGAAAGCCAGGAAAGCCAGCTGAGCTCCATGAAGTCCAGAATTTGCTCATTCTTAGTAAGACTAGCAACAGGTCTCTTTGGTTGACATATCATATCGTTATTTTTCTCCTAGTATGTAAATTTTTCCACTCAGTCTTTTCTCCAAGGCATTATGGAGGTTCTGGGTAGCAGAGGTGTCTGGGTATAAATTCCACCTATTCTGCCTCCACAGTGGAACTTTTTCATTTCAGTCTTATCAGCTGCATACAGAGAATGTTAGGATTCATTGAAAATGGTCTTTCCTCTAGGTTTAATAAAATCATTTTAAAGAGATGAGTCATGTTGCTTCAGGGAGAGAATTTGGAAGAATACCAAGACAATCCTAGAGTTGAAACATTGAAAATATGTTATTACTTCTGTCAACAAATATCTATCTATCTATCTATGTATATATATATATATATATATATATATATATATATATATATGGAGAGCAAGCAAACATTGGATTGAGGGCAGGTCACTTAGCCATACCTCCATCTGGATTTAGATGAATGTTTATGACTAACAGTGGGTTTAGGAAACAAAGAATGGCTATAGTTCTGACTTTGTAATATGGGTCATTTGGGGAAATTACATCATATATCTAACCTGACTTTGTCAGTCAAAAGAGAAATAATACTCAAGTCACATCAAATGTATTAGGATTTGATATGATTATATATGTAGATTGTATGTTAGAAATTCTCCCATGAATTCTTGTGAATTTCACAAGATATGCTTACAGGGGCAAAATACAAAGCACTTTAAAAATGTTTTACTATAAAGATACTGTACAGAGGGGTTACAGTTACATGAGTAAGGTAGTGAGCATTGTTACCTATTGAGCATTGTTACCCCCTCCTTTATTTTTCCCCTATGATCCCTGGATCTTTGCACTGAATTCCATAGTGGCTCGACCAATTTACACTCGTCAGCAATGTATGAGGGCTCCTTTTCCCCAAATCTCCCCAGCATATATTGTTTGCCTTGTTGATGGGTGCCACTCTGACTTGGGGGTGAGGTGAATGGACATAAAGTGACATTTTGATTGGCATTTACTTTTGGCTATGACTGTAGAATCTTTATTCATGTATGTATTAGCCATTTGCATTTCTTCTTTTGAGAACTGTCTGTTCAATTTGTTTTCCCATTTATCAACTGGGTTATTTGTTCTTCTAAAAGCATGCATTCTAAGGGAAATACATAACTTTAAAGTTTAATCACTAATTTTCTCTTTCCTTAGTTCTATCATATAATTATTTTGTATTCGATATAGTATTATAGAGGATTTTTTTAAATTTTTGTTACCTTCTATATAACTAAGATGAATGTGTGGCTAGATAAATGTTAAACTCAGATATTAAATATATTTTCACTTAGATCATCAATGAATTAGATATAACTTTGAGGTTTTAGAAATATTTGTATATAGCTTTTTATTATTGTAGAATATATCTCCGAAGGTCCCTTAGGCTACCAAGAATAGCTCCTGCAGGTATCTCTCTTGTACATCCTGTCCACTCCTAATAATCAACTGTGACCTGTTGCCCTCCTGTCTTGCATTGCAGGTATGTGTGTGATACCGATTATGGCTTTATTCACTTTTCATTGCTGAGCTTTCTTTTGTTGGGTCTCATAACTTATCCTTTGTTTTGTAAAGAGTGACTTCATTAAGACATCTTTACTTTTTCTGTTCAGATATAGCATTTGTTTCTTGTTGGGGTCCTCACCAGCAGATACATTCTAATATGAGCTTAGGCATAATCAGTGTGTGGTTATTTTGGTGACCTGTATGGATAGTGATAGAATGTTGTAATGAAAACCAATAATCACAAAAATGAACTATTTGTCCTCATACTTCAGTTATAGACTGTTGTGCTCTAACCAGATTAAAATGAAAAGAAAGGAAAATACTATGTAAGATAAATTCCCCTTGAATAAAATTATCCACGCACTATTAGAACAGATAAAAGACCAAGTTTAATAACTTTCAGTAAGATTTCCTAGTGCATTGATTACACGTTGACAGAATTAGTCTATGTATCTGTCAAGTATATAGAACCAAGCATAACAGTAAAAGAGAAAAGCTATTGTAGAACTAAGCAATAATGTCACAATCATGATTGTGATTGCTTTAATTTCAACCAAGAATAGTTGGAACTTTTACAGGATAACGTTAACAAAAGTGTCTATACTTAGGAAAAAGGAAATTCTACTTTGGGAGTGTTACTATAATCAGTTATTAGTATTGCTTTGATTCAAATTTCATCAGCTTCAATGACACATGTTTTCTTAATGTGTTTTTAATAACTTGCAATTTTCTTTAAGCATTTTGTATTTTGACATCCACTAGATATTTCTAAACTCCAGAAATTTATCACACTTGGAGATGATTACAATTCGTTAAAGGCACTAGAAAGTGAAATGTGACAATTCAATCAGATTTCTTGGGAAAGCGTGTTGCAGAAAGATGTTCCATCAGCAATTCATTTTAAAGAAGGAGTTATTTATACACAAAATTTACCAAATATTCTAAACGTTATCATCATTACAACAATCAGAGAAAAGTATAATGTAGTGCATAGCATTAGGCTTTTAATGGTAGATTTGCCTAAGAGGCTCCTTGCCAAATAGTTTTTTTTTTATTTCTGTCTACATCTGTAGCTTGATTTGAGGAATAATCTTTATTGTATGAAGACCACAGAGATAATTTATCATTTTCCCATAAGACTTCATTTGCATCTCACACATATTTTGGACATTATTGAGGACTTAAACTCAGGGCTTTGTACTTGCTGGCAGGCAGTCTACCACTTGAACCATATCCTCTGCACTTAACTTTGGTCTTTTTTTGTAATAGGATCTTGGGATTTTTTTTAAATGAGTCAGTCTGTACCATTTATCAGGTCTTTCTTTGATTTGCTGTGCTTCTGGGTCTTTATTCAGAAAGATCTTAGCTGAGCCAAGGAATCCTAAGATTTCTCCTACTCTTTCCTATAATAATTTCATGATTTCAGTTTTTACACTGAGGCTTTTGATCTTTTGTGAATTGGTGCTGGTGTGAGGTAATACACAGGGATTCAGTATCCGTTTTCTGAAGCACCTTTTTTCCAAGCACCATTTGTTGAAGAGGCTGTCTTTCTCTCAGCATGTGTTTTTGGCTCCCTTATCAAATATTAGACGTCTGTAGATCTGTGGGTTTATTTCTGGGACTTCTATTCTGTTCCGTTGGTCTTCAGGCCAGTACCAAGTTGCTTTCATTATTGTAGCTCTGTAGTAGAGTTTGAAGTTTGATGTTTTAATTCCTTTAGTGCACTACTTTTCTGCTCAGAATTACTTTTGCAATTTAGGGCCTTTTATAATTCCATATGAGATTGATTTTTTTCTACCTCACTGAAAATGTGGTTGAGATTTTGGTGGGTATTGGATCCAAATAGGGAAAGAAGAAGTAAAACTATCTCTATTCGCAGATGACATTATCTTATATTTAAATAACCCTATAGTCTCCTTTCCCAAACTACTAGAGTTGATTGAAAACTTTGGCAATGTAGCAGGTTATAAAATCAGTCTATAAAAATCAGTAGCTTTTCTGTGTGTCACCAATGGCAAGATCAAGACTGAAATCAGGAAGGCAAGTACATTTTCTTTCTTTTTTTTAACCACTTTTGATTTTTTTGTGTGTGAAAATACCGTACAGAGGGGTTACAATTACATGAGCAAGGTAAGGAGTACATTTCTTATCAAGCATTGTTGCCTCCTCCTTTGTTTCCCCTTCCCATCCCTTCCCATCTCCCCGCACCCCCCCACCCCGACCCGGGGCCAAAGTTGTAAAGTTCATTTTCAACATAACGACTTGTACATCTCATTGTTGCAATGGGTCCACATGTATCCCTATTTAAACAATTTGTTTTTTCCCTTCCCCTCCATAAATTATACCGACATTAAATACAGTGAAAGCAGGGGTTATACTGTGGGGGAGAGACATACAAAGCAACAAAGAAATAATCTTATAAATATGTTAGACACAATAGCAAGAAAGAAAAAAAACATTTGAGTCCTTATCTTGAGGTTCATTTCGCCTAACATCAACTTATCTGACCATTTCTGCTTGTTTCAGACATATACTAGTTATTGCAAATAAGGGAAATCATGGGACCTATGTTTCTTTGGGCCTGGCTTACTTCACTTAATATTACTTTTTTCCAAGTCTTTCCATTACCTAACAAATGGGGCAATGCCATTCTTTCTGATGGAGACATAGAATTCCATTGCATATATATATATATATATATATATATACACCACATTTTCTTGATCCATTAATCTTCTGAGTACATTTTCATTAGTCTCAAAAAGATTTTTAAAAAACCCTAAGAATTAACCAAGGAAGTGAAGGGTCTCCACCATAGAAACTATAAAAATCTAGAGAAGGAAATTGAAGAAGACATAAGGAAGTACAAAGACCTTCTGTGTTCTTGCATTGACAGAATTAATATTATGAATTAATAATTAATATTACATTTAATGCAATCCCCATCAAAATCCCAACATTGTTATTCACTGTGATAAATAATACATGGTCATCAGGCATGCAAATTTGGTGACAAGAATCAGGAATAAAGCTCACCTGATCATTTCTAAGACATCAAATGGCTCAGCTTTAGAGCACCTACCTAGTTATAATAAAACCCTGAGTTCTTACCTCAGTGTTACAGAGAGAGAGAGAGAAAGAAAGCAAGAGAGAGAAAGAGAGAAAGAGAGAGATTGAGTAACAGTTATCTCACTGGAAAATAAAACACTAAGAGCTGTGAGGCTGAGAGGAAAGGGATCTTCTTACTGAAGTCTTTTCCTGTGAAATGCTGTACATTGTGTGAAGATTATCTCCACGTTTGTTTCCCCCCCAAACCATCAGAAAGTTCTAGTTTGTAAAAGGCTTTTGTTTTGTTTGATGCTAAATTATTAACGAGATACTTTTTGGAAGGTGTGGTACGTGTACTACCAAGCACCAGATTTTTCCTTTTTTTGTTAATGGCAATTTCACTTAGAAGCGACTGTGATGAAGAGCATGAAAATATAATAGTAAGTCTGAAGCTTTAAATACAGATCATTTTAAAAACATCTAAGGATCCGATGAGCTGTGTGTACCTCAGACTCCTGTAGTAGTTGTTCACTGTTTTGCGACTGTAACACTATGCTCTTCAGGTTGCCCTCAACCTCCTAAGCTGAGGTGATCCTCTCACGTCAACCTCCCCAGTAACTGGGACTACAGGTGTGCACTACCACACTGGCTCAATGGCTATTTTTTAGGAAAAATAACTGATTGTTTGAGTTGAAGGCTGAACTATCCACTATTTCAAGGAAGATGGTTTTCATTTCGAAAAAAAAAAACCCTGAGATTTAAACCAAGATGACTCACTTGGACATCCAAAAAAACATTGTCTAGAAACAAATCAAATGAAAAAAAATGCCTGAGGATATTTATTGTCAAGAGAAGATTTAAGCATTCAAGATGGCGTCTTGCACACGCATGCTTTTCTGCAGAGACTGACAGAGGAGGGAACAACGGAGATGCTTTGGTGCCATACCATGACGTGTACCAACTTTAGGAAAAGTCTGCACATTGCAATTCCAAATGTCTGAGTCACCATGTTCTTGAGGACTCAGAGGATAAAATAGCAGATGACATTCTATTACAACAGTCAGCAAGGAATAAGCACATCATGGAGTCTGAAGGAAGCAAGCACACGCTTCAGAAGGTTCCTTCTTCCGGGAATATTCACAGGGCCCGCTCTTCTTTCCCCAGCAGTGAAATGCAATAACACATGTTCATCCCAAGGAAGCCTCGTTGAGAATCAGAGTCCAAGGCTTTTCTTGGAGCCTAGTCATCTAGAATAGTCTGGAATGCCAGACTCCCCGAAGAAGAGCAGATGTTCCCTGCCTCCGGTGGGCAAGAGTGTTACTAACATAAGAACACATTCCAGCAGACGCGTCCTCAAATAAAAGATCTACCAGGATAATAACCCTTTCTAAAGGTAGCAACTCAGGCTGGTAGACTCGCTCCTTTCTGCAGATAAAATTCAGAGCCAGCAGCTCAGGCCTGTAATACTAGCTACTCAGGAGGCTGAGATCTAAGTATCACAGTTTGAAATCAGCCCAGGCAGGAAAGTCCATGAGACTTATTTATCTCTAATTAACCTCCAGAAACCAGAAGTGGCACTGCGGCTCAAAGTGGTAGAGCACTAGCCTGGAGTTCAGGAACAGTGTTCTGGCCCTGAGTTCAAGCCCCATCACTGACAAAATCAAAACAAAACAAAAAAAAAAAAGAAAAAAACTTCAGAACTAACCCCTGCTACAGAATCATAAATGGGTGAAGGCTTCATTTCCAATAGTAGCTGGAACAGTAGAAGATGATGTAGTATAATTTATGACAAGGCTTTGGAGTCTATCTTAAAACTAGCACATTTTTACATACAACCCATATTTTATTACAATTTAGTGATGTGTGTGTGTGCTCTCACCTTGTATTTAAAGTATTATTTTTCCACATTTTTATTGCCAACTGTTGGTGATGTCACACTGGACATGTCCTCACACACAGAGTGCGCCCTGATCACTTAGGCCCTCCGCTAGACATGTCCACACACACAGGGCGCGCCCTGATCACTTCGGCCCTCCGCTGGACATGTCCACACACACAGGGCGCACCCTGATCACTTCGGCCCTCCGCTGGACATGTCCACACACACAGAGTGCGCCCTGATCACTTCGGCCCTCCGCTGGACATGTCCTCACACACAGG
>NW_012267217.1:60344213-60346097 GCF_000151885.1 Dipodomys ordii
AAAGAAACATAGGTCCCATGGTTTCCCTTATTTGAAATATCTAGTGTATGTCTGAGTCAAGGCGAAAAGGTCAGATAAGGTGATGTTAGGGAAATGAACCCTAAGATATGTATTCAAATGTTTTTTTTCTTTTATGCAATTGTTTCTAAGATTTATAAGATTATCTCTTTGTTGCTTTGTATGTCCCTCCCCCACAGTATAACCCCTGCTTTCACTGTATTTGATGTTATTATAATTTGTGGAGGGGAAGGGGAAAAACAAATCGTTTAAATAGGGATACAGGTGGACCATTACAACAATGAAATGTACAAGTCCTTATGTTAAAAAGGAACTTTACAACTTAGGTGGTGGGCGGGGGGCGGGGAAGCGAGGAAGATTGGTGGGGGCCTTGCGGGGAGGCTGGGAAGGGATGTGAAGGGTAAACAAAGGAGGAGGCTACAATTCTTGATAAGAAATGTACTCATTATCTTGCCCATGTAATTGTAACCCCTCTGTACAGTATTTTCACACACAAAAAAGAAAAAAAAGAAAGATTAGGTGGCTATAGGTCTATGGGTTCACTTTTGGGTTTTCAATTCTATTCCATTGGTCCTGAGGTCTGTTCTTACGCCAGTACCAAGCTGTTTTGATTACTACGGCTTTGTAGTGGAGTTTGAAATTTGGTATTGATATTCCTCCAGGACTGTTTTTTCTGTTAAGGATCATTTTTGCTCTTCAGGGTCTTTTATTCTTCCGTATGATTTTTGGATTGCCTCTTCTATTTCCTTGAAGAAAGAGGTTGGAATATCAATAGATATCCCATTGAATTTGTAGATAGCCTTGGGAAGTATTGCCATTATCATGATGTTGATCCTTCCAATCTAGGAGCATGGGAGGATTTTCCACTTTCTAAGTTCTGCTTTGATTTCCTTTTCCAAGTTTTTAAAGTTTTCATCATAGAGGTCCTTCACTTCTTTAGTTAATTCCTAGGTATTTTGTTTTTTTGGGGGTCTATTATAAAAGGAGTTGCTTTTCTGATTTCAGCCATGCCCTACTCATTGTTGACATACAGAAAAGCCATTGTTTTTTGAGGGTTAATTTTATATCCTGCTACTTTGCCAAAGTTTCGAATCAGCTAGAGTAATTTGGGAGTGTAGTCTGTAGGATTCTTTAAATACCGATCATGTCATCTGCAAAGAGGGAGAGTTAAGAAAGACAGCCTCTTCAGTAAATGGTGCTGGTAAAATTGGTTAATCACCTGTAGAAAACTAAAGTTAGATCCTTATATATCACCCTGCACCAGAATCAACTCGAAATGGATCAAAGACCTCGGAGTCAAAGCAGACATCCTGAAAACATTACTGGACAGAATAAGAGAAACCCTAGGTCTCCTTGGCACAGGCCCAAATTTTCTTAATAGAGACTCAGAAAAACAACAAATCAAAGAAAGGTTGGACAAATGGGATTGTATTAAACTGCAGAGCTTCTGCCTGGCAAAGGAAATAGCTAGCAAGATCAATAGAAAGCCATGGATTGGGAGAAGATCTTCACTAGCCATACAACAGACAAAGGTCTCATATCTAAAATATACTTGGAACTCAAAAAATTAAACCCCCCAACAACAAATCCTCAAAGAAACAAATGCCCAAAAAATAAGTGGGCTAAAGACGTAAAAAGAAACTTCTCTGAAGAGGAAATAAGAATGGCCAAGAGACACATGAAGAAATGCTCAAACTCTCTAGCCATAAAAGAAATGCAAATCAAAACAACATTGAGATATCACCTCACCCCAGTTAGAATGGCTATAATCAAGAACTCTAACAACAACAGATGCTGGAGGGGATGTGGACAGAAAGGAACCTTACTTCATTGTTGGTGGGAATGTAAACTTGTCCAACCACTTTG
>NW_012267217.1:60360372-60371452 GCF_000151885.1 Dipodomys ordii
CAGGGCGCGCCCTGATCACTTCGGCCTTCCGCTGGACATGTCCTCACACACAGAGTGCGCCCTGATCACTTCGGCCCTCCGCTGGACATGTCCACGCACACAGGGCGCACCCTGATCACTTCGGCCCTTTCTCTCTCTCTCTCTTTCTTTATTTGCCTGTCTTAGGACTTAAACTCAGGGCTGGGCACTGTCTCTGAGCTTCCTTTTGCTCAACGCTAGTGCTCTACCACTTGAGCCACGGTGCCACTTCCAGCCTTTTTCTGTTTGTAGTACTAAGGAATTGCACCCAGGGCTTCATGCATGCTAGGCAAACACTCTACCACTAAGAACATTCCCAGCTGGTAAATGTTAATTTTTCAAAAGGGATTCGCCATAGCGATATTTTAACATCAATCTCATTTCCCCCACTCCCACTACCTCTGTGCTTTGGCCGCTTTCATAAAGTTTTATTGTGCCATTTTTAAAGAAACTGACAATGGTTAACTGTGGGCATAAACAGCAGGAGAACCTCTACAGCTATCTGTAAAGGCTATGTGAATTCTGCTTTTTCCCAACTACACATTTTTTGTGACGTTCTTTTAGCATTTCCACTAAAACAATACAGCAAAACAAATTGAAGTCAGAAGTAGGTGATGGGTATAAATACAAAATTCTCTTCTCTTAAGACCTTGCAGAAAAGGAAAGATCTGACCACCTCATCACTAACACTTTATTTTGAAAACTGTAAGATTGGTATATAGCTCAAATGGCTGTGTTAGAACCTCTGGTTTTTTAAAGTTACTATTTATTCATAAAAATATATCATTCATAACAGCATATAAACCATATGAATAAAAACTCTGGGTGAGTCTTCAACAATTTTTAGAATGTGTATACCTGCTTTGGATCCAAAAGATTTCAGAAAAACTGTCTTAGAAATAGTAGACTATCTTTTCAGAGAATTAATAACCCATAGCTTTAATTCATCTTTAGTATGATGTCACTACAGTAAGAGGCCAGAAAGTCACAGAAGCTGAAAATTGGCTTGGTTCTCTGCCAACCAACCCACACTCGGAAAGGGAAAATCTAAAGAAGAATTTTGTAACACTTCAAATGAATGGTGTAGAAGGCTGAGCATAATACACTATTCTGTGTCTTAATAATGATCTTCCAATTAAGGATTAATATACAGGGAAGAAAAACATAGCTTTAAACATTTCTGCTTTCTATTTACAATTGAGTCAGATCCACTCTGGGATCTGACAATTCTATTTGAAGAAAAATTCCTACTCAGGTGCAAAAGATACTTAGGAGAAAGACAAATCGCATCATAATTTGGAATAGAGAAAATAGTTGTAATAAATAAAATGTGTCCCTCACAAGAGACAGTGTTTCTGTTAATAAGCCAAAATTTGATTTGCACTTTAAAAGGAATAAACTCATCTTGAACTTAATCGATTGATCAGATCTCAAAAACTTTCCTACTAAGTGTAAAAGAAGTTTGCCAGAAGCAATGCATAGCATTATCCTGTATGCAGTTGTGCATAGTATACAAATAAAGCTTTGCAAATTTTTAAATACTTTAAAAATAGGACTAAATGGCAATATTATGACTTATGAAATATTAATTTTTCTATTATTAAGCTTCTTTTTCTGTAAAATATACATAAATTAATGACTACTCTGCCCTCATTTCTACTGTTATTTCTCCTACCACCACACCTGTTTTACACACACACATTTCACAAAAGCACTGACTTCTTGATAACACTGTGTTTGCTTTGTAGGTCCAGGAGGTGAGCTGATAACACTTTTCCTTCATGGTGTCAGATTTAGTTGCTCATGGGAGAATCAAGGAATATCCTAAGGTTACACATCTGGGAAATGTTAAGAGCCAGAATGGAATGTGTGTGTCTATTGACAAGTGAGGTCTGTTCGAGGCATGTTAAAGCAAACCAAATGCAACAAACCACGGTCATTTTCTTCTCTTTTTTTGTTGGTGGTGGGACCTGCACTCTGGGCCTGGGCGCTGTCCCTCAGCTCTTCAGCTCAAAGCTAGTGCTCTACCACTTAAGCCACAGTGCCACTTCCACCTTTTTTCTGCTTATGTGGTGTTGAGGAATCGAACCCAGGGCCTCATGCATGCGAGGCAAGCGCTCTACCACTGAGCCACCTTCCCAGCCCCCAACAATCATTTTCTTGGCAGATGGTACTAACAATTCCCATCCCTGAACAATTGAAGCTTATCATATCCAACTTCCACACGCAGCTTACACTTATCACTACAATTCACAACAACTATGCAAGGTAGTAAAGAAGAAAACAAGTGTGGAATACTTGCAACACTGTGCAGGCCCTTAGAGAGAAGTAGTCACACTGAGATTTGAACCTGTGAAATCTGATTCCAAAAACCACACTCCTGACTACTAATCATCAGGCTTTATAGAAGAGCCATTTTCATTTATTCCAGATATCTCTAGTTGGAACTTGTTTGTTTTTGTAGGTTGTGGGGCTTGAACTCAGGGCTAAGCTCTGGCCCTGACATCTTTTTTTTTTTTTTATCAAGGTCACAGCGCCACTTCTGGGTTTTGAGTGGTTGAATTAAAGAGAAGCTCCAGGGGAACTTTTCTGCCCGAGCTGGCTTTGAACCACGATCTTCAGATCTCAGCCTCCTGAGTAGCTAGGATTACAAGTGTAAGCCACCGGCCGCGGGCTCTGGCAGGGATTTGATAATGCCTTTTGATTCTGATATTATGTATATGTATGTAATATATGATGTGTATACATTATACAACATTAAGCATTCCATGAGAACTTCCTAAACAATTTTATTTATGTATTCTTATTATCTTTAACTAGTTGCACAAAGGATTTGCCACTTACCAAAGAGGTTTATGAACATAATATATCAATGTCACCCCTTTCAACATTCTCACACAACCTTCCTTTACCCACCCCTTCCTTTATTCTTCTTAATTTTGTACATTAGCTTCTCATCTGCATTTTCTCTTTCTCCTTTTCATTTTCAACCCTTACCCCTTGATTCTACCCCACCTCTTTCAAGTAGCCACTTCCTCACGCCTTATGTGGCTGAACTTTGAGTTTGCCCTTTTAAGGAATTACACTATTTTAGATCTCTCTTGAATCTGTTGTATTTCTGTTATTACATTTGTATACACTTGCATGCCACCCTATGTATTTACTTGAGTTTGTAAGCCATATCTAGATTCCACATATAAGGAAAAACATACATCTCTCATCTCTCTGGACCTGACTTGCTTCACATAACACTTTTAATTTTGTTCACTTTTTCCAAGTTGAATTTTCAGGCTATGAAAGAATTCCGTTATCAGTAATTTAAACAAATGGCCGAAATTAAGCTATCTTACTAACAACTCCAAAACCACTTTTAATTTATTTTTATTCTTAAGCATTTTCTTGCTGTTTTTCTATCTTACTGTGTTGTTTATTTTTTTTCTAAAATTCTCCTAATTCTGGTAGTGTAATTGTCCAGATGTTATCATTAAATTGACTGCTCTAGCTGACATTTAAACAACTTTTATTATAAGAGGAAGAGTAAGAAAATCTTAAGCTCAGCAAGAGTCCTTTTGGTATTCCTTTTGATGTATTTCTAAGAAAATGCAATTCATTGCTCAAAATAACTTTATAGAAAAGAGTTGGAGCTAATTTGGTACAAATTCTGGTTTTGTTCATAATGAATAAACGAAATTTCTATAGAAAATGAACATTTTACATAAAGTGAAGATTCAGAATTAACAAAAAGTGAAAGACAATTCAATTGACTCTTGAGTCTTAACAATCTACTGTTATTTAAGCTAATCTTTACTTTCTCTCTGATGTCCCATACTTTCTGCTCCTCTTTCCAACAGTATTTGGTGGGTTTCATTTCCCTTTTTTATCCATCTACAATATATTTCTGACTACTCAGGTCAGTCTCCTCCTCTACCCCCTCCTTTGTCCTTCTGCTAGTCTTTTCCCCCCAAATAATTTCTGAGCAGATAAGGAAATGATATTCTATATTTATCTGAAGAATTAATTTCTTGCTTAAGGCTCTCATTGTATGCAACAGTGAAATTCCTCTTGATTATCTGTTCATCTGCCTTCTTTATCTTTAAAGCAGAGTATGGAGAAGAACTTTGTTATGATTCAATAAAATATTAAGACTTACAATTGTTAGGCATCATTTGTGTGGGGCGAGTACCTTGTGAAAGATGGATTATGCAGTCATGATTGAGGGTTATATTTTGAACATTGAACCTGTCTCACAAGAATAGAAAGTATTTAATCATATGTGTATATATATATTTAAATAACATATATCATTAGTGCATGTTAAATACTATATATTTTAATAATAAGTCACAATAAATGACTTGGCTCCAGGCTACAGTGGTGTTCTCTGGGCATTCAGAGTATGACTAGTACTTAAGTTGCATTCTGTTTTGTAATTATGCTCTTGCGTATGCCCCTAAAGGGCCATTTCAGTGGTTCTTGACAAATTTAAAATCTAGTGTATTTAAAATGCTTTTCCGAGCACAATCTGATCACATTTTTGTCAGGAATTAGGTCAAAGGATGCCATAGGCAGGTGTGATTGTGAGGATCTTGGAATTGTGCAGGCACAAACCCCAAAATATTAATTTCCAATCGTTCTCAAAACCATATGTAGGTATAAAAATATTCTTCCAAGTATAATGTTACAAAGGTATAAAAACATCAGTAAAGGTATTTTCCAGGACAAATTACAACATAAAATTATCTTACACAAAGGATGGCTGATAAGAAAAATGAGTGCTGAGAAATAAACTTTAACATTAATAACATAACTTTGACAGTTTGATATCACATCAAGAAAATTTGGAAAAATGTTCAGGCTTTCTGGGAGCAAGAGTTGAAGGCACTTCAAGAGTTGAAGGAGAATTGCTTGTGTTACATTAAAGGGATCAGCTTCCTTCTTGTGGAATAGTAAACTGAGGGAAATAGACTGACCATCTATTTCAAAGCAGGAATCATATCACTTCCTCTTTTTAAACTTACAGTTCAGCAGTAGAAGCTATTAGGCCTCTAGCTATTAGTGCACATTCTGTTTGTGAAAGTTCTCTAACAGATCTTTCATTTTGGAAGTTGTTCATGAATGTACAGCTT
This sequence comes from Dipodomys ordii, assembly GCF_000151885.1. Taxonomy (NCBI): domain Eukaryota; kingdom Metazoa; phylum Chordata; class Mammalia; order Rodentia; family Heteromyidae; genus Dipodomys; species Dipodomys ordii. Next base: position 60,365,517 of record NW_012267217.1, read on the forward strand.
CTTGTAAAATGCATGAAATACAATACATACTTATATATTTATGTATTTATATCTGTACCTTGCCAAGATATGTATCTTGCTAAAAGAACTCTTCCTCTCTGGCCTTTATAATGGAACAGTATAGTTATTGTGGAGTAATTCTGAGAACACAGAATGAAATCTTGCGATCAATGTGGTATAAGTGGTCTCCACATTCAGAATCAATTAGTCCTAACCCAATAGTGCAAGAAGAGTTATTAGGCTATCAGATAGAAATTATTATAAAGAAATTATTAGTGTCTTTATTTTGTACAGAAAAAGTGAATAATCAAGGAAATAAGATCCATTGCCTAAATCCATGCAGGGAGAGAAAGGAAAAATATGAGAAGCAAAATTTTCTGCAACACATTTCTACTGAATTGACCCATATAAGAGCTCATCAAACAAGAAGCAAATTTAGACACCATTGCTCAGTTTTGACACTCTAGGTTATGTTTCCATGGCATTAATTTTACATTTATAATTTACTTACTCTAATCTGTAGCACATTCTAAATGTTCTTAATTTGTACCAAACATGAATTTCTCAAACTTTTGAATCCTATTACAAAGTACTTGCTGCCCTGCTATTATAAAAATCACCCTATGAAAGAGGATTATGGAGGATTTTATAATGCCAATATTATTATTACTCTCATCATTTCTACACTTTTAAAAACATCTCTATAATTTTGAGTTCTCTTTTTCTCTTTAAAATGCTAAGTGGCTCATATAATCCATATAAACAATACAAAGCGTTCCCTTCACATGGTGATTTGATTTCTGCCAGAGAATTGGAAGTCATATATGCAAACTAAAACTTCCTGGAGATATTTTGTTTCCTTTTATTAAATTGTTTAGTGCATTATAACAGAAGAAGATGGTTTCTAGAAGAATTTTCCACCAGTTCAATGAGATAAGACTTAAAAAATTCTCCTTGAACAAAGCAGTTTCAAATCAGGTCAGTATAATATCATATTCTTTAGTTACTGTTATTATCAAAAAAATAATGCTTTGTTATAGATTAAAATGCTCAAGAAAACTATATAAATGAATACATAAGTGTCCGTTTTTATAAAACATTTTTACTATCTTGCTCTTTACCCAGTTTGTGTATCAAGGAAATATACAATTAATAGAAATCATCATCTTTTTTCTAATACAAGATATTTTTATTCAAGTTTTCCTTCTGCTTTCCTGGCTTCTTGACCTTTCTGTGCAGCTCTCTCTAAAACTCCAAGCACTTCTACAAAGGTAGAAGGATAACAGGTAGAAGCACCTGTTTAATACACAGTCTCAGGTGAAAAGAGTGTGATTTGTCAGTATGTTATGAGAAAGTATAAGCTAGGAGATGAACACAGTGATCAAAACTTGCAGTGTCTATTAATTGTCTCTTTTAATGTAGTGAAACCTTTTAAATACAAACAAGTGGTTCCAGAATGATGACTTGAACAAGTGGATAGCTCTCTTCACTTAATCTCATCTTCACTTCTAGAGCTACCTTGGTTCACACTATGCAATTTTCTGTGTGCCAGAGATTGCTAAGCACAATACAGCTTTTGAGTACTAACAGCTGGATTGGATTCTAAACCAAGCTTGAGTTCCTGGACAGTTCCTGGTCACGCAGCTTCAATGGAATTGTCCATATGAGAGGGTGGAGGTGATTGATAAGTTGTTAAAGATTCTTACCATGTATTTACTTTCACTATAGTGTAAAAGAAAGGTATAAAACATCATCTAGGAGCCAGCTGTCATGCACACATTCCTGCAAGGAACACACACTCACATACTCACACATGCCTATACACACTCACAATGCTAATTCTACTTCACATTGTGCTGTAAATCAGCAACAGAGCTTCTGTTAAAGAAAGCCTAAGCTAAAGCTACCAGCACAACTATGTTTATTGCAGCATTATTTACCATAGCTAAGATATGGAACCAACTCAGATGCCCCTCAGATGAATAAATCAAGAAAATGTGATATATATATATATATATATATAATGGAATTCTATGCCTCCATCAGAAAGAATGACATTGCCCCATTTGTTAGGAAATGGAGAGACCTGGAAAAAATGATATTAAGTGAAGTAATCCAGGCCCAAAGAAACGGTCTCATGGTTTCCCTTATTTGCAATAACTTGCAAAAGTCTGGGACAAATAAAAAATGTCAAAAGCTACGTACATATGACCAGATAAGATGAAGTTAATTGAAATGAATCCCAAGAGAAGGACACAAGTGGTTTTTTTCTATCTTGCTATTGTTTCTAACGTATTTATAATGTACCATGTGATTTCCTTTTGTTGCTTTGTATGTTCCTCCCTCACGGTATAACCCCTGTTTTCACTGTATTCAATTTTGGTATAATTTGAGGAAAGGGAGGGAAAAAACAAAATGTTTAAATAAGGATACAGGTTGCCCCATTGTAACAATGAGATGTACAAGACACAATGTTGAAAAATGAACTTTACAATTTAGGCGGGTGGGGGGGGGCGGGGGAAGTGCAGTTGTGGAGGTGGCAGGGCAGGGATGGTAGGGGAAAAACAAAGGAGGAGGCAACAATGCTTGATAAGAAATGTACTCATTACCTTGCTCATGTAACTGTAACCCCTCTGTACAGTATTTTCACAATAAAAAAAACTTATTTAAAAAAGAAGCCTAAGCCATGGAGCTGGGGGTTTGGGCTCAGTGGTAGAGCAACTGCCTAGCAAGCTTAAATCCAGATGAGCAGCCCACTGGAAAAAACTCTCAAAGAAATTACTAGGTCTCAGAAAACCTTTAACTATTAATATTGAAAGTACTCTACCATTTCCAAACATCAGATGAGAAGACCTCCTCCTTATAAAAGAAACCATGGAGAAAAATATAGACATTGGGTGAAGAAATATAAAACCAGCTTCAGATCTTAGTTAGAAAATATAAATACAAATATTATAACTATAAATACTTTCTTGGCCAAATAGAATAGATGAAATTGTAGTTCAACTAATTCCTCGAGTCACTTAAGATCTGAGAAGAGAAAGAACACACAGCCATCCCTTCTTACTGTGTTCATGGAAAAAGGTAATTCAGTATGGGTCAATAAAACATATACATATTTTCTCATCTTTAAGAGAAGAGACACCTTTCTTTCTGAATGGTACCTAACAGAATTCCCTTTGTTCCTGAAAATATATTGAACAGTGAAAGTTTATTAAGGATTAAGTCAAGTGTTCATGCATCATTTACTTTGTGATAGGTGACATCTTTTCTTTTTACTTTTTTTTGTGTGTGCCAGTCCTGGGACTTGACCTCGGATCCAAAATATTGTCTTTTTTGTCTCAAGGCTAGTACTCTACCATTTGAGCCACAGCCCCACTTCTGCCTTTCTTTGTGGTTAATTAGAAAAAAGAGTCACATGGACATTTCTGCCTAGGCTGGTTTTGAACCTCCATCCTCAGATCTCAGCCTCCTGTGTAGCTAGGACTACAAGTATGAGCCACCTGTGCCGGGCAGTAGGTGATATCTTATGGAGTTACACATCAACTCAAATAATCTTCACAATTATAATGGAGACAGAAGTATTGCCTTTGACACTGTATACCAGAGGAAAATGAGCATTGGTTAGCCAGGGCACAGATCTCTAGAAAGTGGACTGGACTTTGGCCTCTTTCTGGCTTATGCTAGAGCATCCATCCTTTACCACTGTACATTATCTTCAAAGAGTCAATACTACTTGGCATATTACATGATCTTTGCCAGTGTTGGAAACCAAAAGTATCAAGATATAAAAATGTCATATTCCTAGCTAGAAGAACTCAGCAGTATTAGGGCATTGTCTGACAGGAATAGATACTTCATATGAGAGGAAGAAGAGACATTTAAAGTTCAGCTATCATTGGAAGGAATTCCTTCAACATAGCCACCTATAAAAGGTACTTATTTCTATTTGTTTGTATGTATGTATGTGTGTATATGTGTGTGTATGTGTATACAGAGAGTCTGACACATAATTTAAAAAATGATATACCGGTGAAGATGAAAATCAATGAAATCCATAGTCCTGAAATAAAAATAAATTGGGTCTTTTACATTAATTTGAGGAATTTATTTCTTGCTCAAAGTTATCACAGTATGTGATAGTAAAATTACCCTTACTTATTCATTTGCCTTTCTTTAATTTACCTTTGAAGGATAATATAATATTGATCAGAAATTTGTTATACTTCAATCAATAAAATATCAAATTAAGGGGCTGGGAATGTGGCCTAGTGATAGAGTGCTTTCCTAGCATGCATGAAGCTCTAGGTTTGATTCCTCAGTACCACATAAACAGAAAAAGACAGAAGTCGTGCTGGGCTCAAGTGGTAGAGTGCTAGCCTTGAGCAAATGAAGCTCAGGGACAGTGCCCGGGCCCTGAGTTCAAGCCCCATGACTAACAAAAACAAATAAACAAACAAAAATATCAAATTAAAATGGAAGTGTATAAAAGACCTGACTATTGAATTGGCTATGAAGGATAAGCTCACCTATAATTTGGATAATGGCACTGAACATTGAAGACTTGCAGGAGAGACAAGAAACATAAAAATGCATTGTAGTCATAAATTGTCATGTGGAACTGAATCCCTTTACACAATTACTTAAAGATAATTTTTCAAATTTAGATTTTTAAAATTCTAAATCTCATTTCAGAGAAATTCTAAAATTCAGTCAGTGAGCTTAAAACTGGATCGCACTGCCAGGTGCTGTGGCTCATGCTGATAATCCTAGCTACTCAGGAGGCTGAGATCTAGGGATCAAGATTCAAAGCCAATCCAGGCTGAGAGGTCCTGTGAGATTATCTCCAATAAATTACTCAGAAAAACCTGGATGTGGCACTGTGGCTCAAGTGGTACAGTGCTAGCCTTGGGCACAGAGAGGCTCAAGGACAGAGCCCAGACCCCTGCGCTCAAGCCCAAAGTCCAGCCAAAAAAAAAAAAAAGGATTGCATTCAACCTAAAGACAGAGCACAGGACTGAGCAAAGTGGTGTGTGCCTGTAATCCTAGATACTCAAGAAATAGCAATTAGGAAGATTGTGTTTTGAGGCCAGCCCAGGAATAAAGTTCCCGGGGCCTTATTTCAACCCATACACTGAATGTGGTACTGAGTGCTTCATATCCCCTAATCCTTTGCTCTGTCTTTGCCTCTAGTTGCATAGGGGACATAGATAGAAGAGTCACAGTCTGAGGGGAAAATGAAACCTTGTCTGGAAAAGAACTAATATAGAAGATAATGGGTAATGTGGTTGAAGTGGAAGAGAGTTAAATAAGTACAACTAAATAAGTACAAAGTCCAGAATTGAACACCCAATACACCCCAGTACCAGCAATAAGGAAACAGATAGATCACATCATTTTTCAATCTGCAACAGAAGAATCACAGAAGTATGAAAGAAGAAAATGCAGTGTGAAGTTTGGGTCACGACATCCCGCAATTTAGTAGAAGAGCAATGGGAATTCCCAAACAGAGGGAGGACAGGATGAGTCTGGAGCTGTGTTTGAGGTGATAATTGCTGGGGATTTCCCACAATTAACAAAGCACATCGAGACACAGAGCCAACAGGAACAGAGACAGAGACAATCACAATTCCTCATATTATAGTCCAGCTGCGGAAAAGCCAAGATAAAGATTGTATTTAAACCAGCCTGGTATAATAAACAATTCTACAGAGTGAAACTTAAATAAAGATGTTTCTTAGAAAAAACAGAGCCCATTTTATTATCTAGAGTAAGTAGATTTCAAAAAGGAACTTAAAGCAACATAGCCCATAGTGCAATACAAGAGAATTCAAAGTATACAAAATAATTAACAAGACTAAAATAATAGGAAGGAAGGAAGGAAGGAAGGAAGGAAGGAAGGAAGGAAGGAAGGAAGGAAGGAAGGAAGGAAGGAA
>NW_012267217.1:60371502-60389514 GCF_000151885.1 Dipodomys ordii
GAAGGAAGGAAGGAAGGAAGGAAGGAAGGAGGGATGGAGGGAGGAAAGAAGGGCAGAAGGGCAGAAGGAAGGAAAAGAGAGAGGGAGGAAAAGAGGGAGGGAGGGAAGGAGCAGAAGTGAGATTGTAGATTTAAGTGTGTGTGGTAGGCAGATGGCAGCGTCTAGATGGTGTCTCCATATCTGCTTGGGCTCACTGCCTTGAGCAGGAGGGCCTATGACTAGCACCTAATGAATATAGGAATGAGTTGTACTGCCACAATTACATTCTAATTGTCCTTATTTTCTTGTTAGTGCACCCACACTCTGCACAGCCTATTGCCTTGCTAGGTCTGAAAGATGAGGAGCCACATTGGATCCCACTAAGCCAGATTCAAACTCCTCACAGGAATAACAAATATCACTTTAAGCTATGCAGTTGCAGTCATTTGCTATGTAGCAGCAGATAGTTATTGTGTTGCACATGTATTATTTACACGGATTCAACATTCCAAATACAGACAGTAACCGTCAGGCTGTATTTAAAAGGAAAACAAAAGCTCTGTAAAAAGGCTGTTAAGAACAAAGAAATGGCTCTGTTGAAAGTAAAAGGATTTAAAAAACTTAGCAAAATTTAATAACAGAGGGGGGAGAAATCTAATAAAAAGAATGCCAGAGTGGCTATGTAAAAATCACATAAAATAGATTGTAAGATAAAATTTATGTAAGATGACCATTTCATGGTATCAAAATGGACAATCTATAAAGAAAATACAATAGTACAAGTTTTACACAGTGTTCATGGATGGAAAACAACTTAAACTGAAGCACTCACTTCACCCCTGAGAGCCCCATCTTAGAACTGTCTTTGCTGCAACCCTGTTGAATCATCTCCCCTCTGCTTCTCTCTTTAACAAACTTACCCTGTGGTCTTGGAAGAGAGCCCAGACCCAGGCCACACCCAAGGCATGCCCCCTGGTGGAGGCCTTGAAATCCTCCTCAATCCAAGATTTCTCTCCCTCTGGGCCTCTGTCTCACCACACATCCTTCCCGCCCTTCTGACTTCACTTTTTCTGACTAATATTTAAAGGGACTCTAGTTGTAAGGGGAATGTGCCATTTCCCCTTCAGCCCAGCTTTCCTCCTGAATAAAACCTATTGGACTGTTGAGTTTGCTTTTCTGACCTTTTTTTTTTTAAAAAAAAATTTCTTACAATGATGATGTAACCTAAAATATACTAAAATGAAGAATTGAATGGCATGAGCAGAGCAGCATGTAAGTAAATCTTTATTCATAACCAAAGGGGAAAGAATTCAATTGGAGCTGCATATTGGTGGCTCACACCTTTAATCCTAGCTACTCTGGAGGTTGTGATCAGAGGATCTCCATTCAAAGCCAGCCTAGCAGGAAAGTCTGCATCCTACCCAGTATCCCATCAACCAGCAAAATGCTGAAAGTGAAGGTGTAGAGCACCTTAAGTGGTAGAGCATCAGTCTTGAATGAAAGAACACAAAGCATGAGGCCCTGAGTTCAAGCCCCAGTACCAGCATAAACAACAACAAACAAACTCTAAATCCTCTCTAAGCAACCTCTATTAACCTATTAGGTGGCCCAGAGACAACAACATAAATGTTCATTTCAGACACAGGTGGGGTGTTCACATAAAGAAGCTGAGCCATAAAATAATTCTTCATAACTGTAATAGACTTAACTTTTCTTGCATATAACTCTGATGACAAGGGAATCAAACTGGAATCAATTGTTAAGAAGTAATGAAGACGTTCCCAACAGCTTCTAAATTTACAGTTCACTGTTAAAAATCTGGGCAACACAAAGAACCTAGTATATGAGTTCTTCTAGTGCCATTATTCATAATAGTTAAAAACAAAATAAATTCAAATGTACATCAAGAGGAGAGTAGAGAAAAATATTCATACACAATGGAATATTATTTGGCCAGGAAAATAACAATATACTAAGACTTGCTATGACATAGATGTCAGGCTAAGTAAAAGAAACAGTAAACAAAGGCCCATATTATTTGGTTCCTTTCATAGGGCCCTAGGGTGGGAAAGAAAAAAGAATAGGAAATCATTGCTTAATTGGGGCAAGGTTTGTTTGGGTCTGATATAAAACAACTTCTAAAATTAGATTGTGATGATGGCTGCAAAGCTGGGAACTTTACATTAAAATGATTTGTTTTATTGCTAGTGAAGTGTATCTTAATAAATCTATTATTTTTAAAAGTAACAAAGAAAATTATCAACTATTTTGACACATCATTGCACTCCTGGTAGACCTCAGCCCTGGCTGGAATTTGCCCAGACAAACATGATCATATTCTCCTGTTAATTCATTTTAATTGTGAGTGTGTGTGTGTGTGTGTGTGTGTGTGTGTGTGTGTGTGTGTGTGTGTGTGTCAGTTCTGAGGTTGGAATTCAGGGCCTGGGCACTGTCCTAGAGCTGTTTGGCTAAAGCAACATTTGAGCCACAGGCTGCCTTTGAACCAGAGATCAGCCTCCTGACTAGCAGGTCTGAGCCACTTGTACCTGCTTAATTCAATTTTTTAATCTTCACATTGTGTTCTTGGCATTGAAATTATATCTAACACACTAACTAAAATTTAAAATAGAATTTATTAAATTTTGCATAGTAAAATACTTCATCATGATAGTTGCATATAATGTATTTTTGCATATAATAATCCTCTAGTCTCTCTCTGATCACCCCCTCCTTTCCTCTTCCCCTGTTCTTCCCAGCCACTAATTTGAGTCATCACAATCATTCCACACGCCACCTCACCTACTGAATTTTCCACTTCAAAAATTTAACTGGGATCTTTGTCATTATTCTTCACCACACCTTCACCTATATACTCTAGCTGTCTGAGACCTCAACTCTCTCCTGCAGACATTTTTCTTTTGCATGATTCCTGCTTTGAACTTACTGTCTGCTTGGATACCATGATGAGTGATTATTGTGTCTTGATCTCTTTAGGGCTCAGCTTTGGTGGGTAAAGTACCCTAAATTTGAGAACTCCCCCAGATACTGCAAGATGAATCATGCTCTACCTCTGTGATGTGCAGTTTCAATTGTAAGCAGGCACCAGGAAAATGCCTATGATCTGATTTTCTTATAGTGCAGTCTCCCAGCCATGGGAGGAAAAGGATTCTGCTCACCTTTTCAGCTCTGTCTTGTTTTTCATGGGTTCAGGACACATGGGTTAAGGACTATATGTGTGTACATAGATGAACACACAGACACACACAAATTCACATTCACGGATTTGATATTATCTCCTCTAAATCCCTGGAGCTTTTCAGATTTCTAAGTCCAGTCCTTTCCAATGTCCTCCACCATAATAACTTGGGGCATCTCTTAGAATCTCCTCAACCCTGTGGAAGGAAGGGCCTCCAGAAGTTTCTTCTCAGTGGTTCCTCTACCCTAGAGTAAAATATTTCTCATGCCTCAGAACTTATTGCTTCCCAGAAGCATTTGGCATGATGAGTGAGAGAGGCATTCCTTTTTTGTTTTTCTTCACATTTTACTAGCATCACTTGGTTGCACAAAGGATTTCATTTTGGCACAGTGCTATCCGCTTATTATGTATCTTGATCAGCCTCACCCACTGCTTCACTCTGCCTCAACACCTCCCAAGTGAATCTCAACCATTTCTATTGTTTCATTTTCACTTGTGCACATAAAGTATATGATCATAAAGAGGATTCTTGTTGACAACAGGGAAGAAAGCACAAGGCATGCCGCGAATTCTTCTGGGATCTCTATTGCTTATTTGAATTCTTTCCTTGTCATTTTTCTCCTTTTTTAAATAAGTTACTTTTAGTGAATTTTGATATTAAACACAGTTATTTTTTATCGCACTTTGCATATATCATTGTGCTGTTTTCTTCCACTGCCAAAAGAGCCAATATTCAAGTAGAGAAATATTAACAAACGAAATCTATGGAAAGCCTTTACATATAGCTCCATGAAATGCATAAGGGAAAGCACAGTGGACAGGAAGGCCTCGCCCCCTCAGGGCTCTGTGCGACTGGAAATGCTGCTTTCTGACCATGCGAGGCCCTGGGGTTTATCGTCATGGAATACACAAAAGTAATGTGCACTCATTCTTCCAACAAACAAAGCTCTTGCCCTCCCAGAACCAAGCTCCCTTAGCTCCACTACATACTCCTAAAGTACAAAAGCAAGGCTTTTTCTAAGCTGCAAAAGACTTTACGAAGACATAAAATACTTCATTTTTCCTAGGCATGTATAATCCTCCCACTGCTATTTCCAAAAGCTCAAGGCTTAGCCAGAAGCTACAGTGGTCATACCCTCATGCCATTCCAAAGTGGAATCCCAGTAATGGAAGCTCCCATTTGTCCCTTCACTCAGCCAGTATTTAGTACTTTCTTCTCTGTTTAAGATGCAAGACCAAATGTCTAGGTTCACTGACACAAAAAAGGACAGACAAGATCCATGCCTCCTTTGGATCTTTTGTCTAAAAAGAGGTAGATGTGAGGGCAGATAGTAAGCAAATAATTAAAATTATGTTACAAGTCAAAGAAGAAGTCAATATATATATATGTGTGTGTGTGTGTGTGTGTGTGTGTGTGTGTGTGTATGTATATACATATATGCCAACGTATGTGCATGTATATGCATATATGCCAGTGTGTGTGTGTGTGTGTGTGTGTGTGTGTGTGTGTAGCCTGAATCTGACATGAAGGATTCACTGGAATTACAGAGTTTGGAATTCTGTGGAACCCTCCAAGTGTCATAAGACATTGCCAGATGCCGGGCGCTGGTGGCTCATGCCTGTAATCGTAGCTACTCAGGAGACTGAGATCTGAGGATCGCGGTTCAAAGCTAGACCAGGCAGGAAAGACCGTGAGACTCCTATCTCCAATAAACCACCAGAAAACCGGAAGTGGCGCTCTAGCTCAAGTGGTAGAGCACTCGCCTTGAGCTGAAGAGCTGAGGGACAGCGCCCAGGCCCAGAGTTCAGGCCCCACGACCGACAAAAAAAAAAAAAAGACATTGCCAGATGGTGATCAGAAAGAAATTCCCAAGCAAATAAATCAGCACAGTAGAGACAGAAATGTAAGTTTTCTGGGCACGTTCAAGATTCTACTTTGCTTAAAAAGAAAAAGAGCAAAAGGCACAATGGAAGAAGACATTGGATCTGTAATGTTCATGAAGTCTCCAGTCATTATCTTGCAAGAATCTCAGACCATTAGAAAAAGCAACCTGGTACCCCAGTCTGTCCACTGTAACCCACTCTAACCACCTGAAAGTAGCCTGGGGGGGTCATCCCCCCTCTTCCCTAAAATCAGTTAGGGTCTCCATGCTAGAAGAAGGAATGAGGAAGCAAAAAGAAAACTCATAAGTAGACAAGGATAAACAGTAGTTGATGTAGCATGTGGCAGATAACACATGGCTTATCATGGTACTTCTTGTTCCCACAGTGCTTTGCGATCCTGGTCAAATAGTCTTCTTCCCAGAATGCCCTGGGTATCCTCTAACCAATGAAAGGACCCAGAACGCTGCATGCATAAGCCTTCAAGTAATCAGCTCCACGCCCAAGGGTGAAGATCTGGAATAAAAACTATCTTCAGAGAAGATAGATTCCATGGGACTCCCCTCTTTGGGGTTCTTCTCCAGAGAATCTCCCTACTTTCTCTTTGTAGGAGGTAAAATGAAAATGATGATGCAGACAATATTGGGATGCTTATACACAAATGATACACTTCATTTTAAAAGCTATCTTAAAGGCAAAGTCACCAAGACTTAGCGATTGATTAGAAGTGTGAACTGAAGAAGGTAAAGAGTCAAGAATCATTTCCATATTCCTAGTAGGGACAAGGAAGCAGATGGCAGCTTCATTTACTGAGACAAATGATTCCAAAGGCAAAAGGAAAAGATAATTGAAGAAAAAATAATGGGTTCAATTTTAGACACATTGATTTTTCAGGTTTCCAGAGGCGTATCGATATTTAGGGTCACATGAGGACTTTAGGATGTGAAAGATTAATTTGTCCTACAAAACAAAATACTTGGCCACCATTAACATAAAAGTAATAAATAAAGTCATAGGAGTGGGTGAGCTAAAGTAACCTAAAATAAACAGAATGAGGAGAAAACAAATGCTTAGCACCCAGCCTTTAAAATCTTACAACATGTTAGAGTAGACAGAGATGGAAAAGAAGATCAAGTCATCAACCCGGACAATCAGACAATTGCAGAAGAGAGCCAAAAGAAGACAGTACTTAAGAAGGAATCTTCTAGTCAGATTTACCCAGAAGGCAAAGTGCTGGTGGCTCATGCCTGTAGTCCTAGCTACTCAGAAGGCTAAGATCTGAGGACCGCGGTTCAAAGCCAATCAGGCAAGAAAGTCCGTGAGACTCTTATCTCCAATTAACCAGCAGAAAACCAGAGGTAGTGCTATGGCTCAAAGCGGTAGAGCACTAGCCTTGAACAGAAAAGTTCTGGGAAAGCACCCAGGCCCTGAGTTCAAACCCCACAACCACCACCGCTACCACCAATCCACCCAGAAATGAGGCGAGATGAAGTAGTGAATCATACAAAAGCCTTCTTACCTGGGATCTGCAGGAAAGGCTTGGATGAATGGAAAGGTCAGTGGGTAGGAAGGGAGTGAGTGATGGCTAGAAATAAATGGTTTATCACTTAATTATCAAAGGTAAAAACAGGAACATAGGTTATGGAATAGACTTATTGTTACCACAACAGATCTATTTCTTTTTTTCTGCTTTTAAGATTAAAAACTTGGAATGCTTAAATGCTGATATGACAGCTCAAACAGCAACCATTGACAATTCAGAAGTAATGTTAGGACACATAGATTTTTGTTTGGTCACCTTGCAGTTAACTTATTTTCTCTGGCAAAGCAGATAGCAGATACACAGTCTTCTACTGAAAATGAGGGAAAGAGCAATGCCCAGTATGGAGGGAAACGGGTGCAGTACTTAACATAAGCAAGTTACAGGACATTTGCAATGAATATTTACAGAAGAATGATCTGAATGAAAAAATAATGAACTTAACTAAATTGCTGGGGAAGCATAGACAGTTTGATTCTTCCTCCTTATTCTTTCTTCTGCTTTTTATAGCACTGTAATTATACAAAACCTAGACTTGAGAGAACATCTGAAAGTTTTACACTGAAGGGCAAGGGACTCAGCCTGACCCTTTTGTCGAGTTATTTTGTTTTTCCTCAAGAAGTTATAACATAAGTCCACAAATACCATCAAAATGTGAAACTATCAGGACCAGTCAGCCTCTGTGGGGACACCCGAGGTCTATTAGAATCACTGTGTCCAGAAATCAGCATAACATACAGGCATACAAAGAAGGCCTGTGCATCTCATGATACAGTACACTTTCAAAGCCAGCGTGCTAGTGTTTCATCATTATAGAAAATAATGGAGATAAATCACTTTAAAAAAATAAAAGATTTCTTTTGGCTGATGGTATTTGGGGCTCCAGTGCATGATCTATTGAATCAATTGCTTTTGGGTCCCTAGAAATGCAGCTCATTATCTTGAAGAGTGAAGGGTGGAGCAAAGCTGTTCGCCTCATGACTTGAGATGACATAAAAGTCCCATTATCAGCCAGATGCCAGTGGCTCACACCGGTAATCCTAGCTACTCAGGAGGCTGAGATCTGAGGATCGCAATTCAAAGCCAGCTGGGGCAGGAAAGACCATGAGACTTCTATCTCCAATAAACCACTAGAAAACCTGAAGTGGCGCTGTAGCTCAAGTGGTAGAGCACTCACCTTGAGCTGAAGAGCTGAGAGACGCACCCAGGCCCAGAGTTCAAGCCCTGGGACTGACAAAAAAAAATCCCATTATCTCATCCAAAGCCTCAGCCCAAATGGCCAGACTCTCATTAGATCCCAATTCTTTAAGTTCCTACCACCTTCCAAAAGCACCAAGTTGAAGACTTAGCATTTGACACATGAATCTTTAGGGAATATTTTATTACCAAATATAGCGGCCAGGTCTATTTCTAAGTATTTACAATAAATTTTAACTAGGTTCTCCATTTCAACTTCTCAAGAGCTCAGAAGAGTCTGGAAGTTTTGCAGTGGCAGTGGGAAGGGTCTGGCAGCACACTAAGAATACACAGCAATCCAGTTGATGTTTTGTACAAGGAGGCATGAAGAAATCAGTCCATTTACAGACAAGAGGGTGTAGAGATGGATGAAAGTTCTCTGAGGTTTACGGAGAGAATGATGTTATTTATTATCTAAACATTCCAACGGCAGATACAGCCTCAGGTGTGTAATAAGAACAATTGTGCTGTCGTGGCTTGTGGAAACGGGGACTGTTCACGAAATCCACCAATACAACCACCACTCAGCTCAACTCTCCCTGCAGCTCTCTGATAAGGAATGGTTCAGTTCCTGGGAAGAATTAGCAGAAGAGGAGAAAACAGTCTTCCTTTCTCCTTTTCCTTTGTAGAAGAGAAAAAAGTCTTCATCTGGAAGGCATCTTTAACCTAGCCCTCTTAGATCTGAGCTGAAGGTTGATTATTGGCCTACTTAAAGCTCAAGACCAGCTAGACGATTTGCAGGGCTGAGTTCAAGGTGAAAACATGAGAATCCTATGCAAACAAATTGCGAAGAATATCAAGACAGAGAGAACTGAGCCTTAGACCCAGTGTGTAGACTTTTGTAGAGTGGAGCCTTGTATGAAAGCACAGTTCACACACCTGTGATCTAACATGAGCTTGATGATGTCTAATAGTGGTTAGTGTTTTAGCTTCTAAATGTGGCTCTGTTTTTCATTAACTGTACCCTTTGGTGAATCACCTTGCTTATCCAACCCTTAATTCTTCAAGTGAAATATTGAGGTTGAATAAATATTTTAAGTATTCACACCACTAGATATTTCTGGTATGTTGTTATATAAATCTTTTGTATGAATCTGCTGTATAAATCCTAAAAAAAAAACATAGATACATAGGTGCCTTCTGGAACTCCTATGCATAAACTCCTTTTAACATTAGTAGTTTAATTAAAGGAAGCATAAAGCTATAATAGCAGATGATGGATTATAGCAAGCATTTACAGAAGGCTTCTTCCAATATCAACTTGTTTTTGCATTTGTTGATATTAAATGAGCCATTAGTATCTATCCTTCAACTAATAAAAACAATTTGTTTGTGTCAGGCACATGACATCTATGCTGCATTGGTTTGGTTAATAACTATTGAATTTGGTAGACTACCCTTAATAGTCTTATTTCACAAGGAAGGACAATGGGGCAGGTAGATGTTAAGCAACTTTATAAAGACACCGCAGTAAGTGAATGGTGAGGGGGTTTCGATTACATGCTATTATAGTCAGGATTGGAGTCTTCAAGGTTTTGACATTAAAATTGATCTAAAATTGATCAGGCTGCTTTCATTCTAGAGAAGGAAATATGAAGACCTGAATTTTCTTTCTGATTCTTCACAGACTACCTTTCACACAGGTTCCTAATAGCTTTACTCTTGTATTCTCTCATTTTTAAGCAAAGACTTGGTTTGGGTTGACGTATATGAGGCTTGCTAAAAAAAAAAAATCCCATCCCATATACCAGGTGCAAAGGCGATGTGAAGAAAAACCATAAATACACATTACTATATTTACTAGTCCCACCCTCTCTCTCAGGCGATCTTTTTCTTTCTCTCTCTCTCTCATGCTCACACATCTAACTACCTATCCCTAACTCCCATATAATGTTACAGAAATGATATTTTCTTGTTAACTGAATCAATACTGTCCTCAA
Organism: Dipodomys ordii; assembly: GCF_000151885.1. Taxonomy (NCBI): domain Eukaryota; kingdom Metazoa; phylum Chordata; class Mammalia; order Rodentia; family Heteromyidae; genus Dipodomys; species Dipodomys ordii. Next base: position 60,381,275 of record NW_012267217.1, read on the forward strand.
AATGTAATTATAATATATATTCACTATAGATAATATAATTAGGTACCAAGACCCAATAGTGGTTAGCATTGTTTCTTAATATGTTGGATATTTCTAGACATTCTAGGCATTTCTAGATAGTCTAGACATTTCTTCTAGGGATTGGTTTGACAGCTCTCTTAACCTAGGTCTTTCTTTTCAGAATGAACACAGGACTTCTTAGGATTGATCTGGGTAAATACATGACATAAATCAAAGATTTACTATATTTCTTTCAAATGGAAACTACACTTGATGTAGAATTGAGAGTACGGGTGATACTCTTGAGATCACTTCATTGACTGTCAGTGTTTGTTTGTCTTTAGCAATGAGGATATCTTATAGGACCAGAAAACTTTGATCTAGAAAAGATGATTTACTTTCTAGACCCTTATCCTTCCTTCATGAGAAAAGGAGCAAAGTGTTCACACCATTGATTCATAGCCAGGATCAGCCTTCTAAGCTCACATCATAATTTGTATCCGGATTATACAATGACTTTAAAAATTCAGTTGAGTACCTTGGATCCACAAAAGATTACACATAACTTCTTTAAAGAAACCTGCACAATTACTTTAAACAAAACACATAAGACTCCTTTGGATAAATGGGGTAACATAATGCGATGAAACCAGTTTGAATTGACTCACGTTTTGTCAGACCAAAGAATATGCTGTATATCAAAAACGTCTAACAATAGATTAGGAGCTTTCATTCTGAATAGTGTCTGAGTCAGAATTGGTGGTTCAAAGGAAACATGGTAACAGGCCTTTGTGAGTGTGTGCTCACACTCAATGTGAGTAGCCACAGTCAATTTCTCACTGGACAGATTCCTTCACTTTTCAGGGGGACCTAGGGGAGAGACAGTGGAACAGAATGCTGGGTAGTTCAACTTTTTTCTTTTCTCCTTACATTACCTTTTCCTTCATCAGTCCATGAGTCTGAGCCCAGGACTGCAGCTATGATTCCCAAATCAAGTTTATCTTTAAGGAAGAAAATATATTGCACTGTTAAATCATCTCATAAGCAGTTGTAAGGGCCGAATAGACTACATTTCTGATTAACCAATTGGGAAAAAGTGAGGTTAACTATGAATGCAGTTTTATCATTTTACTGCCTAGTGGTAAACCCATCTCTCAGGTTCCGCTCCTCCATCTTGCCCTCCTAAATAAGAGTAAATGAGAGGGAGACACTTTAGACTAGTACGATTGCTGGAAATCTACACTATCACAGTGGTATGAACCTAACATTCTTTCTGAAGGTTAAATTATTTTGATATAATTATTAGTGAACAATAGGAGAAATAGCAGTCCAAGAGAAAAAATAATTCATGGCATGTATAAGAAGGAAAAATCCAATATTCCATTGCTATGTGAGAGATAGGCATAAAGTAAAAAAAAAAAAAAAAAGAAGATATTGTCTCTCAGTGCAGTGATATGGTACCAGAAAGGGAAAATCACCTGTGGCCAAGACCACTCTTGCTTTTGGAACTGGATAAATTCAAATGAAAGCCTGTAAAACCAAGTGAAATCTCTCTGGGATATTTTGCCATGTGATCTAATGATGGAAAGGACTAATTTGTTAGGACTAAGTTGCACTCTACTAATGAACCAGTGCAATGTTTTGACTCATGTCTTCCACCCTGTAATGGAGCATAACCTTGGCAAGATGGATAAGACCATAATATTAATATATTAGGAAACTGAAGTAAAAGCCTAGATACCTAAAACACACGTCTTCTGAAAATGTTAGGTATATGGTTATTTGGCTATAAAGGAGCCATTGACTTGATAGCTAAAGGTTTGACCTTGCCAAAAAGGTCAGACTTTGACTTCTTGCCTGTGTTCTTGACTTCTGCAAAGCAATCTAATTCATATCTGATAGTGATATCTTATTTAGGATTGGAGTCACGGTACTAATTTAGGATTAGGATCTCTCTACTAAACAGTTTTGGGGGTAGAAGTTGGCCATGTCAGAAAGACTAAAGATGCAATTAGGAGATAAGGGTTTGAGACATACAGTACCAGTAACCTAGTTGCTGAGCTGGCTGGGTGAAGCAACCAATCATCAATCAATCACACCTTTATAATAAAATACCAACAACATCAACAACAGACAAAACTTCTGGACACCAAGACTTTGCATCTGGGATCTTTCTAGACTTTTTCCTACATATTGCTTCCCCCAGCTGATTTGTTAATGTCTGTATCTCCATAATGCATCATAATGATAAATGCAATAGCTGTGGTCAAGTTCTCTAACAGCACTTAATAAACAATAGCAAAATGGAAAGTGTTTGAGGGCAAAGCTCTTACATTGTAGCTAAGAACTAAGGGTTGTGTTGTACAAAGACTGTGGCTATATGGGTAGAGTAATTTAGTGCTAGAGGAAAAGATAAACATAGAAGTCTTATAGAGAAAATCACAGCCAAAGAAAAGTCAAATGTAACCTGGAAAAGGGAACAGAATATGGTTAAATAATGCAAAGTTACAAATACATTTTAATAAAATAATAAATGCATCTTCATTAAATAACTAAAAACAAAATACAAAACAAAAAAATCTGAGCAAAGTTTACTAAAGGCTAATGATGATCTGTGATGTGATTTTTAATGCAATGTTTTCTTTCTTTAACATTAAATTCCACTTCACAGTTTTGTTACATAAAAACCTTCACTTTTCAATGGCTTTAACCTTTAAAATATTTTTTCCTCATTTAATTCTAATCTAAACTTTTTATGCAGTTGTTAGTTTTGTTTTTGTTAATTATCTTAGAGTAGTTTTACAACGTTGATGTTGTTAATTATCATAGAACAGTTGTACAAAGTTGGAATACATCTGAAAATGCATTTACTCATGCCTTGTATGTCATATATATCTACACATTTAAAACAATATTACAAAACAAAGTAACTTAAAAATTATATTCTAGATCTGTTTCCTTTAGAATTGTCTAATGGGGAATGTATAAAGGAGTGGTGGATAGACAAATGAAGAGAGGAAGGGGATGAGAATGAAGTCGTGAATGAATATCCTACAAAATTGAGAAAATTGAAAGAAGGGGTAGGGTGGGGAAGAAGGAGGAGAAACATGAAAGGGGTGACTTTGATCAGGATTCACTGTATTCATAAACTGTTTGTGAATGGCAACTCTTTTGGATAACTACTTAAAGATTTAAAAAAAATCTTTTGTAGTGGTGCTGTGGCTTAAGTGGTAGAGTGCTTGCTTTGAGCTGAAGAGCTGAGGGACAGCGCCCAGGCTCAGAGTTTAAGCTCCATGATCAACAAAAAAAAAATTCTTTTGTAAGTATGAATAAAATCCTACAACATTTTATTTCTCCTTGTTATCTATAGACAAGGTGTCATATTACTAGAGATCAACAGGCTTTATTTTTATTTTTTGGGGGGTGGAGATTTGAATGCTAAATATTTTTCATGTAATTACTGTTTTTTTGTGTTTTTTTTTTTTTTTTACTTTTCCTTATGGTTGTACAAAACGTTCTACCTTGGCTCACCATATTACTTAGGTTTCTCTTCCTGTATATAGTCAGGCTGAATAAAACTAGATTTCACATCCTTAGCCAAGTTGCAATGATGTACTGGAGTGACAGATGTGTAGCTTAGTGGGAACGTTATACGCATCGCATGCCAGGATGAATAATTTCCTGGTGTTCTGCATCTTTTGTAAAGCAGAGTCAAGAAAACTGACACCCACATCATGAGATCTGACGCTCTTGTCATATTTTTTTAAAGGCAAGATTATCTTTAGTGTCAGAAGACAGAATAAGAGACATATGCTGCCAGTGTCTTTCATAAAACAATTTTTCAATAAGAAATTGAGATGGAAAAATAGAAACACAAGCTTCTTGTTTATCTTTTCTGGGTCCCTGGTGTTATATGATTGTTTTGTTGTTGTTTTGTTGTTGTTGTTGTTGAAATTGTTTTTATAGCCAGCTTAGTAGTTTCTGATCTTCACAGCACTTTTGCTTTGTTCTGTGATTAATCAAACCTCAGGGTTCCTAGTGCTCTTCAAGGAAAAAGCAAGCACAACTGTTCCCAGAGAGTGGCACTGATAGAAAATAACTACAGGAAATATAAGCAAACAAAGAAATGGGCTGAGAAAATCATATCAGGTGGAAATAGGCTTTTTAGAACTTTTTGGTATGTATGATTTGCTTTCATACTTTTATTTGTAAAAATAGAATATCAGTTCCCCTCCAGAGTGGCTGTTTTCCCAACTGCAAATCAAAATCTTTTAAAATAACAAAAATTATTCCTTATTAAGCATACCAGTCAGACCAGAAGAAAATAATTTAAAAGACTGTATGCACAGGAATTGCTAGTTACAATAGAAGCCATGTGAAAACCCATGACAAACATAAATAGGGATCCTTAGGAATGTTTTCATATGATTCTTAGTAATTTCTATTTGCTTCAGAAGATTACAAATTCTGAATCTTCTTGAGATCACGTATATTGTATGCACAGATGCCAGAAAACATAACAGGTTCTTACCACAAATTAAAGATCACATAGATTCTTCTGTTGCTATGTAAGCTTTAGAGTTCTTGTGTGTGTGTGCATGTGAGTTGTGTGTTTGTTTGTGTGATGTTTATAGGTTTGTGTGTGCGCATAATACTCTAAAGTCTTGTGAAATATCTAAGCATAACTATATGTGGCACTTTCCATTTAAATAATATTTGGTATGCATTATAAAAAATTCAACTGTCATCACTCAGACAGGGTGGCAAATTCAAATATAAACTGACATGTATCAGGACAAAAAAGTGTTGAAGAATGTAGAGATTGCCAGAGGGGCCATCTGCTAGGAAAGCAATCACATATTATGTTAATATAGTGCTTATAAGTTTGTGAGAACAGATCTGATATCTAAGCACAGTAAAAGATTCAGCTATTCCCTAAAGACAATCTTCCAAAGATGTCCAGAATGTGACCTTTACTTCTCAGAATAAAAATGTCAGCACCCCTGGCCTATAATGTCTATAAAGTAGGACCAATGGATCTTGGGGAAATTATGAAACAAGGCTGGAGGGATGGGAAGTAGCTTACTGAGAAATCCCACTGTTGGGGACCGTGTGCTGTGTTTTCTGGCCAGGATAGTCCAGGGATGATTGAGAGACAAGATTCCGCAACAACACAATCAACTGAATGTGGAGCTCAAACCACCGGTCGAAAGCCCAGGTTGGAGCATAGCTCAGAGCAACATGCACATCTGTGATCTCAGCATGGGCCAGAAGAGGAAGAGCAGAGAGCCAGGCAAAGATTTAACATGCATGTGCCTTGTCTTCCTCACTGAGGATGAAAGCAGCATCTTGCTAGTGCAGAACTGAAATGAGAAACTGCAAAGGCGATTGCAGGAAAGGGAAATGGCGAAAGCAACAATCTTTACTTTAGATTGGAGAAGAAGTGAGACTTTACAGGAAAACTATCTTGCTGTCAACAAGATAAAAATCATTACCCATGACAATATTATGGAGAGTGTTTTTTGTTATATACATGTTGTATGACACTAGGGCTTCCTTCTGGGTTTCCTGAGGGAATCTGGAGAGAAATTGACAGAGGGAATTAGCACTGCCAGTCCTGAAAGGAAAGAATATCAAAGAGTATTATTCCCCGGTGCGATCAGGAGATAGGAACTTGGGAATGATTGCATTATAACTTAGTTAATTAAACTAAGCTCTGAGCAGCACAATATGATCTTCTGATATCTAGGATCTCTAATTTTTGTATCATAACTGGATTGGTTCTTAGAGATATGCCATGTTCTCCTTTTGGGAAGCAAATAATTTCACCAAATACCAACCTCAGATAAAGATACTATGCAGCTATGATGAAGTGAAATGACCAAAAAAAAGGCCATATTATTATTACTTTCTGAACATAGACAAAAAGGAGATCAAACCACCGACACACCTGGCACTAGCCTCTCTTGGCTAATGTGAGTACCTTGACCATTTTTCTTTCATTTTTTTTTTTTTGTCGATCCTGAGGCTTGAACTCTGGGCTTGGGCGCTGTCCTTGCGCTCTTCAGTTCAAAGCGAGCGCTCTACTGCTTGAGCCACAGCGCCACTTCTGGTTTTCTAGTGGTTTATTGGAGATAAGAGTCTCATGGACTCCTGTCTGGGCTGGCTTTGAACCATGATCCTCAGATATCAGCCTCCTGAGTAGCTAGGATTAAAGGCATGAGCCACCAGCACCCAGCTTTGACCATTTTTCATATCACAGCTCTGGCCCAGGCTCAGTTCTGTCTTGTTCTCTTCAATGTCCCTTAACCCAAGATGTCCAGTCATAGAATTATCCAACTTATAATTTCATCTGATTGAGAGCAAATCCTTCCATCAATGATCTAACACAATCTCCAATTCTACAGTTCATTGTTTTGTTTTTGTTTTTGTTCTTGTTTTTTGTTTGTTTGTTAAGAATACCTACTCTTATTATGATGCCCCAAAGGGACTCCAGTAACCAAGAGTGTCTCAGTGCAACCTCTCTCTCTCTCTCTCTCTCTCTCTCTCTCCATCAATTCATGGAAGCCTCTCTCTCTCTCTCACCATCAATTCATGGAAGCCTTAAGAGTCCAGCAGTGAGGAAGGTGGTACTGGGTAGGTAAGCATCACCATGGGAGGGTTTATTCCTGCTTTGTTTCCTGAAGATAGCATAGCAAGCCTTTAATAAACAGTTGTTGAAAGAATGAAATAGCTTTCAGTACTCTGGCTTCCCAAAATGTAAATTTGCTTGAGGTATTCGGCAGAGACTCAGGTATATGTCTAACAACAAGTGTGGCTGCACTGAATTCAATAATAATTGTACAGACCATACATCTTCTAGAACTGACAAAAACATTTTTTTGTGAAGGTGATGTACAGAGGGGTTACAGTTATATAAGTAAGGTAATAATGGCATTCTTTTTTTCTTTTTTTATTGTGAAAATACCGTACAGAAGGGCTAAAATTACATGGGCAAGATAATGAGTACATTTTTTATCAAGCATTGTAGCCTCCTCCTTTGTTTCCCCTTGCCATCCTTTCCCATCCTCCCCCTGCCCCCCACCCAATCCTTCCCCCCCACCAAAGTTGTAAAGTTCGTTTTTCCACATAACGACTTGTACTTCTCATTGTTGCAATGGATCCACCTTTTTTCCCTTCCCCTCCACAAATTATACCAACCTCAAATATAGTGAAAGCACGGGTTATACCATGGAGGAGAGACATACAAAGCAACAATCACCTGAAAGAAACAATCACCTGAAAGAAAAAAAAGAAAACATTTGAGAGGGGAGTCTGGGAAGATGGCAGAGGAGAAGCTGGAGTCTAAGTAAGCTCTCGCATAGGAAGCAGTTTTAGAGTTCCAGTGAACAGTCCTAAGTCAGAGAATTACACCAAGTGTGCCATCACAGGACAGAGAGTTTGGTCAGAGAAGGAAACCCAAGCAAGGAGACACGTCTGAGAGCTTGCCAGCAGCCGCGGCGGCGGCGGCGGCGGCAGCTGTGGCGGTGGTGGGCGAGCGCAGCCGCCATACCTGAGCAACAGAGAGTCCGAGATGAAGGAGCCAGATGCAGCAGGCGAGTGGATTCTACTTAACACCAGCAAGAACCGACAAGGAGCAGACATCTTCATCCTGCAGTTCGCAGACCAGAGACGACCCAGGAACTAAGACTCGGCGTGAGTAGAAGCCCGACGTCCTCACTCCTTCTCAGGGAGCAGAGGAGGGAAGGCCACCCCTCCCCGCCCCCCAGCACCGGTGATCTCCATCTTGGATACCGACAAAGCTCGGAGGAGCTGCTAGCTCCAACTCAGGCCTTGGAATAAAATGAGTCATTTACCAGGTCACAAGAACTTAATGGCGGCGTGACCTGCCAGACTCAGCTCCACCCAGGGAAAAGTCACCCAGCTTGGGCACCAGCCCGAGGAGTGGGTTTCTTCACTGGTTAATCAGAGCCAGAGGCTGCCCCTCCCTTTAGCAGCCTCAACAAGCAATTGAAAATCAGTAAACAGAAGCCCTGAGAATGGCTCCAGGCTGGGCTCTGTGAGGTTTTCACAAACCAGCCCTGGAAAAGCTACCAGAACCTAGCCTCATCACTGCATCCCCCTCTTTGGTGATACTCAAAGCATATCTGTCTCCCAATGAACTAGCCTGGGAGGAGGATCGCCAAATCCTGGGTAAAGCAGAGCATTTTACTGCCTGTTCGAACAAACTGACTTAAGAA
>NW_012267217.1:60391559-60392984 GCF_000151885.1 Dipodomys ordii
TATAAAGCAAAACCAATTAGAATCACCTCAGATTTCTCAGCAGAGACAATCAAAGCAAGAAGAGCCTGGAATGATGTATGCCATGCCCTAAAAACAAACAACTATCAACCAAAAATACTGTACCCAGCTAAACTCTCCTTCATAACTGAAGGCCAAATAAAAATCTTCCATAGCAAAGAAAAATTGAAACAATACATCTCCACCAAACCAGGCCTACAAAAGATTCTTAAAGATGTCCTACACATAGAAAACCAACAAGACCACAATAAAGGTCAAGAAACTGCATCCAAACTGAGAATCCAAGAACCATAGGAAGAACCCAGTTTTCACAACCCCCAAGAAGGTGGATAACATGGCAAGAACTCCCAAATACCTCTCAGTCCTTTCTCTTAACGTTAACGGACTGAACTCTCCAATTAAGTGACATAATGTCTAGTTGGATTAAAAAACACGACCCTTTTATCTGCTGCCTGCAGGAGTCACATCTTGCTCGTAAAAAGAAACACATTTTCAATGTTAAAGGTTGGAACAAAATCTACCAAGCAAACGGCCCCCATAAACAAGCGGGAGTCGCAATCCTAATATCAGATAAAATAGACTTCAAATTAAAACTCATGAGAAGAGATAAAGAAGGTTGCTACATACTAATTAAGGGATCTCTCTTTCAGGAGGATATTACAATTCTAAATATCTATTCGCCAAACAATGGAGCACCCAAATTTATCCAAGAAACACTACTTTCCCTCAAATCCCATATAACGCCAAAGACATTAATTGTTGGGGATTTTAACACACCACTCTCCCCACTAGATAGATCAACTCGGCAAAAACTCAACAGAGAAACTACAGATCTAAACAGCTGCATAAATCAACTAGATTTAACAGATATCTACCGAACCTTTCACCCAGCAACATGAGAATACACGTTTTTCTCAGCAGCACATGGAACATTTTCTAAAATAGACCACATTTTAGGCTACAAATACCTAGGAATTAACCAAAGAAGTGAAGGACCTCTATGATGAAAACTTTAAAATCTTGAAAAAGGAAATCAACACAGAACTAAAAAAATGGCAAACCCTCCCATGCTCCTGGATTGGAAAGATTAACATCGTGAATATGGCAATATTCCCAAGGCTATCTACAAATTCAACGCGATACCTATCAAAATTCCAAACTCATTCTTCAAGGAAATAGAAGAGGCAATCCAAAAATTTATATGGAACAATAAAAGACCCCAAATAGCAAAAACGCTCCTCAACGGAAAGAACACTGCTAGAGGAATATCAATGCCAAATTTCAAACTCTACTATAAAGTCATAGCAATCATAACAGCTTGGTATTGGCATAAGAACAGACCTCAGGACCAATGGAATAGAATTGAAAACCCAGAAATGAACCTACAGACCTATAGCCATCTAATCT
>NW_012267217.1:60394559-60410555 GCF_000151885.1 Dipodomys ordii
GGATTTGGACTGGAGGGGAGGGGGGAGGCTGGGAAGGGATGTGAAGGGTAAACAAAGGAGGAGGCTGCAATGCTTGGTAAGAAATGTACACATTATCCTGCCCATGTAATTGTAACCCCTCTGTACAGTATGTTCACAAATAAAATAAAATAAAATAAATAAAAAACATTTGAATACATATCTTAAGGTTCATTTCTCTAACATCAACTTATCTGACCTTTTCTGCTTGACTCAGACATATACTAGCTACTGCAAATAAGGGAAACCATGGGACCTAAGTTTCTTTGGGCCTGGCTTACTTCACTTAATATAATTTTTTCCAAGTCTTTCCATTTCCTAACAAATGGGGCAATGTCATTCTTTCTCATGGAGGCATAGAATTCCATTGTGTATATATACCATATGAGACTCCACATAGAGCTCCCCTATGACCCAGCAATCGCACTTTTGGGCATTTACCCAAATGATCACAAACAAGGCCACACTAAAGCTACCTGCACGACTATGTTTATTGCAGCATTATTTACCATTGCTAAGATATGGAACCAACCCAGATGCCCCTCAGTAGATGAATGGTCAAGAAAATGTGGTATATAAAAGGACATTTCTTTTTGAAGGGACTCCTTCAGTAGGAGCAAGGACAAGAAGCACATGATCATCTCAATAGATGCAGAAAAAGCATTTGACAAGATCCAACCAGCTTCATGATCAAAGTTCTGGAGAAGCTGGGAAGCCATGGAACATTCTTCAATATAATAAAGGCTGTATATGACAAATCTACAGCTAGCATTATACTTAATGGTGAAAAGTTAAAACCATTTTCTCTAAAATTAAGAAACAGACAAGAATGTGTGGTCTCTCCATTCCTCTTCAATAGAATATTGGAATTCCGAACCAGAGCAATAAGGCAAGAGATAAACATAACAGGGATACCCATAGGAGCTGGGAAGGTGGCTCAGTGGTAGAGCGCTTGCCTTGCATGCCTGAGGCCCTCGGTTCGATTCCTCAGCACCACATAAGCAGAAAAGGCTGGAAATGGGGCTGAGGCTCACGTGGTAGAGTGCTGGTCTACAGCTGAAGAGCTGGGGGACAGTGCCCAGGCCCAGAGTTCAGGCCCCACCAACAACAACAAAAGGGGGGATACACATAGAGAACGAAGAAGTAAAACTATCTTTCTCTGCAGATGACATGATCTTGTATTTAAAGAACCCCATAGACTCCACTCCCAAGTTACCTGAGCTGATCCAAAACTTTGGCAAAGTAGCAAGGTATAATATTAACCCACAAAAATCAATAGCTATTCTGTATGCCAACAATGAGAAGAGTGAAGCTAAAATCAGAAAAGCAACTCCTTTTGTCATAGCCTCAAAAAAAAATTCCTAGGAATTAACTTATCCAAAGATGTAAAGGATCTCTATAATAAAAACTTTAAAAAAACCTGAAAAAGGAAATTAAAGCAAATGCTTTTGTCTCTGTTGAGTCCACTGCTTTACCTCACAGCTTTAAGGCCTTCTATTCCTCAGCTCCTTCACAGGTTACGGAATGCAGGCTTTTATGCACAGGACTGCAGCTTTTTCTGTGTCTCTAATCCTATCGATCATTCTAAGGAATCTTTTCTGATGATTTAGGGTTCTGTGGCATTGACCTCACTTTTCCTTACACTTAACATTACTTGGATCCCCTTCTTATCTTGTCTTAACATCTTATCTATAATTGCCTTGCTCCAAACACTTTCCCTTACATAAAACAAATTGTTGTTACTGCTCTAGAGAAAATAGATTCAGACTCTGTATTGCTAAGCATGTTGAGCTATGGGAATTGGCTTGTGTTGACTTTTCCTCCACTACCCTACAAAGGTCATGGGGAAACTTCACTGTACCTCTCTTTTTTGGTATCTTAGTTGTGTTCAGTAGATGATCAATAAATAAATGTGAGGCCTCCCAAATGTTCCTAATTTCAACGCCAAATACATTGCTTTTCAAACCTTAAATGATGTCCCCATTGCCGGTGAAATCCACACTTATTGATTTGACATCTAAAGCTGTATTTCAATGCCCTATTCCCATCTTTCCCTCCCTCCGTGAAGTTGGATTCAGGGTATCTGCTTACCCTTTGTTCCATGACACAAGGAGCGAAAAGGCTCACTCTAGAAAATATTGTCTTGGCCTCATAATGAGACAGAAGAGGGAGATGTTGGTGAGATTTTTACCTTAATCCCATTCCAAGAAAATTGTAGCTCTCTGGCCTACCAAAGCTTTATGAAACCCCTCATACTTGCAGCATGCCTGCTGGAAGAGGGTGTGGATTATTTTATATGTCTCACCTACATGTTTGTGGAACTGGTAGAATAATTTGGAAGCCCATGCTTAAAACCATTGCTTAGGTTTTCACGGTGGCCCCTCACTTTTATTAATAAATCTGAACAAGCCAGTTATTATCTTCCTAGTAGTGAAGAAGAAAATTACATATAAGTTTGGAAGAAGATAACACCCATTTTTTTAAGAGAATAATGACACAAACTAGTGTTAGGGATCCTGCACAGTTGAAAAAGAATAATAGAATACAAAGAGTAATTGCCACAAATACAGGAACACATATAATTCATCCTTTCCTTTCCTGCCTGGAAGACAAATTCTTCACTGTCCTTCCTTGGCTCATCTTGGTGGGTTTTTAAAATAATATTATTGTTATTTACTTGTTTTCACTCCCTTTTCTCTTTTCGCATACCTCTAACGACAAATGAGATTTAAAAAAAAATAGGAGGGAAAGGGAAAAAACTGTTTAAATAGGGATACAGGTCGACCCATTGCAACAATGAGATGTACAAGATGCTTTGTCGAAAAATGAACTTTACAACTTTGGCGGGGGAGGGGGGACTGTAGTCATGGAGATGGGAGGGCAGGGATGGTAGGGGAAAAACCAAAAACAAAGGAGGAGGCAACAACGCTTGACAAGAAATGTACTCATTACCTTGCTCATGTAATTGTAACCCCTCTGTATGGTATTTTCACAATAAAAAAAACATTTACAAAAACATCAACATTCAAGTGAATATTGAATAACTGAATAATTTTACATAACATGTGCTCTGAGCCGAGAAAATTTCCACACTAAATCATTGTGTTCAAAGATGATATGCAGAGAGTCTCTCATGTGAATATCTCAGTAATAATCCAAAATAAAAATAGGGTTAGTCACTATTCAGATGAGAGCATTCAGAAAAGACTAGACCTGTTCCTTATACCAGTGAAAGAGAGAGCAAAGAGCTCACCCCGAAATAATCTAACTTTATCATTCTATGAACTAAAGCATATGGGTTTTCCTTTTTCATTTTAAAGCCATCACCATGCTTTTAGATGTTGACACGGAAGTTTCTACCATTTTGTGTATGTAAAGAAGCTCTGAGAAATTAGGAGCTGGAAAGCAGCTCATTTTATTTCCATGCCCGCACTGCTCATTCTCGTCCTCCTCTGTTCCCATTGCTTCCCTTTGAACCAGAAAGCACCGCGTGAAGGAGTACTTAGCATAGAGGAGAGCCACGTTGGGAGGGCCCAAGAGGACTCTAAGTACTCTGAAGTAAGCTAACACAGTTGTAGAAAAAACTGACTTGGTGGGGGGGTGGATTAAAAGACCCTAAAAAGCTGTGCTACAATGAGTGGTTGAAAGATACACTGACTTTCTAGCTAACCTGTGAGACACTGGGCCCTCATCCAATGCAACTGTGGGGAGGGAGGGATTGGTTCATAACCTCCAGCTTCAAAACACACCACTGGGTATGCCTGCAGAGAGGGGGAGAGAGAGCTGAAGTCTGTCCACCTGCTGTCCTGTGAAACAAAGGGTCTTTGTAGCCCAAGCTGGAGATTGACATACAAGTGGATGTTGGCGATATTGTGCATGAGCAAGCAGCAGAGACATTAGATTGTTGTATAATTAGACGACAAAAAAATGAGACGAGTTGTCTTTTGCATACTCAAGTTTGTTGCTATGAAAACGTATCCCATGACAAACCATATGGTAAAATTCCAAATGAAATCTCCTCGGTGTCACGAATGTTGTGTAAGAAATTAAAACCATGGGCCAACAACACTTGAGCACTTTTCCAGCCTCTGGCTGAACCAACTAGCCCCTGGAGGGCATGTCTACGCTGTAGAGGGAACACTTGTAATTACCCCACTTCCGGAGACAATGTGGCAATTAAGTTATGTCGACAGAAGCACAATTAGTCAAGCTTCTCCTCTCCCAAATGCTTATTCTTCATTTTCTCAGGATCTTAACACTGTGTGTCAGAAAGAGAAAAATGAGTTGTCGGTTATGCATTGCTACTTTATTGTTGTCTTTTTTTCCATTTCCTGACATTGTTCTAATTTTTTTAATCACTTATAGACCAAGAATATTGTCTCTACAGACTTCTATCTAGGGATGACAGCCAAGCTGATTAAATGGTGGTGCATGCCACCTGAAGCAAATTATGTCTCTTTATGTGCAGTCTAGGGACTTCAGTGAAAATATCCATACATGCTATGCTTTTCTCAAAAGTATACAGAAGCAGGAATTATTCTTCCATAGGAATATAAAGCAACCCAAGAATCGGTGTGTGATTTTTACTGCCCTCCATCCAGTGTGGCATCCTTTGGCAATAATATCTTTCTTTTAATCCTGTGATGAAATGGTTTACTTTTCCTGAAATAAACAGAGGATGGATTAATATTCTGTCCTTAGGCCCCATTTCTCCTTTAGCCATGAGCTAGTCACTAAGTGAAAAGTCTTCCACCCAACCCTGCCAGCCACCTCCCACCAGAAGGAATCCAGTAGATCTGTTGAGTGACCATCAACAGATTCTTCATGCACGTTTAAGGAAATTGTTTATAATCACCCCTCCCAAGTTTGTGTAAGCTTTTCTGTTTATAGCTTACAGGAAGTCCTATTTTATTGTTTTAATGTTACTCAAAGTTATTTGGCAGTAAGTTATAAGACCTGTCTTTATAGAGACTGAATGTTTACTACTCCTTTGCTTCCTCCTCTTCCTCTCCTCCTCCTCCTCACCTCCTCTCCTCACTTCCTCTCACTTCTCTTCTTCTCTATCCCCCTCCTTTCTGTCTATCCATCTCCCTTCCAATCTCCTCTTTGTCTCTTTCTTGTTCTCTTCTCCTCTTCTTCTCCCTCTCCCCCTTCCCTGTTCTTCCTCCTCTTCCTCTTAGTAATGAGAATTAAATTCAGAGTCTCATGTTCGCTGCCCAAAACTTCTATTATTTAAACTCTACCTTCAGCCCTTTTTAGGCTTCTTTTGATTTTCAGATAGGGTCCTATTCTTTCATCAGGTCAAATTCAGACTTCAATCCTCCTAAATCTGCCTTACTCAGGGTTAGCATTATAGGCATGCTCTACGGATTTCCGAGTCTCTTGGATGAAATTATTCTGGGTCCCAGTAATCTAATTTTTCTATGTGCTTTACTATGGTTTGATTCAGTCCCTCAATGTTCTTGTTGTGGAAACTTAATTCCTAGTAGAAGGTCAAGATTCAGGACCTCTAAGCAAGTATGAAGTCATGAAGGCTCTTCCCACATGAACGGATTAAGATCCCGATGACAAATGTGAGTTGGCGTTATAAAAGCAAATTCGGTCCCTCTGCCCTCACCTGTGTTTCTGTGTGTTGCAGCCACAGTGTCCACACCATCCACGCAGCGATAGCATCCTCATTCAATGTGGGTACCTTCACCTGATGCTGCCTAACATCTAGAACTATGAGCCAAATAATTGTTTTCTTTATAAATTACCCAGTCTGCGGCATCCTGTTACAGGGACACAAGACAGACTAACACATGTCTACACAGTGTTCCTAAGCTTAGAACACGATGCCAAAGCCAAAAACAAAATGGTAGATCACATAGTTGGTTATCATTTTCCTAACTAAAACTAAACCCCTTTCAAAGCTCCCTCCTCAGAGTTGCAGGCTGTTCGGCATGGGGTTCCTTCCTTGTCCTCAAGCTGCCTGGACAACATGACCAAGGGACTGTAGAATGTTGGGAAGCAGAAGGCTTTGTCTCTGGTCTGGGGTGGGCTGTGTGCGGAATGGGGATTGCTGTGGATCCACCCAGTGCTGGAGGCAGTGCCCAGAGCCTCAGCTTCCCATGGTCTTCCACCAGTGACAAGAGATTGGGCCAGATCCCTCCCGACTTGTTTCAGGGCCCAAAGGTGCCACGAGTAGGACTGGATGCAAAGGGAACAGGTCCCTAGAAGGGGCAGGGCTGTGGTGTGAGAAAGAAAGACACAAAGACAATGCCAAGAGTCCAGGTGAGGATAGCTGGGGGCACTTGGTATGGCAGGGCAGAGGCCTCTAGTTCACCTCCCAGGAAGTGTTTATTATCCAGCATGATGTCATAGGAAAGGCAGTGAACTTTATACATAAGCAGTGATGAGCAATTCAGTTTCTTCTCTAACACAAAGCAGACATCGTTTTGGTAGAAAAGTAACCCCAAGCTGAACAAGCTCTTTGGCCAACATTCTTGAGTAAACCAGCTACTTTCTTTTCTTGGCCTGGGAGAAGGGTCAAGGAGCCGAGCTGAGCACAAACTCTTAAGCTAACATTCTTGAGTCAACTAGCTGTCTTTTCCTATCTTGGTTTGGGAGAAGGGACAGGACTAGGGGGCCAGGGCCACAGTTTGCCTGTGCGTGGCTCTGTACTCTGCCTAAGTGACCCTCACCACTTTGGCATCATCGCTGGCATGGGACCTTTGCATGCAGCCAAGAGTACCTCAGCTTTGCTGAGGGAGATCTGTGGTCGCCAGTGCACAGGCTTCCATGAACTTCCCAAATCCCTCAGTCAAGTGCACAGCGCATGAGTTTCATGACTTGCTTTCCACTTTCTTGGAGAATATAGTCATAACCGTGTTGTTACTCTCTCCCACTCTTCCTGGCTATTGTAGTTCACCTCTTGTAGCCCTGAGAGCCCTCCCCTTCTGAGACTAATCTGTGTCAACAAACCTCTGTGGGCATGAAATGCAAACCCTGCTTGCTAGCTCACTTCCACCCTGCAGTGCACCTTCTGTTGAAGTGTGCGAAGACCCTAGTAGTGACTGATTCAAGAAGTGACTCAGCAGCGTTTAAGCTGAGGTGGTTCTACTTTTTCATAATCACTAAGGAATCCGGTAAGAAGCCATTTGTCTACACCTGCTATTAAGTTAGAGACCTTGGGAGGCAGAATAATTATTAAGCTGAGGCTGAGCCTTGGACCTAAGCCATTCTGTACATGGTGACAGCCTTCTGCTGATACTCTATTATGTTGTATTTCAAAGTTCTGAATAGATTGTTCCAGAATCTCTGGAGCTGAATCAAAAAGTAAAGACCATTAACTCCCCTGGCATCCAGTTTTGATTTTTTTTTCTCTGAGCATGGCACCCATCTACACTGGAACATTGAAAAGCCCCATCTCATTCGAAAAATAAATAAATAAAAAAAATTTAAAACCCTAGGAAGTAATCAGAACAGCAAAGTTTCAACAAAATCCTTCAACTATATAAGGCTTTGAAATGATGAAAACATATAACCATGAAATGAGTTACTGCTCTTTTTGATAAGGGCTTATTAAATTTCAATTTAGGCATATCACAATTACTTCTCTGATGTCTAAATCAGAGTTGGAAGGACATAGTGACAGGATTTGGAATAAGGACTCACAAGGTATACAACCTAATTTCTGCCCTCCTGGATGAATACTAGTTTACATGGCAAAGATTTCAAAGTCATGATTAAATTAAAGGTATTAGCATTTGGAAATGATCTTGGATTATCCAGGCAGGCCTCGAATACAGTCACCAGTGTCCTTATAATAAGAAGCCTGGGAGATTTCATCTCATACAAAGAAAGAAATGGGCAGGCAAAGCAGGGAGACATTCCTGGACATTGGCCCTTGGTTTGGAGTGATGTGGCTGCAAGCCAAGGGAAGCTAGCAGCAAGGATGCTGGAAAGAGAAGAGAATGAATTCTCACTCTTCCAGCCACTGAGGGCGGACAGAAAACACAGAGCAGCATTTTTAAAAGAGTGATATAATTGTACAGATATACTATTTTTGGAGTTTTCTTATATGTTAAGACTTTATAAAAAGTCAAAATGATGAGAATTTTTTAGCTTTATATTGAACAGTCTCCAACAAGGCTGTTTTCCATCCCAATATAAATGTCTGAAAGTTGCAAACAGGAATAAAAGCATGAATGCAAACTACATGTAGAGACTTCCTGAATCAGATTGGAGAAAACATTTTGGAGAAACACTTTAAAAGACTTAAATGAATAGAGATTAACCAGATTTATTATGGAGAGAAAAATACTGAAAATATGTGATGCTTTAGAAAGTATTGTGTATTCATAAAAGCATACCACTCAAAATATGGTGGAGTGCTTTTAATGAGCTATGAGATGGTCTGAAAGTTTAAATAATGAAAAATTGTGAAAAATAATCATCACAGATTAGCATATCCAGAAAATAAAAGCATTAAATTTCACCAAAACAAAAACAATTAAATAGGCAGAATAATTTAATAGAAAGAAAAGAGCAAAAGTAAACTCAGATGCCTCTAACGATGTGATTTGTAATAAAGTTGTCATCTTAAATGAGTGAGAAAATGTTGAGTTATATAACAAAGAATCTGAAAACAGTCAGTTATGCATCAGGAAAAATAAATGAAGTCAATAGTCTATTTATTACGTTAAAATAAAGCACATGTGAGGAGCTTAAGGAACTATCACACAAAAGAATTGGGAGTAGCTCTTAATTCTGGATAGATGAGGCCTTTCTAAACGATAAGCAAAGGAAATGTTCAGTGAATTTCAGTCACTGCTGGGGCATTGGGTGCATCTTTGCCATGCCTAGATGATCCACAACTCAGCGCTGGGACACCAATACTTCAATGCACTGTTCCTAAACCTTCTCATTCTAGATTGTGTCGCTCTCGAGGCGGTACTCACCCGAGCCCTGTGCATGAATGATAATGCCAACTCAATCCATTTGTTTTCCTGTTTCTGTGCATACCCTTCTTTACCTCCCTTGCTTCTTCATTCTCTTTTGAGTTGCTATCTTCGGTCATTGTTCTCACTTTCCTCCCTTACAGAAATCTTGGTGGCTTTACTTCCAAACTGTAGTTCAAACCCAACCATTTTTCTCACCACCTCCATTCCTGCCCTAGAGGAGATAAACTATGATCTTCTCTCATCTTGTTTTCTTCAAGCATATCCTATATGCTTTCCTATTTCTATCAGACCCATCCTTGAGTCTATTTTTTCATAGTCCTTTAATAGGGAGTTTTTGACAAGAAGATGGCGAATGCAATCCCAAGTCTGCGCTATTTGTGTGTCTGGATGATGTTTGCTGGCCACCCATTACAGAAACCATTTTCAGACACCTGGTAGCTGACCAAAATGTTTCAGATAGGTGGAGGATCGGGACAGGACAGCACGGAGAACCCTACCCCTCTTTATGTGAGGATGCTTGGCATCCTCAAGAGTCAAATTGCCCAGAAAGTTACCAAAAAGACTTGGTCACATTCCATTCCATACCAGGTATGGATGAAAGCAATCTGAGACATTTGAATAGAAAAAGCAATGAAGTCAAAAACTACAAAGATAAAAGTGAACTACTTGTAACCTATAATCCATCAAAACAACTCATTATTGAAGATTTCTGTTATGTGAACAACAGTGGCTGCTGTACCAGCAGCATCTCGGGTGCCTGCAGCCCTTTCCTGGATGATGCCCATTAGCCAGCACTGCCCACTGCCAAGCCAGCGACTCACCCACCACTCCCGTGCTCAAGTGTGGTGACATTCCTTAGCCCCAGACCCCAGCTGCTTCTTCAGTTTCTTCATACCTTATCTCTAAAAACTAGTTGTAGGTGACAATTCGTTGTGTTTATAGAAGAAGAAAAATGTTTTATTTCATTTGGGAACTAGTCAAACTTCTCACTTTTCCCTGATAACAAAAATAGTGGATCAAGTAAATGTGGAAAGACAAAATACAACACAATGAAGTAATACTGACTTGAAGGCCAGACTCAGGAAGACCTGAACAATGTGGTCTAGCTCTGCCTTTCCTGCTCAGCCCCGCTACTGCTCCCTGCTGCTTGCTGACTCTGACGTGGGCTCTTGCAGAGTCACAAAAGCCCTATTGGTATCAGCTCCTCTGCCTACCTGGGAAGTGTTTTAGCTCAGTTTTCTAATAGTGAATCAGTAAATTACTTGAATGTTAGAAGTAAAGCATTGGGGTACATTCCTTTAAATATAGCACTAGGAAAGCTGAGACAGAAGGATCATAAGTTCAAGGCTATCCTGAATTACAACCTGCTTCAAAATACAAAATAATAACAAAAGATAGTAAGAAAGATGGGTAGAATAAATTTTCAGCATTCTTAATACTTGTTAGCTTGTGTCTAGTTTATTTTATGGGAGTTATCTTCTTTGCTCCCATTTGAGCCACTTTGACTTTAAGAATTTAACTCTATCAGAAACAGTAGAAAAAAGTCCATTTAAAAATGATAAAATCAGCATTTTCTATGCCAACCACCATTATTACAATTAAAACTAGTAGATAACTTACTTTTGTGTTTACAAATTCAAGAAATGAATGATAGGCTTACTATAATTATCTCCCAATTAAGGAATGATTAGCTTCACAGGAGAAAGTCTATAGAAGGAAAAATAATCAATTTACAGAGGACTAAATGCAAATATCTGCTAAAATAGAAACAAAATTAAATTGGTGAAAGAAATGCTCATTAAAATAAGAAAACACTTATTTTACTGAGGGTTTTATTGCAAAGGTGTTCAGCAGCGGGGGGTGGGGGTGACAGTTACATAGGTAAGGCAATGAGTACATTTGTTTTTAATCTTTGTTACCCCAACCGTCATTATGTCCCACGTACCCCTCCCTACTCCCCTCTCCCCCAACATAATGTCCAACATAATGTCAAGTGACTGTCAATATTGCTTTGGTTCATCCGTTGTCCTGCTGTTTCTGTGATTTCTTTTCCCTTCCACATATTGCATGTTTATGAATTATTTAATCAACTATAGTCCATAAGATGGTCAAATATTCCACATACATATTACCTTTTGCTGAATAATTTTACATTGTTTGCTTCAAGGAGAATTGCACTCACTGGAACTCCTGTCACATATCCATTGTTTGTGACATAAAAAGATCTCAAAGGCATTGTGTGTGTCTGTGGTGGGGGTTACTGAACATTTATTTTGAGGCCATGAACTTGCTATGCAAGTTCTTACCACTTGAACCATTCCTCCAGTCTTTTCAGGGTTTTTTGGTGTTTTATTTTTTGGTCGGTTATGGGGCTTGAACTCTGGGCCTGGGCGCTGTCCTTCAGCTCTTCAGCTCAAGGCTAGCACTCTACCACTTGAGCCACAGCACCACTTGCGGTTTTCTGAGTGGTTTCTTGAAGATAAGAGTCTCACGGACTTTTCCTGCCCCAGCTGGCTTTGAACTGAGATCTTCAGATCTCAGCCTCCTGAGTAGCTAAGATTATAGGAGTGAGCCACCGGTGCCCAGCTCTCCAGTCTTTTGGCTATATGTTTGTTTTTCAGATTGAATATCATACTAACCAGCTCTGAACTATGATCTTCCTACATCTGTCTCCTCAACAGCTAGGATACTAGGTTCAGATTAAAACATCCTTCTTCTCAGAGGCCCATTTTGTGAAGTGGAAATTTATTAACAAAGAAACTTTAAACATGTCCAGAACCGAAGTATAGCATACATTGTAGCATCATATAGTATATACCTTACATATTACTAGTTAATCAAAACTTACACTAAGTGAGTGAATATGCATGGAGAGACAAGTAAAATATTGGCTATGATAGAAGAGGATGTGAAGATCTAGCTGAGGTTGGATATCAAGGAAGCCCTCTCTGGAGAGGAGTTTAGACTGCTCAGCCTGCTCATGCAGGATTCTGGTGAGATGGAACGCTGTATGTTAAAAAACAAGGAACTGGCATTTAGTAAAGTCTAAGAGATAATCAGAACCCAGGTAATGTGGGGCTTTGTATTTAGAAAAGGGGTCATAGCTTGTACTGGCTGAAGTGAGAAGAGATTGGAGAGTGCAAAGCAGTAGAATAATATGTATAATTTACAGTTTATAAACATTGCTGTGACTTCTGTCTGCTGAATTGGAAAATTGGGGAAGGAGAAAGAGAGCAATATAACCAATCAGGAAGCTGCTGCACAAATCCAAGGAAGTGACAATGACTTGAAATAAGTTGCTGGAAGAGGAAGTATAGAATAGATAGATCTCCATTAGGTTGGGGAGGTGCTTGATAGAATAAGGCAATCGATTCATGAGAAACAGAAGCAAAAGCATAAAGGAATACCTTACAAAGTTTTGGCTATGTAAAGAAGTCCTAATCTCTTCTCATTTAGTATAAAATAGGACTCTCCTTCCTTAAATCCAAATCCCCACAGAGCCTGCATTCTCTTTATCTCTCTGACTGCACTCTCAACCAACCTAGCATGATCATTACCTTGTTCTTTGTACCATGGAACATTTCACTGGAGACTAGACAGGCTGGCAGCAAGCTGGGTAGAAGCTAATGTGGAGAAGTGTCTATGGGTATGGACCAAAGCAGAAGCTGGTTCACTGTGGGCAGGTCAGAATCTCCATCAATTCTCTGCTGTTCCCTAAGCTGGCCAAATGGAGACACGGGCTCAGGGAAAAGAAGGGTAGGGTAAAGGCATTGAGCCTGAAATGGGGGAGTTTACCCTGAGTTGATAAAGTTACAGGTGGAGCCTTGACACAGACAACTGGGCTGACATCCACTTGTTTCTTTTTTCTTTTTTTAGTCAGTCATGGGGCTTGATCTCTGGGCCTGGATGCTGTCCCTCAGCTCCTCAGCTCTACCACTTCTGGTTTTCTGGTGGTTAATTGGAGAAAAGAGTCTCACAGACTTTCCTGACCAGGCTGGCTTTGAACCATGATCCTTAGATATCAATCACTTGAGTAGCTAGGATTACAGGCATGAGCCACCCACACCAAGTGACATCTTTTAATTGCCAAGCTGAGTCTATCTAAAGGAGTAATTTTCTGCTGAAGGGTTAGAGTGGTTGATCTAAAGGTCCAAATTATAATGTAATTGATGCTTTCATGATGGCTTAATTGCTCATACCTGGCTACATGTAACTATGTGTTATCTCAATGTTTAAGAATGACTGTGTATAGCTTTGAAATCAGAAGATGACCCAATGTGCTTAACTTACATCATCATGATAGCTTTAGACCACAATACCCTCATTTGCCATCTTCTCTTCTTGCAAACACCAGCTTCCTGGCTGGAGAAGGCAGCCTTGTTATGCCAAGGTCGCAGGACCCCTGCAAGAAGACCACCGAGAGTCAGACTCTACAGCTGTTTTATTTAAATGGGCTGCAGCTCAGGCCTCATCCTACACTCTGACACAGCGGAGCCTAGGAGGAGAGCCCCGAGCTAAGGATTTGCAGGTCTTATAAAGGTACACAATCAACCAGGTGTTTGGATTACCACCTTGTGTTGCTTTGCTAGACAGAAACAAGCAACCAGTGGTCACTGCCTCAAACTTTAACCTTTCAACCTTTCCAGGCACCCACTTACCCACCATGTTTATAGGAAGCTGCATTTGTGTTATTGGATGTTAAGAATGTCCTCAGACATTTTGGAGAGCTGCAAACAATTACCACACTGCCCCCCCCAACTACTTGGAAGTCCTATGGAGCCATGGTGGCTGGTGGTATTCGTGTGTAGACACTTTTAAAGTGGAGAGCCTTTACTCCAACCATACCTGTTTCTTTATGAACATTCCAGTGTAGTGCCCTCCTTCACCTTGACTCCATTAGCACCAGCAGATAAGATTATATTCAAATTTTAATTGAGTTCTAATTAATTAACACACATTAAAGTTTAGTCCCTGCCTCCCAAGCAGAGGACCACTCCAATCTTATAATTAAGTTTACAATTTAACTAGAGATATGGAATGAACATGTCTGATAATTAAAATAGTATTAAAAAAACCCTTCTCCTGCCATCAAGCTAATTGAAACTATTCACTTTCATTTAGAGCATAGATTTAAAATTGGATACTAATACTTGTTTTCCTGCTCATTAACTTCAGGAATAGAAAAATATTTAACAGGCCTACCACATACTAGAAGAGGTCAGGGCAGACACATTTGTCACACACCAGTGGGAAACAACGTGCTCTTTCTCTTTTCAGTCTTCAGGAGATATAAAAATACAGTACTATCCTATGAAAGGGACAAACAAGTTGACTAGATCCAGGCTGGTGGACATCATTTAAAATTCAAATAGTGCATCCATCCCTTCCTTTGATTTCTACCCTCAAAAAACATCTTTTCCAAGCTTGTTTTCTAGATGCGGCGCTTGAGGCTTTTTATGTATTTTAAGTCTGTTCTTATTCCTTATCTTGGGAAAGCATGTGGCAATGCTTCGGATGGAAGGTGGTTCTCTGCCTTCAACACAGGTAGCCGAGACAGATGAGCGCTTTCTGTCATCCTAATGGTAATATTGTGTACAACTAAACGACAGCTAACAGGGTGAATTTCTCTTCTGTTTCACAGTGGGATGATTTTATTTTCAGCTACATTAAGATAAAAAATGCACAAAAGTTTCTCTTATTCGATACATACATTGCATGAGTTTGGATACATACATAACTATGTGATAGCTTGTCAGAGCCAGGGTGCCAAGCATACTGTCACCTCCAGAAAATTGTGTGTGCGTTTGATTTCCTTTGGTTGCTTGGTATTCATTTTGCTTTTAAAATTATTTTTTAATGATAAGAAGACAAAATAAATTAAAATGACTTAGAGATTCATTATCAACTATAAACTAAGTAGCAAATGAACTCTCAGACTAGGGAGGGGGCTTTGTACTCAGTGTTTCAAGTACATGGACTTGTAGAACAAGAGGCAGAGAAAAAGAATGAATGGAAAAGAAAAGGGAGGGAGGGAGGGAAGGAGGAAGGGGGAGGAGAAAGAAATAGCAAGAACAAAATCAAGATGGACATGCCTACTCTCCTAGCTCCACGCAGTGCCACTTGATGGTGTGTGTGTGTGTGTGTGTGTGTGTGTGTGTGTGTGTGTGTGTGTGTGTGTGTGTGTGTGTTTTATGTACTTCTAGAAGATGATTTCTATGCATCCTCACATGGTCAATAGAACAGAAGCGTGCCCTATGCCTTTTTCATGAGGGACACTAATACCTCTGGTGACTGCTCCACCCTTGAGACCTAATCACCTCACAGAAGGCCACCTCTTCATGCCGACATACTGAGGATCAGAGTTCTGCAAATGCATGTTGGAGGCCCACTACCATTTCAGATCATGCCAAAACAGACATGGCCCTTCCTTCCAGAAGCAGAAGCAACTGGCTGGAAAGGCCAGCACACTGGTTTCCACGAGGGCACAGCTTCTAGATATTCACCTGGAGGGCCTCAGTACTTCCTTCAGCTTGTCTACACTCCAGGTAAGCTTCCTCCCACTCCATGGCCTGGCCTGGCCTGACACTGCCCTTAGAGAGACCTCACCCCAGCGCTCTCTCTTTTCCCTTTTCATAATTTACTTGTGATGCTGCCTTCTCTCTGAGATGCTAAAAATATGGTTTTAAGTCTTTTAGCTAGTTCTATGGCAGGACTATCTTTCTCCAAGCCTGAGAGCTTTGCTTTTGAAATAAGACCATCAAACTTGCTGGCACCCCTACTGCCCACTCCTCCAGCAGTAGGAACTTAACCTTTGCAGGAAATGTTCTGTAAGTAATAAGACTCGATGGGGACAGAAGAGGAAATTTCATGGACTGGGAAGGTGGCTCAGTGGTAGAGCACTTGCCTTGCATGCATGAGGCCCTGGGTTCAATTCCTCAACACCACATAAACAGAAAAAGCCAGACGTGACACTGCGGCTCAAGTGGTAGAGTGCTAGCCTTGAGATAAAGAGTGCAGGAAGAACACCCAGGCT
>NW_012267217.1:60412865-60420998 GCF_000151885.1 Dipodomys ordii
AAAAAAAAGAAGGTTGACATTTTTTGACTTGCAACATAGCTTTTGTTAGTCTGTCATGGCTGTGGCTACACATGGGTCAAATAGAGGGTAACACATTGATTTTTCAAGTGAATGTTTTTTATAGCACAACAGAAAAAAAACTCATCAACAGATGCATGGGTTGAATAGGCTGAGCACCTAGAAGTGACTTTAAGTGACAGTCTAGTTATTTATAAAGAAGCTGATGAAAGATTTATGTTCCATTGTACACATCAGGTCAAGGAACAAATATTCGAAATGGAAATAGACCAAAAATCCAAGCATGGTAGTTTGCTCATAGCTTTTCATGTTACTCTTATTAAAAACCAATAGGCATGGTATTAAATATCTAAAAGTAAACACCAGAGACAATCTGAGCAGCAGGATATCTGATTCTCATTACCAAAGGTAACAAAGTACAATCAAATGCAGTATGGCAATAGTTTCCAGCTCTGGTTAAAGTCCTTTGCTATCTTCAAACAAATCTTCCAGCACCTTTTCCTCAACCTCTTTTATTGCCTTAACTATGAAAACAGGAAGAAAGAGAGGACATTATACTGATAGATTCCAGAAAAAGCCTGTCTGAGGAGATCCCATGCTGAAAAGATGATTCCACATTGAACAGGGAGGAAGAGCAAGCTTGCCTGCTCTCATTTCTTCATCCCTGTTTGAACCTCAAAAGCTTCTGATTGGCTGAGTCTGACTGGAAACTGAAGGATTAAAGGAAAGGAAAAGGAAAAAAAAAAGAACTCTGTCTAGCCCAGGTGACTAATTCCTGTAATCCCAGCTGTTCAGTAGGCTGGGATCTGAGGATCACAGTTCGAAGGGAATCTATGCAGGAAAAGTCAGTGCGATGTGTGCCTACAATTAACCACCAGAAACCTAGAAGTAGAGCTCTGACTCAAGTGGCAGAGAGCTAGCCTAAAGCAAACAAAGTTCAGGGACTCTGCTAAGGCTGAGAGTTCAAGTCTCATTACTAGCACAAAATAGATAGACAAATGGATGGATAGACAGACAGACAGACAGACAGACAGACAGACAGACAGACAGACAGACAGACAGACAGACAGACAGACAGATAGATAGATAGATAGATAGATGATAGACAAGACAAACAAATCAGGATGATACTTTAAGATAATGATAAAAGCAGGAAAAGTATAAAACTAATTGGAGAGGAAACAGGAGGGAATTGATAGGTCAGGTGATGTCGCACAGCGCAGGAGACATAAGATCTCCATAAGACCGATACCAGTGAGGAAGTTGCAAATTCATGTATATATATAAATGACCTTGTTTGTATAGATGGGACAGTAATTGTATCACAAGTCTTTTTGCTTACATGTACACAATATTTTAACTAAACTATGCTACAAGGTTTGAGGCACATTATTTTGCTACTCTTCCAACAATGATTAATAATCCTTTTTTATTACACACTAACTCATTTTGTTGGATGAAGGGCACTGCTGTTTGTTTCCAGACTTCGACATGCTTTTCATGACCTAGTCCTAATTGTCAGACATACCTTTACAGTCACTTTTTAATTTTTTAAGAGGTACCGTGTTGGTTTTATTTATTTTTATTTTCCTAAGATGGTTATCAAACGTGGTTTCCATTCCGCATGTCTGCTTGTGTTATGAGTACAGTGTATCTTCATCCATGCCAGCCTTTCAACACTCAGCCCCCTAGCTCCCAACCCCACCCGTCCTCTCAGGTTACCATTTTCCCACATGTACATGAAATATTTTATTTTCGGTCCCTTCTAAAAGTAAAATTTGGGTGACATGGTGGGAGAGAAATTGCCTATTCAATGATACTTTAACCCAGAGTACTCTAAAGAGTAATTCATAATTTTTTAACTAAGTCATGAATAACAAAATACTAGTTAATGAAGTAATCATGTTAAGTAAATTGCTTCAATAGCCATTATGAAACTAACAATGATACATTTTAGACTCACCAAGCACCATAAATAAGTGTAAAATATAAATTTAGGGCTAAACACATAGTAGGGAATGGCATGCTTCTTTTTATTGGAATATTAAAATGGAGAGTAACATATAACATGGAGCATAGCTTCCCTGGGTGTTTGTGAAATTCCTTCTTGGTGATTTCCTTCTTGACATCTTATTCATTTTATTGTTTTGGTGAACTCTTCCGGACTCTATTAACATCCATTCTATTGCTCATGTCTGTGGTAGTCAGATGACTGGTCCTACAAAGAATATATGTGGTCTCTAGTCTCTGGAACTTGTGAATGTGATCCATGAGACGGCAAAAGGGGCTGGGTAGGCATCATCAAGGTTACATAATTATAAAACAGGGAGATCATTTTAGCTTATCCAGACATTCCTACTACATCACATGTGTCCTGAGAAGAAGATTTTTTTTTACCTGCCTGGAGACAAAGAGATGTATAGGGGATAAAATTTCCACAGAACTAAAATGTTCAGAAGAATTTGATATGAGGCATTATTACTGAGTCCAAATTGTAGGAAGAAGAAGAAGGTTGTCCCTAGAAGCTCATGGCTCCCATGAGAAAGAATGTGGCTTCTTGTAGAAGCAAAAACTGTACATGCACCAAGGTAACAAGGATCTCAGCCCTACTCCATAAAGAACAGTATTCAGGGAGCCTAGAATTTGATTCCCCAGAGCCTTGCTTGATTCCCAGAGCCTCAGCTTGATCTGGCACTTCTTGGGCTTTCCTATTCTTAGACATTCTAGGCCCTCTCTTCTTCCCACAGCACAGCACCACAGCTCCTGCTGGGATCCCACTTCCTACGCTGAGAAACCCCTGAGAGTCTTTAAAAAGATCATAGCCCTCTCTATCCTTGACTCTGATTTACTCAAACTGCTCCAGTTATACCCAACCAATATGAGCTCCTGCTTCTTGCCTAAAAGCTTGCTAGGGAAGTTATTGGTGGATCAAACAAGCACTGTCTGTCCTTTCTAGGCCGATGTAAAGAATTCAGGAGAAAGAGTGAGATGAAGAGGTAGAGTTGCTTAGAGAGGTTTGTTATGGCATGCGTCTACTTGTGTTTAGTGTATTTCTTTACATGTGAACCCTTAAGCTTTGGAACTCCTCAGCAAGAGCCATGATTTCTATGATGAAGAGAGTTTCAACATAGACCTGAGGTTGATATACAAATTTTGGATACAACCATTGGCATACTGAAGTTGAGTAAGGATGAAGCATACTGAGAGCCTGGCCAGTTTGACAGGAAAGTCATTTCTCAAAGGGAGGCCAGCTTTGTAGCTTTGTGCAGAAAGGGCTGACAAAGCTGAGAGCTAAGTAGTGATGGGTAACACAAGAGAGAGAAAGAAACAAAAATGGAGAAGTAAAAATGAATGTGCAGAAAACTCAAGGGTTAGCTGGGTACTGGTGCCTCTTGCCTATAATCTCAGCTACTCAGAAGTCTGAAATCTAAGGACTGAAGTTTGAAGCCAGTGTGACCAGAAAAGTCCATGAGGATTTTATTTTCAGTGAATCACTAAAAAGCCAGAAGTAGACATATGGCTCAAGTGGCAGAGAGGAGGGGAGAAGCAGAGAGAAAATGAGAGGGGAGGAATAGGGAGAGAGAGGAAGGAAGGAAGGAAGGAATAGAAGGAGGGAGAGATGGGGGAGGGAGGGATGCTACATGGTGGACTATTTCTTGAGTAACTTCCCTGACTTGAATGATCTCTATCAAACCATAAGAGCTCAGCCACTCAACTGGTAGAAACATTGAACTTCTGACTTTTCCTCCTATCACCATGACCATCATGTTCTCTTTCTGCAATAAACTGTAGGTGATATGTGGTTCTGTTATGGAGAGCTTAGCATTCACTACATAGATGACTTTCTTCATTATTTCAAGTGTTACTGATCTACTCATTTCCATATATTATTATATGTTTCTCTCTCTTTCTTGCTCTTGCATTCTCTCTTGCTCTTTTGCTCTCTTCTCTCTCTTGGAGATAGTATGTTGTAGATGATAACATCTTCATAATGATGCATAGTCACCTCGACATAAACTTTTCACTGAAAATGATTTTCGATGTATTTTCTAAAGAGTTTTTCAACAGTTTTATGGCATCCAATGTTGATACATGATGAAGACCAATTGCAGAATATTTCTTATTTGTTTATAAATTACATCTCCCTGTCATACATATTAGAAACTTTTAGTATCATCTACTATGACTCTTGGAATAAGAAACATGGAATTACATATTTACGAATTACTTTATTATAAGATTTATGATCCACAAGTACTGAGAAAAAAAATCAAGAGCAAGATGACTACATAGAAGAATTATTTTCAAGTAGATAAGATACTAAATAATGAATCAAATAAGAAACCATGACCTCCTTCCTCTGGTAGATAAAAGTGAATTGAAGATGAGGAATCAGCCCTGAATATTGACATGGTCTGAGCCAGGGCTGGCCTTAACCCAGCTAACACTAGCAACTCCATCAAAGGTTGTTCTTGTGTATAACACTGAGCTTTAAACTGGGGTATGTTCAAATATGCTAGCGATTTCAGCCAGAATTACTGGACGGAAATATGAGCCACATACGCAATTGTGAAAATTCTAGTTACAGACATTAATGTAAGAAGAGCACATTAATTTTAATAATTTACTTATGCATATCAAAACTCATTTCAATGTGAAAACTAAATTATGAATAATGAATTTACATTTTTTGTTTTCATATGAAATATGCAAAATCGGGTGTATTTTATGCTTAAAGTGCATTTCAGTGTAGACAAGCCACATTTTAAGGGCGTGGCTGCCATATGCATTGGGTAATGAAGATCTACAGAAACAGCTATGATCTAAAGATAACAATTACCAATTATCATGGTCTCTTTATATTATTTGTAGAATATATGTAGAAATTATTTTCTTTGACGTTTCACTTTGTAGTAAAAATGGTAGCAACAAAATATAAGGATATAGGGATAATGAGAAGGAGGAGGAAGAAGACAAGGTGAAGAAGGACAGAGAAGAACATTATAGACGAGGAGGAGAACCTTGCTGAGTTCTCAGCATGTATCGCTATATCTGATGCTGGTCCTCGGTGTTTTCTTCTTTGTCTACAGACACTTCCACTTGGAGACTACCCTTAAATTAACATCTGTATACCAACAATCATACAGACCAATAAATGACAAAAAATTGAACTAACTTATATTTTGCTTAATTTATCTCTTATTAACCAAAGCAAAAAATGTATCCTGTGAGTAACTGGGTACATTTTTGCTTTGGATCAGAGTAGAGCTGGAAAGAGTGGTTCCAATGCATTCTCCCATCAAATTTATTTGTCATTTCCATACTACATTAAGAAATTCCAAAGGGAATCAAGATAGTAAGCTTCTAAGAAAATCAAATGGATTGGTACTCCCAAAGAACAATGACTCATAAACCCTGATACCATATTAGTCACATTAGCATCTTTGAGAAACTTGTAGCAAATTCATGTTCCCAGGTCCCACTCTAGCCCTACTGAACCATGAACCTGGAAGTCAGCTCCTCTGCTGTATCCATATTTGAAAAACATAGTCATGGAGCTCAGCATTGTTTTATTATCCTGACTAGCTGTAATTTGAAGACAGTATTTCTTATTTCTGGTTTGATTGGAAGATGACAATGTACAGTATATGATAAATTTCCTTTGGGCCAAATCAGTAAAAGCTTTGCTCTTGGTGAAATCAGTATATTTCCTTCTCATGCTGAGAGTTTCACCAAATACTATGCATTCTTACTTCAGTAATCTAAGTACTAAATGTGAGATTTGTTCCATAATATCAATTAATTTATTTAATAAATGACTTTCTGCATAGTGGTAGAAATAATGAAGGGATTCTGCCACCTATTCAGAAAATCATTTCCCCATTCTGTCCAACCACATCAGGTCTGGTGGTTTATTTTACTGAGGTGTAAATACTGTCCTCTTGAAGAACAAAGAACAATGATTTGTTGAATGAACCTGTTGTAGGAGAACATAAGGAACCCCTCTCACTGGCCTGGTCCTTCTGCACAGCGGCAGCATGGACAATTTATAATGTCCTAAGCAAAAATTCATCAGTGTAGTGGGTGAAATGGAATTTGGGTCCATTATTATTATTTTTAAGTAACTGCAAAAAAAATCCAAAGCACAATGGAAAATTTTTTTGTGTCAAAGCTCTAGCAGATTCCTGTGGTTCTGTCCAGGGTCATAAGAAGGCCATAACAAAGAATAACCTACAGAAAATGGAGGGGGCAAAGGTCTGTTCCTTTCATTTCTGTATAGCTGTTCCTTTTATTTCTGTATATATTCTGGCTGACTATATTAAAACTTCAAATTAGCATTTGGCCTCTAGAGTAAGTAAATATAATTACAGAGCATAGGGTGTGTCCAAATGGCTACTTCCTTTGCATGAAAATAATTTAAAAGTTATTTGAAAGCCCAGAATGACTGAACACACAGTGCACAGTACCCTGTGAGTCCCTTTTATGTAGAAAATAAGCAGAGGAGGAATGTCCCTCAATCCAAGGACTGCATCGAAACTACAGTGGTCTCTTTCTGAATGCTCAACCCAAACTCCTTCTCCCATACCATCTAAGCAAATCTAAGAGAAATGCTGTGCAAATGTGTAAATGTGGAATGGAGGACAGGAATAAAACCATGAAATCTAGTGAAAATTCTGTTTTGTCTAACAAAGCTACCAATACCAATGAAAAAGATCTGTGTCTGACAGGAACATCCACACGATTTTATGTATTATGCCATATTAACATTCACACCTTTGGTGCTGAGGGACCAAAACTATCCTCCACATGCTCCACAAGGCTTACATCCTGTGTTTTCTTTCCCTTGTGCTAATCTAAAAAAGAAACTGAAACTTATTTTCTCAAGGGCTCATTTTCCATTTAATTCTATGACTGGGGAGGGGATGTCATGTTCTTATATCCAGTGTTGTATGTTTCTCCATGCTTCAGTAGGAAAGTCTAAGTAATAGTCCATTTAACTTATGTGGGATTATCCAAGAAAAATGAGATGATTATGCACGTAAATGTACCACAGAGCTTTTAACCATCACAGGTGTCTAGAATAGTTCAAGTTTTGCTTTCACCTTAACCATTAGAAAAGAGCCATAGTAAAACATGGCCGTAGAATCAATAACACTTTTCTCTGGAGACTTGAAGACAACAAGTATATTCACTTATGAACTGGATGATAAATTAGCACCTTTTATGAGTGTAATAAACCACTTGGAATGGCAATAAGTGTGTGTGTGTGTGTGTGTGTGTGATTTATATGGAGAATTATCTATTAGTATCTAATTTAGATCATATTATCAAATTTAGAACATCTAATTTAGCCTCTAATTTAACATCATTCAGATTTAGTAGTTTTTCATGTTTCCATTTTCTTGTGCTCTTCAATTTCTACCCACCTTCCATCAATTCTCACCCCTTCTCTATCACCTTAGATCCATCCAGATATCACAAAGTAGCTGACTATCAAAACTTCTCTACCTGCCTTGGAAAATTAGGGTTTTTGTGTTTATCATTTTCATATCTTTCTGGGTTTTTAAGCTATTTAATCTTCTTTCAATGTTGTTTATACAGCTCAAGTTCAGAAGCAGCTAACTTCCAACCTTATAATCATTGACTTAATGCATAGCTTTCATAAGAAGCTGCTAAGACTCAAGCAGCTTAAATGTTCAATTCAGAATAATCCCTGTCCTATTTCCCCAACCTGCCTAGATTTCTGTCTTCCCTCTTGGGAGCAGCCTTTCACCACAACTCCCTCCTCTTATTTTTCTGAGTTATAATGGAAGTATTTGCTAAAATATTCCCTGACTCCAGTCAATTCTAAGAATCCAGAGGATTTACAATACAATTATATGTAAAATAGAGCATTTTAACTCAATCCAAAATGGTAAAGAAAATGGAATTTTTCACTGATATTACCTACGAATTTAAAGTTTTTATAATTTATTTTTTATTTTTTTTATTTTTTATTGTGAACATACTGTACAGAGGGGTTACAATTACATGGGCAAGATAATGAATACATTTCTTATCAAGCATTGTAGCCTCCTCCTTTGTTTACCCTTCACATCCCTTCCCAGCCCCCCC
>NW_012267217.1:60421048-60424064 GCF_000151885.1 Dipodomys ordii
AAGAAGAAGAAGAAGAAGAAGAAGAAGAAGAAGAAGAAGAAGAAGAAGAAGAAGAAGAAGAAGAAGAAGAAGAAGAAGAAGAAGAAGAAGAAGGAAGAAGAAGAAGAAGACTCTATTTCTCTCTTATTTCAGGCAATAGCATGGGTGTGAAATCAATTTCTGTTTGCTCATGTTGTCCACCATAACAATACTTGTACATTAGCAAAAATTCCTTTGTGTGGTTAACAAGAGGACAGAGAAGAATCCCCAAAGAAAAAACTGAGGGCAACAGCCCCATCAACCTTGGCAAATAATGGAAAAAATAAAGGAACAAGCTGAGTGTTACAAGCACCGTGAAGCACCAAGCAATGGAGAATTAAATTACAGATGGAACTAAGACTGCTACCCAGCTAAGTCTTCATATGAAGATATTATTCAGGATGATCCCTTAGTCCAATGTAATCACAGGAGTCTTTTTTTTTTTTGGTTGTAGGGCTTGAACCCAGGTCCTGGGCATTGTCCCTGAGCATTGCTTTTATTAATCTCCTCTGTATTATCCTGTAACTTCAAACTGCATGTTGAATAGGATGATGATACTATTATGAAATAAAAAAATATTTTCTTAGACCACACTATAGACTTTTCCCGTGTAGAAGAGGTATGTAAGGAAAGTAATTGCTCATCAGTGAATTAAGTATATTCTAAGAACCGCAGGAGAAATTTCAGGTCTTTATGAGAGTTGGAAGTTGTGTGGAGAAGAAATATATGTAAGTGAATGCTAGAGATTTTTGTTATTGTTGTTGATTGGAAGAAGCTTCCAGATGCTCAGAAAGTCTCATGGAGCCAAAATAATTGGAAAAGTTAATGCATTTTGTTGTGATTGTCTATAACCGTTAATCAAATGAATATTGAACAATATATTCAAAACTTATGAAGTATGAAGCACTTTTCCTTCCTTCCTTCCCTCTCTCCTTCCTTCTTTCTATTATTTTCTTCCTTCCTTGTTTTTATTTCAATTTTTAAATTAGATTCAGATTGTGAATTTATGATCCTCCTACTGAGTTCATCCTCTAAATGCTTGGGTTATAGGCATGATGTACCATGCTTGGCTTTCTCTGGCCTTTTTAACCCGAGGTTTCTCATGTAACCCAGAACATCTACAGTTGGTTTGTGTAATTTTATTTCTTCCAAAGATGGTGGATAACTATTACCCTGCTAGATGCAGATGTAAGAAGCTAATTTACCACATTCAGCAGTGCAATAGGGCATTGATATTTAAATTGAGAATACATTACTTTTTTCTGTGTCATCAAAAAATCTCAGTTAAAATGATTCATACATGAGAGTTACAAAGCAAGGTACTACTCACCTCCTGGTACCTAGGAGGCAGGATGGTCCCTGAGCATTTTTGCTGAAGGTTTGAGCCACAGTTCCACTTCTGGTTTTCTGGTGGATAATTGGAGACAAGAGTTCATGGACTTTCCTGCCTGGGCTGGCTTCAAATTATGATCCTCAGATCTCAGCCTCCTGAGTAGCTAGGATTACAGGCATGTGCCACTGGTGCCAAACTAACACCAGAATCTTTAAAAACTGGAAGAGACAGGTTAGAATCACTGTCAGTGTGATGTAACATAAGGAAGAGTTAATGACCATTGCTTTGAAGTTGAAAGAAATCAAGAAATGCTGGCAGGCTCTAAGAGTTCAGATATCAAGTCAAAAAATAAAATTCTTTCCTAGAGGTTTCATAGATAGATAGATAGATAGTTCTTCCTACTGACATCTTGATTACAGCACATTGAGACTCATTGATAACTTACAACCTCCAGAATTAGGACATGATACTTTATGATGTTTGAAGCAGGTAAACTTATGATAATTAGCTACAGCAACAAAAAGAAAGCAATTATCCACTATACTAATTGTGTAGGTATATGTCTATCTCAAGAACACTTACAATTTGGGAATATTATATGTAATTATTAGAGTTTTTCTTGAAGTGAATATACATTCTCAGTTATGCTGTGATTTGCCTCATTCCTAATGTTCTATGAACTATAACATTCTCTTCAGTACAACCAAGGCAATATAAATAATGTAATTATCGTAAAGGTCACTCTATAAATCATGTTTTTAAGCAGACCATATGAAATTCCATATCACAGCATTTCTGTAAAATAAATGTGAATTTCTATAAGAATTAGAAAAGATCTAAAACATAATTTCCAGACTGGGCCATTTGAAGAAATAGAATTTATTGAGGAGAAATTTATCTTAAAAAAAAGAAGGTTGACATTTTTTGACTTGCAACATAGCTTTTGTTAGTCTGTCATGGCTGTGGCTACACATGGGTCAAATAGAGGGTAACACATTGATTTTTCAAGTGAATGTTTTTTATAGCACAACAGAAAAAAAACTCATCAACAGATGCATGGGTTGAATAGGCTGAGCACCTAGAAGTGACTTTAAGTGACAGTCTAGTTATTTATAAAGAAGCTGATGAAAGATTTATGTTCCATTGTACACATCAGGTCAAGGAACAAATATTCGAAATGGAAATAGACCAAAAATCCAAGCATGGTAGTTTGCTCATAGCTTTTCATGTTACTCTTATTAAAAACCAATAGGCATGGTATTAAATATCTAAAAGTAAACACCACAGACAATCTGAGCAGCAGGATATCTGATTCTCATTACCAAAGGTAACAAAGTACAATCAAATGCAGTATGGCAATAGTTTCCAGCTCTGGTTAAAGTCCTTTGCTATCTTCAAACAAATCTTCCAGCACCTTTTCCTCAACCTCTTTTATTGCCTTAACTATGAAAACAGGAAGAAAGAGAGGACATTATACTGATAGATTCCAGAAAAAGCCTATCTGAGGAGATCCCATGCTGAAAAGAGGATTCCACATTTAACAGGGAGGAAGAGCAAGCTTGCCTGCTCTCATTTCTTCATCCCTGTTTGAACCTCAAAAGCTTCTGATTGGCTGAGTCTGACTGGAAACTGAAGGATTAAAGGAAAGGAAAAGGAAAAAAAAAA
>NW_012267217.1:60432604-60446576 GCF_000151885.1 Dipodomys ordii
CAAGCAGAAAAGGTCAGATAAGGTGATGTTAGGAAAATGAACCCTTAGATATGTATTTAAATTTTTTTTCTTTCATGCATTTGTTTCTAACGCATTTATAAGATTATTTCTTTGTTGCTTTGTATGTCCCTCCCCCACAGTATAACCCCTGCTTTCACTGTATTTGATATTGGTATAAGTTGTGGAGAGGAAGGGGAAAAATAAGTCGTTTAAATAAGGATACAGGTGGATCCGTTGCAACAATGAGAAGTACAAGTTGTCATGTCGAATTTAAAGTTTTTTTAAACGATGCACTACACAGTCTTCAAAATACCTTGGATTTTATAAGGTAGTATTAAAAGACTCCTAAATGTTAAGGCCCTGAAAAGTGGACTTATTTTTCTTCCCCTAAGAAATTTCTAGTTTGTTAAATTGACATTAATTATATCATGGTACTTCCATATACATCATTGCCTGGAAGTTCCACAGGGATGCTATGGAATAAATGTTACTTATTTTCACAAAATTAGAATATTAACTTTCTGGAATGAAGTGATTCACCCACAGTCTCACAACTCACCATTTCTCCTAAGTAGAAGTAAAAAAAAAAACAAGTTTAAAAGGATAAGTATTTTGTTCTTCAAGGCTCATAATTAATGTAGAAGATTCACTGCTAGGAAGCCATTTGGAGTCCAGAATGACCATTCATCTATTGACTTTCCTCCTCAAAGAAGCAGCTATGTGCTTAATCGAAACTTATTTAACTTAGTAATAGGGAGTGAAAACACAAAATAAAATGAGAAAGACTGTTGAAAGCCATCTTTTGAGTGGTAAGTTTTGACAGCATATGACTTTGTCTCTGAGTTTACGTAGCGTGTCTTGATGGCTGAAGAGTGTTTCACACTGTCTTCACCCCCTCCCCTTGTCTCCTTTCAAGTACCCATCTCCTAGTGTTAATTTTGTTGAACTTTGAGTCTACCTTTTTAAGAAATTACACTTTGAGATCTCCCCTGAATCTGCCATCTTTGAGTTAACATATTTGTGTACACTGGTGTACCATTCAATGTATTTACTTATATATTTGCAAACTAATTCTAGCTTCTGCATCAGAGAAAACATGCAACCTTAGTCTCTGGGCCTGATTTACTTCACTTAAGATAATTATTTCCAGTTCCTTCCATTTCTTTGCAAATGATGCAAAATCATTCTTTCTAATAGATGAGTAAAGTGTCGCTGTGTATAACCCCATTTTCTTGATCCATTCATCTATTGAGAGGCATCTGGGATGATTTCATATCTTGGTTATGATAGAACAGCCAGGTTTTGATCTCAGATTTAAATTTTCTTCTTTATTTTGCAAAGTGCACTTGCCTATATCACCTTGGCATAGTCATTAGAATTAGGAGCTGGGGACACCTATATCAACATGACTTTATTATTTCTTTATTCCAGGAATTCATTTCTAAAGAAAACTGTACACCAATACCAGAGCTTAGTTTGAATTGTAAAATATCTCTGCAAGACTATTTGTTTGAGACAATATTTTGCTCACTTGGACAAATAGCTCAATTACCAAAGCATAGTTGATTTATTTAGAATAATTCCAAAAGCCTCATTTTGCTAAGCCCATCAATCCTGAACTATTAAGTTTCAAATTTTGTTCAGTGTGGTTTCCCTTTTAGAAAGAGGCATTCGAATCCACTGCTGTCCCCTGCGCTGTAGAAAGTCTTCTTATCTAATCACACTATGGAAGCCTTCCCCTTGGAGTGAAAGTATTTAAGTTGAAATGAACATCGGAAACTGTGTCTTTAGAAAATCAATCTGAAGACTATAGCAGTACAGTCTCCATCACAGTTAAGAGGGGGAAAAAAGACCTAAAAGAAAACCTGTCTTACTAGGTTCTCTGGAGATGCTTTAAATACAAGTAGCACTCTTGAGTGAGGCACAATTAATCTCCAAGCCATCTCAGTCCTCTTCATCTTGGTTCTTCTCAGAAAAAGAAAATGGATGCCTTCATATAAGATGCAGTAAGGGAAACCAGAGGCGTATGCCACTGATCCTAACTAATCAGGAAGCTGAGAACTTAAGCTGTTCAGAAAATTTGTCTCTGGGACTGCATTCTGGATATTTGGGTACATTCTCATCATGAAGGATTCAATGTGGTGACATGAAATTCAGACTTAGTCATAATGGCTCCAATGTCCTTCAAAATTAAGGGAAGGGATTGGGTGGGGGATAGTGAGAATGTTGAAAGGGGTGGCATTGATCAAGATGCATTGTATTCGTTGATCAAGATGCATTGTATTCGTTGATCAAGATGCATTGTATTCATTGATCAAGATGCATTGTATTCGTAATGTGAAATGGCAACTCCTGTGCACAACTACTTAAAGATAATAAAAATATTTTTAAATTCCCATCAATATGACCAGAGAAAGCACATGTGTATTAACATTTATGCTTGGTAGTCCAAAAAAATCCCAGTAGAAGTATGTATGAGAGTTCAGTGTAAAGCTGAGAAGTTTACTAAATTGCTTTCTATGAAAGTCATATTTATTGTCGGAACAACTCCTAGGTGAGTAGAAAAAAACTTTCATGAAAAAGATCGATGTCTGAGCTCAGACTTTAAAAGCCACTTTCTGACTAAATTCTGCTGACCTAGAAGCCTGTGTGATAAATACAAGACTCTTCTAAATCTGGCTATTATTATAAAATGATCCTGCCCAGGGGGGACTGAAGGCAATAACATCCACTAGGTAATAAAAGCAACAGAACATGGGCACTTAGGAGAGCCACATGGGAGCCAGAAATTAGTTCAGCTCTCCTAAAGGGTAAGGTAGTTGTATGGGGGAAATCATCCTCTTGAAAATATTTGTTCCTTGCTGGGTGCCAGTGGCTCATGCCTGTAATCCTAGTTACTCAGAATGCTGAGATCTGAGGGTCACGGTTCAAAGCCATCCCAGGCAAAAAGTCCTTGTGAGACTCTTATCTCTAATTAACCACTCAAAAACTGGAAGTGGCACTGTGGTTCAAATGGTAGAGTTCTGGTCTTGAGCACAAAGAGGTTAGGGGACAGCACCCAGCCCCTGATTGCAAACACACAAGCATCCACAACAACAAAAATTATATGTTATATATAAATGTTCCTTTATGTAGCTCTTTATAAGGGACAGGGACATATATAGAGGAATGGTTGAATGATGGAATCAAGATGTACATAAAAATGGCCATGTTAAATTGAAACCCCTCTGTACAACTGTTTGAAGATAATTTTTAAAATGAATAAACTTTTAAAAATATCAAAATGATCAGAGGACGCTTGAATGTCTGCACTTATTTTAAAACATTAAATTCTTCCCTGATTCATTAAGACAATAAATCTTTGTTATTGATGTAGCTAGCAACACAGATGCCACAGAGGTGCCCCAGAGATAGCGCAAATTTATTCTATGAAAATTATACACTAGGATTGTAATATTGAAAAAAAACAAAATCCCATAGGTATTTACTATTAGTCAGATATCTGTACATTATTCTTGCTAAATTTAATGGGTTGTCAAGGCTTTTAAAGTCTTTGGAAATAACCCAAAATAGTCTGCCATTCTACTTGATGAAATTTTAAACATATTTACTTCCAAACTTGAGAAGTAGAGATGAATTTAAAGTAAGACTACCCAACAAAGAAGTTATGGGACCCATCAAAATCGATCAGATTCATCCGTATGTGTAGAGCTATATTTTGTTATTAGTGGACATTTAGAAGTTCAATACTTTGTTCCTTTACGACATAGAAACCACTTTAATCCCCAGTCTCAGAGAAAAAAAAGAAAAGTTTCATCATTGTTTTATGGATATCCTGACTTTTAAAGCCCCTTCGAACTTGGCAGGTTTATCTTGTAGTTTTGATTAGTAGGTTTAGCTTTCTTTTCAAGCAGGATATCTTTTTTGGGGGAGGGGGGTCGGTCATGGGGCTTGAACTCTGGGTTTGGGCACTGTCCCTGCACTCTTCAGCTCAAGGCAAACACTCTACCACTAGAACCACAGCACCACTTCCAGTTTTCTGGTGGTTAACTAGAGATAAGAGTCTCATGGACTTTCCTGCCTGGGCTGGCTTTGAACCATGATCCTCAGATCTCAGCCTCCTCAGTAGCTAGGATTATAGGCTTGAGCCTCTGGCGCCCGGCTAAGCAGGATATCTTTTGACTAAATACATATGAAGTAGGGATGCTGAATTGAGCTGACACCATTTTGCCATGTGGTGAATGATAGAGTATTAGGTTTAATTGTCACCATCTTGTCTTCATGGTGGAGGAAGGGGAAGTCCCACCTCCCAAGTGATGGGCATGCCTGAATTCCTAGAGGCAGGGGCAGCACTTGGACAACAGGTTACTGGACCTGCCAGTCTTGGGTCATGAACTCTCAACCTTCCTGTGATCCTGCCCCCTGACCTGACCCTATTTAGACCCTGATCATCTCAGACAGAGGTTTGCCAGGCCACCTTTCTCCTGTCTGCTCGTGTTCTGTCTCCTGGCTCTCCTCTAGTCATCATGGCATCCCACCTCGTGCTCCATTGGAGCTGATCTGGTTTGTTGGCATTGTTTTCCTGCTCTTTCTTTCCTCTTCTGATCTCATGGCTCAGTTTTCTGACACTGTTCAGTGTGTTCATGGGACTGACAAGAGTCTGCCTGCAGTGGATGGCCTTCTAATAAAAACCCCCAGTTCTACCTCTCAAAATGTGGCTTCCTTGTTTTCTCCACATAACACACATACTAACTTGTTAAACCTCTATTATATAACAGATATGTTAAAGTAGAAAATGCCTTGGAAATTTTTATTTTCTTCATGGAAAAAAATATTTCATTTCTCCTGTAGCTCAAGAATGGCAACAAAGTTATTAAAGAATGAATAAATGATATCAATTGAAAAAAATAAATGAGGGAAAGGCAAAAGCAACAATGTGAGGGAAAACATCTTGGTTCATAGCACTTTTACAAAGTATAAAAATGGCCATCAAAACAGGTAAGACTCTTATCTCCACTTAACTGCCAGAAAACTGGAAGTGGTATGGTGGTGGCTCAAAGTAGTAGAGCACTAGCCTTGAGCACAATTGCTCAGGGACAGCTCCCCAGCCCTGAGTTCAAGCCCATGACCAGGAAAAGAAAAGGAAAGGAAAGGAAAGAAAAGGAGAGAAGAGAAGGGAAGGGAAGAGAAAGGAAGAGGAAGAGAGGAGAGAAGAACAGAGGAGTGGAGAGGACCAACAGGAGTTGACCCACTGTAATGGAGGTGTGCAGATGCTCACTCTGTTACCATAGCATCAGAAACACTTGGCCATTGGCACTTTCTCTGAGGGGCTGTCAGCCGATCTAATGCCATTCAGACTTGTTGAACTAAGTTAATGACTTACCTTAGAAATAGAAGGTGACATTTTCCGCTCCTCTGTCTCCTCATTTCCACCAGCAATTACTACAGAACTGAAGAGAATGTTGAATGCTGGCAGACTTAATGAGGTGACACTGCCTGATTTTTATTCTGCTACAGTGACAATTGTGGTGATGTCCTGATTTTCTCTTGGTCTTTGCTTCTTAGCATTACATGGTCACTGTGATCCTTGCTATAAAATAACTGGTGATGCTACCTCACAGCAACATCTTGAACAGCAATGTACACCATCCAAGGCAGAGCTGTCTTTTCCAAGGACTTAATAACCATTCTTTTAAAAAGTAATCATCAAGGAAGACAACATCCCTGGCCACTGGTCTCTGTGGAAGAACAGAAGTGTAATGGGTTACTCAAAGCTATAAATTCCATCCCTTGAAGATAGAAGAAAGTGTACATTTCCTCTGAGTAATGCAATTGTCAAATACTGATGACCCTGATATTCTTGCCCAGAGCTTAAGTCCTGGCTTCTCTCTCTTTAAACCTTGAATAGTGTTTTCCTTTCCTGCCTGGCTTAATCTAGGAAAATTTCTGCTTTGACCAACAATGACATGAGAGCACTGGCTTTAGCTTTAGAGTTTCTAAGATTATTTCTGCTGCATTCTCAAGGAGGAAGTTTGATTGCCAAGTGTTTAAAAACTTAGCTACTTAAGTCTCACAACCAGGGCAAATAAATTACAGTGGCTGGGTATTTTCTGCATGATAAATACAAGACAGACAATTTTAATAGTTTCCCAAATTTAGGGAAAATGCCCCCACAGAGTTTAGGTCTCTAATCTGTCTTTTATTTGTAAATAAGTTCTGAAAAACCTATTCCCAACTTTAACATTATTATTATTTGATTGTATGTTTATTTGAAAGATTGTATTTAATCCTGTTTAAGTAGAAGTCCCCTCTCTTATCTTTTGATATGCTAATCAGAGCACACGGTAAAATTATTTCACAACAGAGACGCAACAGGACAAGAAGAATGTGTATGTTGCAATGAGCATAAGCAGTATTAGGTTCTAATTAACAATCTTTTAAATGACATTCTTAAATGAATAACACAATTGGTGCCAAGGAACAGGGCCGCCTCACCAACGCTCCAGCTGTTGATTTTATACTTCCGAATATTGTAGCACCACCATCCAATATTCTCCCTACTTTCTGACTTGTAACAAATGAACAACTCTAGAAAAATTAGTAGTATGCAGTTAGGGAGAAAATGATGTGATCTCTTCAGTGTTCTAGTACCTGACACAACTCATCTCCCACCATGTTTCTTCAAATTCTTTCACCATCACCTAGTTATATAAGTGTCATGGGAAGGCCAATATTCCAGAGAGAAAGAAAAGTTTTCCCCCACCCCTTTCTCAAACAACCATAGCTAAATTACTTTTATCGCAAGCATAATGTTTATCAGCTCTGTGCAGACATGAAGTTGTTTTCTTACTCATTTTATTTCCATTGAGGTGGCATGTTGGAAATATGGAGATCACATGGAAGGCAATTTTGTCCCTAACTCTCAGTGGTCCAGGTATCTTAGTAGTAAAGAAATTACATACAAGAAGAGAAGACACTGAATACTTCAAACAGGTGAAATCTAGAGCTGTTGCAGACTTCAGAAATCATCTAGTCCAATGGTCTTTTATTGACCACAAAGGGTACTGAGAGGATGAACTCATTGGTGTCATCCAAGTTATATATTCACCATACAAATTAATCCTCAAAGCTTCCTGGTTATAACTCTGGTAATTGTTTAAAATACTAATTGGTCCCTTGATGATGGGTGATGGATCAACCTTAGAGGATAACTTATGTTGAAAATTCTTTATGAGAAAGTCAATAAAGGTCACTATCCTCTTGATTTTTCAAGAGTTTACATTCCCTGCCTGCCTTCCTTTTTATTCTCTCCCCACCTCTTAAATCAACTTGTGTATTTGGTACACTAGGTCAACAGAACTGAATAACTCATAATCCTTTGTAGTCATCCAATATTATTATTCATTGGTAAAAAAGTCATTCAAATATGTTTTGTTTGTTATGGGTTATGTATGGTTGACACACACTAATAATATCAGCTACTTAAGAAGTGGAGATCAGGAGTATTGTACTAAAAGATCAGATGGTTGTATGCCCATTCTATAGATGAGCCAGTTGCCTATCTTTGGTTCCTTTTTTTTATTGTTAAAATACCATACAAAGGGGTTACAATTACATGAGCAAGGTAATGAGTACATTTCTTATCAAGCATTGTTGCCTCCTCCTTTGTTTCCCCCCTACCATCCCTTCCCATCTCCCCTTCTCCCACCCCTCTACCACCCCCCAACAGCCAAAGTTGTAAAGTTTTTCAACATAAAGTCTTGTACATCTCATTGTTGCAATGGGTCCACCTGTATCCCTGTTTCTTTGCTTTGTTTTTCACTTTGTTACTCATATTAC
The DNA here is from genome assembly GCF_000151885.1 of Dipodomys ordii. NCBI lineage: Eukaryota > Metazoa > Chordata > Mammalia > Rodentia > Heteromyidae > Dipodomys > Dipodomys ordii. Next base: position 60,440,444 of record NW_012267217.1, read on the forward strand.
CTGACAGTAATGTGAGTAATGTGATTAGTAGTCCTAAAACCTACCCCTTGGGATGTATTAAAAAACTGGAAATTTTTTAGAAAACTAAGGGTTATTTTAAATGCAAATTAAAGCAATGGGATTATAAAGTGCTAAAGAGGAAGTTAGTTTAAAAAAAGGGGGAGGCTTTGGAAAGGAATTAAAAATAGGTTCCTGGATAGATTTGGGGAAGTAAGAATTGTCCTAAAGGTTTGTCTCAAAGTGGAAAAGGGAGAAATTAGGACTACCAAAGTTCACTTAAGTATTTGTTCATGTCAAGGTCTTTTTTGCTGTTTCATATGTGTTTCCCAAAGATATGAGCTGCCTTTGATACAGAGCATTTTCCTGGATTCTTTGTTGTGATCACCAATGTTTGACCTAGTAAGAGTGGTTTCAATTAGTGTCCTAAAGTGCTATATTTAGTTAAGAAAAAAAAAGGAATGTGATTGCTTAGTTGCTGTTTCAGTTTTGCCTTTACAGGTGACTCTAACAAGTCTATAATAATAAGTTCTTGGTAAGCTCTGCTTAAAACTATTTCTATTCATCTCCTTGTTGCTTCAACTGGGAGTAAAGGGCTATTTGACAAAGACTCATTTGATGTCAGGACTGTGGTTTGAAGCTGGCCTGAGCAGAAAAGCTCCTGTGAGACTTATCTCTTATAAATCAGCAGAATGCTGGAAGTGATGCTGTGGCCCAAAGTGATAGAGTGTTAGTCTTGAGCAAAAGTGCTCACAGATAGTGACCAGGACCTGAGTTCAAGACCAGTGACTGACAAGGGAAATGCCAACTGGAGCATTGTCTCAGCAAGAAGAAGACACTCCTGGGACTAAGTTTGTTCTAGCAACAAGGGGATATCCAGAGCCATTTGGAAAATACTGCTCAGATGAGAGGGTTTGGTGTCAAATCCTGAATGGAGTCACTTGTGCTTGGCCCTTCAAAAGTAATCACTATGCTGAAAATGAATTTTACAACCTGGGGCAGGAGGAGGAGTTGGGGATGTGGGGAGGGAAAGGATGGTAGGGGAAAAACAAATGAGGGGGTAACAATGCTCGATAGGAAAAGTACTCATTACATTACTCATGTAACTGCAACCCCTCTGTACAGTATCTTTACAATAAAACAAATATATAAAGAGATGTACTCATTACCTGGCTTATATAACTGTAACCCCTCTGTACATCACCTTTACCATAACAATAGAAATGAATAAAAATAAAGACAAACAAAAAAAAACTAATCAGAGCTGGGTGGTTATCAGACAATAGTTTATAATCATGCCTATCTAATGCCCATGTCTGTCTACTTTATAACTGAGCAGGAACTTATCAGTCATCTGGTATCATGGGTAGTGAAAAAGCTAATGTTGTCAAATGGGGGATAGTTTAAAGTTAACAAAAATCACAGCCACCTGTATCTGCTCAAAGACCTAATTGGCAATAAATTTTGATCTGACACCAGACACATAAATTCATCTACTAAGGAAAGGAGTTTTGTACTCAATAAAGCATGGACCTGAGATCATGTCCCTATTGAAGGCTGTCTAGAAACCTTCAGAGGTAATTGTTAGGCATTTTGAGAATCACCAAAGATCAGTTCCCCAGGCGGCCAGGAAGATGCTTTTGCAAACCAGAGTACTAAACAGTCTACACTACTTTAGCTTAAGGAAAATTCTGTGTAGTTGTAAAAGTTAAATATTGCATGTAACTCTGTTCTTGGCTTTAATGAGCTTCTTAGCTAATACTTTTAAAGCCTTTTGGTAATAATATGTGGGAAATATTGATTTGTTGTTATTTATATTGTTTCTGTGGCTCGTTACTCTTCTTAAATTCTAAAATGGCTTCCTTTCCAGTTAGAAGAAAAATAATAATAATACTCTTAATGACATCTGATCTTAGCAACCCCTTGATAAAATAAGGTAAGGTTTCAAGTCTCTGGCTAGACAGGGTCAGCCCTTACTCAGCTGGAAGAAGTTAGAAAGGATGGATCATTTCCAGCAACTCCCCTAAGAACAAAGGACTGAAGTCATGTTTGAAAAAAATGAGGACAGGAATAATCATGGGAAAGCAGTGATAATAAGTAAAGGACCCCTTGAGTGTGAAGACCTCATTTATGAGAGATAGTTACAGGCCCAAGCCTTCCATGTTTGCCCAGAAAATCCTAGCCTTATTAGAAGAAAAATGGCTACCAAAAGTCAACTCTCTGGTACATTGTTCAGGCATTAAAAGGGAATTCTATAGTAGTAAAAAAAAAGATTGCACAGCTGCTACCACAGCCTAAAAAGCTGCCTTAAAAACTAGTGGGACCCCTAAATATTTTATTGACTATTCCAGCCACCAGCCTGCCATCCAAGCTAGTATACTCAAAGGAAGCAACTAGAAGAGCGTTAGAAATGTATTTCACTAAAATCAGGCTTCTGCCTTAGGTTAAGTTAAAATGCTCTTTTAACTTAAGTCTCTGCAGAACTTACAGGCAACTCAGCAAGAGACATGTAAACAGGCCCAGCTTGGATTCAGCCTATCCCTTCGAACCTAGAGATTCTGTTTGGGTTAAGAAGTTCATCAAGGACAACTTTACAGCCATCTAGAAGGGACCCTACATCATCATCCTGGTCATCCCCATTGTGGTAAAAGTAGACAGGCTCTACAACACAGGGCTGATCTAACTAAGACTTTTGATCTAAGACTTTTGCATCAATCTTTCTGTCAGTTCCTTCTCTGGAGCCTTCATTGTATGACATTCTTTCTGAGGTACATAGACTTGTAAACCTTACCCAGCTAACCTGGTAAAGGATTGCTGGTTAAGTTCAATGCTAATAACACAGGAAAGCCTCTAGTACAGGAGATCCTCTCTTTTAAACTTTAAAGTGACTAAGTTAAGCTCATGGTCCCAAAAGCCCAATGCAGCTCTTTCATTATGAAATCAATAAAAACCAGTGGGGAATGGAATAAGGATACTAAGTGTAGGTAATGTTACCTTGCTCTCTCAGCCATCTTGATGCCTTTCTGGGTGGAGGGAGCTCTTCACCCAGCTCTGGAAAACCTAAAAGTGAGATAGGCCATTCTTTGAATTGCAGATGTCATGCTGTTTTAGCCTCAGGAGAGTTTTGCTACAGAGAATGCTCAACTCCTGAGTATTTCCTCAGATAATTTGCTTTCCTCTCCCCTGAGTAGTTCCCTATGTGTTCTGTTTTTTGTGGGGTTGGGTCCCCTAGACCAACCATGTGGTTTTTGTCTTTAAAAGCTATGTACTAGTGATATTCTGGGTTGCTGGTCCTTCTCAAAGAAAGAAGTCTACCTACTTTCTAATAAAGACTCCCAATTTGACCTCTCAAGATGTGGTTTCTCTGTTTCTTGCAATTGAATTCCTGTATAACATATCCTTGATCTTTTCCTTCTCTTTTTCCCTCCTTTCCTCTCATTTCCTTTAATTCCTTCCTAAAATACAGTTATGTATGTTGTGTGTGTGTCTGTGTGTGTTATGTAGCATTGGTCATTTGTACTCATGATCTAATTTCCTTTGTTGCCTGACTGATATATATTTAATACACTAAGCTATTAATCTGTTTAAAATATACAATATAATAGTATTTAGTATATTCTAAGAATTGTGTGACATAGCTACAACGAATTTTAAGACATTTTATTATCCCCAAATAATTCTAGACTCTTAATTCTCACCATGTAGTCTCCCCCAATTCCTTCCTCTGTGTTCCTTTTGCAGCACCTGAAATGCATGAATATACTTTCTACCTCTGTGCATTTATCTCATATCAACTTTTCCTATAAACAGAATTATGTGTTAAGAAATTGTATCTGATCTGGATATGTATTTTCATAATTCACCCATGCTATTGCACAAATTGGCACTTCATTCCATTTTGTGATTGAATAAACCACTCCATCCTATTAATATACTACACTCTACTCATCAATCATCCATAGGCTTTGGGGCTTTGTCTATGTTGTGGCTGTTTTCAGTAATACAATCCTGAGTATTTGCATACAGGTCTTTGTGTAGATTTTAGAACTTATCTACAAGTGAAACTGTTAGATCATGACTTAACTTAGTGTAATAGTTTGAGAATCCACCACATCGATTTTAGAGCAATTCTACCATTTTATCTTCCCACCCAAAATGTTAACATCAAGTTAAGACAGATAATGTCATGCGTGATCTCATTGTGACTTTAATTTGCATTTATTTGATGACTAAACATGTTGAGAGTATTTCCAATAATAACATTCCTTTGACCTAATTTTTCTCAATATGGTCATTCATCGTTATTCACCAATAAAATATTTCTGGTTAAGAACTTATTTTAATTGTAGTTACTAAATTTGAAGGTCATTATTTGAGTTTATTTAAGGAATTTTCACCTAGCATTCCACCACTGTAATGACTGCCTATTTTGTTTTTGTTTTTGTTACTACTTTGCGTATTTGCTTTCTTGCATGTTTCAGGAAAAGTCTGCAGTTCATGTAGGCCTTAAACTCAGGATCCTTCTGTCTCTCAGCCTTTCTAGGTGCTGGGACTACATGGCTGGTATGTTCCTCCATGGCTTCCAAGGACACCTACTTCTTAAAAGACTTTATGCTCCATGAATGGTGTTTATGTCAACTTTCACTCATCTTTGTCCTATTGACTCTGATTTCAAAACTCATCTTTATAACTTTCTTCCTAGAAATTTATTCACTTGGTTACTTGAAATTTTCTCTCTAGGATGTTAGCCATCCAAACAGATTAAATGTTTATTTATGCTGATAGCTGTAATATATATATATATATATATACACACACACACACATATATATATATATATATATATATATCCAGCTACATAGGATTCAGCAAACTGTGTCTTGTCTTTATCTCAAATTTATCATAATCCTTTGATTGTACTCATCTTCTAGTATTAGTTTCCAATCCTTTCTAAATAACAATATTGTCTACATACCATAAATCCCAAAATATAACAATTGGTATGGACTCATCTCTCAATTTAAATACTGCATCAGTTACCAAGCTCTAAATGTTCATCCTCCAAAAGCATTGAACTCTACCCACTCTTCTCTATCTTCATGTCTGTCATCCCATCAAAACAATTGCTTTTTCATACTTAACGTATTATAAAACTATAATTGGTCTCAACTTTCTTTTCTCACCTAATCCATGTAACTTGTATTAAGTAGTAACAAACAAAAGTAACTTTAAAAAGAAGCATCTCATGTCACTTTCTGCTCTGTATTTCTCTGTCTCTCTCCTGCTCCCTCTATCCTGAGGCTTAAGCTCATGGGTCTTGCATTTGCTCAGCTTGTTGGCACACAGCTGATACCCTACCACTTAGCCCACCTCCAATCTAGTATTTTGCTGGTTAATTGAAGATTGACTCTCCAGAACTTTTCTGCTCTGGCTGGCTTTGAGGCCAAGAAGTAGTTAAGATTACAGATACACACCACTGGTGCCTAGCTCTGTTCTATATTCTTTAATAATTTCATAAACTATCCACAAAGCAATCTGAATATCTTGTAATTACCCCCAAATTTTTTATGTTCTGAACCCTACTTACTTCTCCAGTTATAATTTTTTGTTTTGTTTTCAAGATTCACATTGGGCCAATAACATAGTATATCTTTCAGTTCCTTAAAGTAGTCAAATAATCCTGCTTGAAGACTGATTTTTGCTACCTCTTTATTCACTTGGTTATTTTTTTCATATTCAGGCTCATCTTAGTTATGACCTCTTCAGAGAAGCCTAGTTACCCTATATAAAGTAGGTCTTCTTGTTTATCTCTGCCCTTCACTATATGATCTGCTATAATTCACGATTGTTTATCAAGTTATCCACATTAATATTGTTTTCTGAATTAGAGTATACTTTTATTATGGGAGTGATTATATGGATTTTATTCAGTGTTATATTTCTGGTGCCAAAACAGAACCTGGTTCCTAGGATTAAAAATAAATTTCAACAAGATTTATTTGCAGAAAAAAGGAAGGAGGGAAGGAAGGACGAGAAGAAGAGAGAAAAGGAAAAAACAGAAGGAAGAAAAGAGGGAAGGAGAAGGAAGGAAGGAAGGAAGGAAGGAAGGAAGGAAGGAAGGAAGGAAGGAAGGAAG
>NW_012267217.1:60446706-60462311 GCF_000151885.1 Dipodomys ordii
GGGAGAAAGGAAGGAAGGAAGGAAGGAAGGAAGGAAGGAAGGAAGGAAGGAAGGAAGGAAGGAAGGAAGGAAGGAAGATAAGCTCTATTACATTCATTTATGAGAACATGATTTTGTTTGTATTCTTTTGTAGCTGGGAGTTTTCATTTTCCCTTTCACAAAAGAGATCCTCCTTACTTGCAGTTCAAAATGAAGCTGTATCCCTATTAGGAACATGAACATGTAGAAACCTGTAGCCCAAGTAGGAACAAGAACAGTCCTGTGCCACACACATCATTAGCATACTGTGGAAAGAACGTGTGGTATCTTTTTAAAAAATGAATCAATAACTAAAACACTATGAGCCAAGATAACCAAAATGAAAACAAGTATTGCTTTTGCAAGATTGTTAGCTACCTAAGTTGGCTAATTTTCAACATATTTTTCCTTGCAATTTTTTTGTTTTCTGTGGTTCTGTTCAATTAACTTCTAAACACTCAAGCGTCTGCCAAAAGCTTTTCTTCCTCAAATATTTTTTGTTTGCCAAATTTTAGCAATGCATTGTACTAGAATTTTAAAATAAGACTTTAAATTTTTTAAATAGAATTTTAAAAGATCCTTCTTTTCTTGAAATATTTGACTAAGAGCTGATATTACCTAAGTTCCTAAAAGACAATTAACAATAATATCATTAAATATATTTAAAAATAGATAAAAACAGTACAGGTCATCAGACAAATATGATGGACATTTGAAATGCTTTTCAGCTTGAAAAGCCTTTGTTCATTTCAAAAGAAACTTTCCTAGCCAGGTGTGGTGGTTCAAGCCTGTAATCCTAGCTACTCACAAGGCTGAGATCTGAAGTGGTTCAAAGCCAGCCCCAGGCAAAAAAGTCCACGAAACTCTAATCTCCGAGTAACCACCAGAAAACCAGAAGTAGCACTGTGGCTCAAAGTAGTAGAGCACTAGCCTGGAGCAAAACAACTCAGGGGCAAAGAAAGAAAGAAAAGAGAGAGAGAGAGAAAAGAAAAGAAAACAAAGAAACTTTCCTTTACTATATAATCAAAAAGGACCTATAATTTTTTATCTACACTATTTTATTCAATGCTAAAGTATGGTGCTACATGAATTGTTCATAGACAAGAGAGAAAAAGCAAGAACCTCTCAAGAGTCTTTTGTAGTCCTTAAACCCAAGATTCTACTCATACATAGATAAGTTGTTCAAAAGTGCATATTTAATCAGATTTCACACAAACCTTGATGAGCAATGATTATGTTGGTGCATTTGGGGTTGTTTTTGTTTTTGTTTTTGTAAATTTGATTGGTGGCAAGTACGAAAGCATCTGGTTAACCATTAATTCTGAGAGTACCTGTCCAGGTATTTACAGAAGGTAGTATATGAACTGATGAACTACATTTTGTGGAATTCCCAGCCTCCATAATCCTGTAAGCCAACACAAGATAATAAATTTTATCCCAGTGACTAATACTAGGTAGCGCCAAAAAAGAAAGGAACCAGGACAGTTGTAACTTACCCAGTAAGGCACCTAATTAAAGGTGCCAATTTTCTAGCTGATCCACTGGTTAAATAAAGATGAGAAAGAAATTGAATATGTGAATCAGTAGGTGGTGGAATGGCAGAGCTGATGGCCCTCCATTAACAGCTCTGCGTCCACCATCAGAAAATCCTCTAGAGAGCTCACAGCATCTTTTCTTGTGCTCTTGGATTTTAACAGTCATTATCCCCTCACAAACAAAGGACACATTTACCAAAGGAAAATTCAGCTTTGAAACCGGTTGGTAAATCATGATCTAGCAGGATAAATATCCAAAATGTTCTCAACAGGCCAGTCTGAATGGCAGCATTCATCATCGGTAAATGCGTAGATGTGGATATAAAAAATTACTCCCCACAATTGCCACCTTTAACTGTACAAATAGGGAACTGAAATGATGTGGTAGTTGCCTGAAGGTAAATTATATAAGTAGAACATAAAGCTTCTGATTGACAGCAAGATGGATATGGAGAAAACTGATGTGGCTGAAGCAATGGAACATAGAAATAGAAGCCTGCTGTATGGGTGCTGTGTGGTGCATCACATACTTGGCAGAATGGGAAATACTGGCTCCTATCCAACATCTGAATACATCGAAAGCCTGCATGAGTGTCTTGGGATCTGTCTCCAATGATACATGTTATTAGCCAGCTAGAAGGACTAGTGCAGAGAATGAATATCATTCTATGTAAAAGCACTCTGCTGCTACAGAGGGTAAGTGTTCAATAAATGCCATGGATAAACACTCATTGAGATCCTTTTATTAATTATATTGCCATGTTGCTAAAATTCCTTAGTTGAATCAACCTTTCCACTGACTTTATATATGGTGGGGCAGGCTGTTTCTGCCTCCTTTTCTTCTTGCTTTCAATCTTCAGCCTTCCGAAATATCTCTTTGCTGGCTTTCAGCAGGTATTACTTGAAAGAGTGTCCTTGGCCTTGTGGAGATTTCCCAACAATGCCCCACAGGCAATGTGCCGGCCTAGTAAAGGAGACTTAACCTATACAGAAATGACTCTAGGAGGACTGAAATGCCCTGGGGCTAGAGGAAAATGCCTGAAATTGCCTGGGCTCTAAAACAGGCAGCTTGAGTGTTTATATCCCACATTCCCTTAATGATGGATTTCTCCAATGAGGGGAGACTTGCTGGAGGAAGGAAAAAGCTCTTCACTTCTCTCCACTCCAGCCCTCCAGGGTCCTTTGCCTACTGCTACCCAGTTTAGGAATGTGCTTGGACATGGTGAGTCATTATTTCAAGCTCCATCAGCTTCAAACCCTGAACTAGAACTTCTCCAAACTGTAAGGTGCCTTTGGCTTCCCACGGGAATCTATTAAGAGAAGCTTTGCTTGAATAGGTAGACGTGGAGAATCTTCTTTCCTAACAAGCTTCTGCTGACGTGCATGCCACTGCTAGAAAACGAAAGGATTAGTAAGTCATCTAAGAGTTAGAATATTATCTCAGAAAGGACACAGAATATACCTTGATATTTTCAAGAGAGTATGGGGAACAAGATTCCTAAACCAAATGTTGAATGATATTTAAAATAATGTTAGAGAGAGACAGAAAAGTTAAAGAGCTGGAAACATATTTAGCAATTTTTTAATGTTTTTATTGTAAAAATACTGTACAGAGGGCTTACAGTTACATGTGCAAAGTAATGAGTACATTTCCCGTCAAGCATTGTTGCCTCCTCCTTTGTTTTTCCCCTACCACCCTTCTATCCCACCTCCACAACTACACTCCCCAACCCCTACCCTCCCACCCTGCCTAAATTGTAAAGGTTTTTTTGAACATAGTGTATTGTACATCTAATTGTTATGATGCGTCAACCTATATCCCTATTTAAGCATTTTATTTTTCCCTTTCCCTCCCCAAATTAGACCCATATCAAATACAGTGCACAGGGGTTATTCCATGGGGTAGGAACATACAAAGCAACAAAAAAAATCACATGGTACATTATAAATACGTTATAAACAATAACAAGAAAGGAAAAACCATTTGAGTCCTATCTTGGGGTTCATTTTGCTTAACATCATTTTATATGGTCATATGGACGTGGACGTAGCTTTTGACCTTTTCTGCCTTGCAATTTCCATTATTGCAAATAATAGAACCCATGGGACCTATGTTTCTTTGGGCCTGGCTTACTTCACTTAACATAATTTTTCCCCAAGTCTTTCCATTTCCTAATGGGATGATGTTATTCTTTCTGATAAGGAATAGAATTCCATTGTGTGCATCTGGGCTGGCCCCATATCTTAGCTATGGTAAATAATGCTACTGTTAGCTTTAGTATGGTCTTGTTTGTGATCATTTGGGTAAATGCCAAAAGTGGGATTGCTGGGTCATAGGGGAGCTCTATGTGGAGTCTTTTGAGGAACCTCCATACTGCCTTCCAAAGCAGCTGAACAAGTTTACACTCCCACCAATGGTGCAGTAAGGTTCCCTTCTGACCACATCCCCTCCAGCATCTGTTTTTATTAGAGCTCTTGATTATAGCCATTCTAACTGGGGTGAGGTGGTATTTCAATGTTGTCTTGATTTGCATTTCTTTTATGTCGAGGGAGATTGAGCATTTCTTCATGTGTCTATTGGCCATTCTTATTTCCTCTTCAGAGAAGTTTCTCTTTAAGTATTTAGCCCACTTATTTATTGGGCAGTTGTTTGAGGATTTGTTGTTGAGGGATTTAATTTTTTGAGTTCCAAGTATATTTTAGATATGAGATCCTTGTTTGTTATATGCCTAGTGAAGAGCTTCTCCCAATCCGTGGGCTTTCTACTGATCTTGCAAGCTATGTCCTTTGCCATGCAGAAGCTGTGCAACTTCGTGCAATCCCATTTGTCCAACCTTTCTTTGATTTATTGTGTTTCTGGGTCTCTATGAAGAAAATTTGGGCCTGTGCCAAGGAGACCTAGGGTTTCTCCTATTCTGTCCTGTAATGTTTTCAGGGCGTCTGCTTTGACTCCGAGGTCTTTGATCCATTTGGAGTTGATTCTGGTGCAGAGTGATATATAAGGAACTAGGTTTAGTTTTCTACAAGTGATTAACCAATTTTGCCAGCACCATTTACTGAAGAGGCTGTCTTTCTTCCATTTTATTTTTTTAGCTCCCTTATTGAAGATTAGGTGGCTATAGGTCTGTGGGTTCAATTCTGGGTTTTCAATTTTATTCCATTGGTCCTCAGATCTGTTCTTATGATAGTAGCAAGCTGTTTTGATTACTATGGCTTTGTAGTAGAGTTTAAAATTTGGCATTGATATTCCTCCAGCATTGTTCTTTCTGTTAAGGATTGTTTTTGCTCTTCAGCGTCTCTTATTGTTCCATATGAATTTTTGGATTGCCTCTTCTATTTCATTGAATGAAGTTGGAATATTGATTTCCTTTTTCGGGTTCTTAAAGTTTTCATCATAGAGTTATTTCACTTCTTTTGTTAAGTTAATTCCTAGATATTTTGTTTTTTGGGGGGGCTATTACAAATGGAGCTACTTTCCTGATTTCAGCCATGCTCTTCTCATTGTTGGCATACAGAAAAGCCATTGATTTTTTTGGGTTAATCTTATACCCTGCTACTTTGCCAAAGTTTCAAATCAGCTCAAGTAATTTAGGAGTGTAGTCCATGGGATTCTTTTTTTTTTTTTCAGTCATGGAACTTGAGCTTTGGGGTTAGGTGCTATCCCTTAGCTCTTCAGTTCAAGGCAAGCACTCTACCACTTGAGCCATAGCACCACTTCTGGTTTTCTAATGGTTTATTGGATTTAAGAATCTCACAGACTTTCCTGCCTGGGCTGGTTTTGAACGGTGATTCTCAGATCTCATCCTCCTGAGTAGGGATTACAGGTGTGAGCACCCAGCTTAGTGGGATTCTTTAAATATAAGATCATGTCATCTACAAAGAGGGAGAGTTTTACTTCATCTTTCCCTATTTGGATCCCCTTTATGTTTTCATCTTGTCTTATTGCTGTAGCTAGGCATTCTAATACTAAATTGAAGAGAAGTGGAGAGAGTGGACAACCTTATCTCATTCCTGATTTTAGAGGAAATGGCTTTAGTTTTTCACCATTATCTATAATGCTGGCTGTAGGTTTGACATATGCAGCCTTTATTAGATTGAGGAATGTTCCCTGGATTCCTAGTTTTTCCAGAGCCTTCATCATAAAGGGGTGTTGGATCTTGTCAAATACTTTTTCTGCATCTATTGAGATAGCCATGTGGTTCTTTTTTTACTTTTTTTTGGCTGAAGGAATTCTTTTTTATTTTTTAATTTTTTTGGGTGGAATACTGTACAGAGGGGTTACAATCACATGAGCAAGGTAATGAATACGTTTCTTATCAAGCATTGTTGCCGCCTGTTTTTCCTCTACCATCCCTTCCCTCCCATCTCTACAACTACATTCTCCTGTCCCCCCTCCCCCACCTAAATTGTAAAGTTCATTTTTCGACATTGCATCTTGTACATCTCAGTGTTGCAACCTGTATCCCTATTTAAACAACTTGTTTTTTCCCTTCTGTTCCCCAAATTATACCAACATCATTTGCAATAACTAATATATATCTGAGACAAGCAGAAAAGTTCAGATAAGATGATGTTAAGCAAAATGAACCCAAGATAAGGACACAAGTGTTTTTTTTCTTTCTTGCTATTGTTTCTAACACATTTATAAGGTATTACATGATTTTTTTGTATGTCTCTCCCCCACGGTATAATCATGTGATTCTTATCCTTGCTCTTGCTGATGTGCTGAATTATATTAATGGATTTGCGTCTATTGAACCAGCTTTTTTTGGGGGGGGAGGGGGTCCGGTCCTGGAGCCTGAACTCTGGGCCTGGGCACCGTCCCTCAGCTCTTCAGCTCAAGGCTAGTGCTCTACCACTTGAGCCACAGCGCCACTTCCAGCTTTTTTTTTTCTGCTTATGTGGTGCTGAGGAAGCAAACCCAGGGCCTCAAGCATGCAAGACAAGCACTCTACCACTGAGCCACTTTCCCAGCCCTATTGAACCAGCTTTGTATCCCTGAAATGAATCCTGTTTGATAGTGGTGTATGATTTTTTGGATGAATGGGGATTTTTACCTCCAGTTTTATTACCAAAGACGCAATTAATTGTTTTGTGCTGCTACCAAAATACATTTTCATGCTACAGTAACTCATGACTATTCCATTTCATGTGATATAGGGTAACAGCTCTCTTTCGCAATGAGGAAATAAAATGCTTCCAGAAGAAGCAAAAAAGATCTGGGAACCTGATCTTGGCTTACTCAACTGTACCTCATCTCGGGAATGTTAATTATTTCTGTTATGTCTGTAGATAGGTTTAAGTTCCTAATTGATAGCTTACTCTAAATTGTGTGAAGAGCTGGGTACCAGTGGTTCACACCTGTAATCCTAGCTACTTTGCAGTTTGAGAGCTGAGGATTGTGGTTCAAAGACAGTGAGTCAAAAAAGTCCTAGAGACTCTCATCTCAAATTAACCACCAAAAAAGGCTGGAATTGGAGCTCTGGCTCAAGTGCTAGAATGTTAGTCTTGAGTAAAAAGCTCAACGATAGGACCCAAGCTTTGAGTTCAAGCCCCAGAACTGGCACACATGAAAAAATAAGAGTGTAAAGAAAGAAAATAACTGATTCAAAAAAAACCCCACCAAGATTAGGAATGAATACAGATGTAATGTACATACATGAAAATACAGATGGGTGAGGTGGGATAGATGAAGAGGAAAAATGATTCAAGATGCATTGCATTCCAAAGTGGCACTGGCTGTAGTTCAAGTGGTAGAGTGGTAGACTGCTCACCTTGAGCAAAAGAAGCTCAAGGGCAGTTCCTAGCCTGAGTTCAAGTCCCAGGACAGGCAGAAAGAAAATAAAATGATTCATTGTGCTAATAAATTGACCCATTGGATTGAAATTTATTTGTACAGCTACTTAAAGATAATTTTAAAAAGAAAGACTAGAGCAACTTGGTGATTGTAGCTCACACCTGCAAATCTAGCCACTCAGGGGGCTGAGATCTGAGGATCTCAATTTGAGTTGAGCATGGACAGGAAAGCCTGAGCTACTCTTATCTCCAATTAATTACCAAAAAGGCCAGAAGTGTAGCTGTACCTCAAGTGGAAGGGCACTAGCCTTGAGTAAAAAAGCAAAAAAAGCACATAGACAGGGCCCAGACCCTGAGTTTAAGCCCAAGAACTGGCACGCACACAACACACACCCACACACACACACACACACACACACACACACACACACGAACTTAAGTAATAATGTACACTCAATTTAAAATAGTTTATGAAATAATGAAACATATCATGCAAATGAGAAGCAATTTTGGCAGATAAGTGCTCTGCCTCATCAAAACAAATTGTTATTTGAATGTTCATTAGGAAGATTGAGCTACTAATCTAGACAACATTTCAAAGACAAATGGATTCTATTTTACTCAGCTATTTGGATGTTTTTACAGTTTCTATATTTTTGGCTGTTTAATAAAAATGCAGTATTTATTGGTGATTTTTTCAATGACTATAGATATAAGTGTATTTATAATAAGAGACCATGATAAAACATTTGTGCAAAGTATTCAATAAATATTGGTTGGATGAATAAATCAATATAAGCAATTAGTCTTCAAATCAAGAATCAATTTATTTCTAGTAAGGATTTTGTTTCTATTATTTTGCTGCATAAATGTTTAATTTTTCTAATTGCCAAACATTATAGGGTGCCAGTTTATCACTTTTTATATTTCTTCTCTTCTAGCTTTTGCATCCTGCAATGCAATAATAATGATGGGGGAAAAATGCTAAAAAAAAAAATCCCAGTAATAGTTTTGTTTACATAATGATTTAAGAGATAATAAATACCTCAGACTTTTTATGAGAACCCAGTGTGTTTTCATCTGATTTGGAAGAGTAGAAGTAAATACAGTAGAGTATAAAATTTGATTTAAAGAGGTCTTTACAAATTCAAGTTGTCTTTGGAGAATAATGACCTGATCGTAAATATTAGTTTATTATTCTTCGTGTTTTAAAGTACATTTATTAGATGTAAAATCAAGACCTGGTTCTATTTTCAGTTCCTCTTCTTCTAGCTATGAAATAATGAGTTGACAATAAAATTTCTTCTAATTTTTAGATTTTATATAATTCTGAAAAATGATGCAAGGAAATGATGAGTAACACGTGGCCATAGTGAACGCGATGATAAAATAAGCTCATGTGTTACTGTATGACTGACTTTCTTAATACTACTGACTACCAATGTCCACATCCACGTTGAATAAAAAAATATTTAAAATAGGGTGATTATAAAAATACATACATTCCCATCTTTTAAGGAAATTATTTCGTCTATAGTTTCTGTTGTTCTCCTATCATTAAGAAGTAATGTTTTAGCTATTTTAAATTAGTCATTATTTAGTAAATTCCATGCAAATTTTAAACATTGACATGTTGCCTTGCTCTTCTAATATGGAGATAAATTCTCCACAAAAATGACAGAAAAAGGAAGTGTTGGTGAGGGTATGAAGAACAGGGAACTCTTGAAGAATGGCAAAAGAATATAAATTGATGCTAACACTACAGACAACATTAGTGTTGGATTTCTGCAAATAAAAATAGAAACAACAGCTGGTTCTGTAACCCCATGTTGGGTAGATATTCTAAGCTTATCAAACCAGTAGCGTGAGGAGATGACTGCACTCTCTCACATACATTGTGATATTATTTAAGATACCTAAGATATAGAGTCAATCCAAGTGCTTGTGACTAAATGAATGGATTAAGAAAATATGATACACACACACACACACACACACACACACACCACACAATGGAATACTATTTAGCTGTAAAAGATATCCTGGCATCTGTGCTAACATATGTGAAGATACTGAACAATATACAGAGTGAAATGAGTCAGAACCAGAAAGATGAATATGATCATAATATCACTATATGTGCAATCCAAAACATTCAAACTCATTAAACCAGAAAGTCACATTGTGGGGGCTAGGCATTGAGGAGTTGTAGAGATGCTGGTCTAAAGGCACAAGACCTTCCTCTTAATCAGGTGAATAAATTCTGAGGGTGTAATGTACAACATGTGGACTAAAATGGAAAAAAAATCTATTGGTGATATGAAGTTTAATAAAGCAGCATGTTTTAAGTTTCTTTACCTGACATACATGCACTTGTGTGTATGCACACATGCATAGTAACTCTGGGTGAGCACAGATGTGTCAGTAAATTTGATTGTGGCAATCAGTGCACTGTGTAGACAAACATCAGATCATCATAGGTTACAACTTACGCATATATGATTCTTGTCCAATGAATATTTTTCAAACTTTAAAAAATATTTTTGAAAAGAAAGAAGGCAGAGAGAAGGAAAAAGGGAAGGAAGGAAGGAAAGAAGGAGAGGAGCAAGGAAGGAAGGAAGGGAGGAGGGAGAAAGGAAAGGGGGAGGGGAGTTGGAGAGGTAGGGAAGAAAGGGATGGTAGGGGGAAAGCAAAGGAGTTAATAATGCTTGATAGGAAATGTACTCGTTACCTTACTCATGTAACTGTAACCCCTCTGTACAGTATTTTTACAATTTAAAAAATATACAAAAAAAGAGTAATTAATTATCCTTCTAAAGCACTTTCACAGATTCCCAGCACCCCACGGTCTCACCAGGCCCTTCCTGTACAGTGCTCAGCCCTAGAAGCTGGGAGCCACTCAGTGTGGAAGCCCAGCATAGTCTTGCATTGGACACAGGGACCAGATCTGACCTCAAACGGTGGGGACATGACATTCTTGTAGCAAAGCCTTGTCAGATAGCTTTGTGATGGCTTTGTTATGTCTCCATGTCTGACCTTGTTTGTGTTTTTGCATTGCTTATGTTCTCAAATTGCATTGTCGAGACTCATGCTTTGTTTGTGGATGACAGCATTCCTGTCTGGCATACCTCAGCTAGCAAAGAGTTTGGAATTTTTTCCCCAGTGTGTCTTTGTGTTTTATAACCAGGCTTCTCCAGAACCTAGGCTCAGAACTCTTATCTGGGGCTGGGGGGAGGAGGTAAGGGGAAGTGTTCTAGCAATTTCCCAATCAATCTTTGTGTGGCCTATTAACACAAACCTAAAAGTCCTCCAATTAACTTCTTGTGCCATGACAGGTTTTCTATCTCTATACTGTTGCAAACTGAGCATACCAACATAGAAACTATTAGATGTTTAGTAGGATTTTTTTAAAAAAGCATTTTCAGATATCTGAGTCCTCTGGAAGGTCAAGAGAAATGGACGTATTTACAAATATCCAAGAAAGCATTTTGTTTCAGTTTGCCATCTATTTAATCAACAAAATTAGAATAAAGAAGCTTTTATAGTATATTTTGCATAGTATATAGTTTGTATATTATGCCCCAAGATAGCTTGGGGTAAAGGGACGTAGGCAGAAAATGAAGTGTGGGTGCTGTAGTGCTGTGGGTGTCTTGGGGAACAGGGATCTGAACAGTACTAAGAACCCCGGTGGTGATGATGCATACAGAGTTAAGAGAGAACAGAGTGGCAATGCAGGCAGAACGGCAGACTAAAATCCAACCTTCCCACCTACAAATTCATCTGGGCATGTCTTCCTCATGTCCCCCCTTCTTAAAAGACCAGATCACATTAGTAAACCTTTCCATCGGAAAATCAAAAAGATCTATGAAGAAGTTCTTCCTGACAATCATCTCACAGGAAAGTAGAACTGAAGGAGACCATATGTGCAGAATGCTCATTCATCATCAGCAGTCCGGAACGGTCTCATTACACTTCTGTTCTTGGTATAATTACTAATATTGATTCGCACTGACTTGGCTCATGAAGCTTTTTGACTGATGATACACCAAGCTGATGGTACAGTGTATACTTAAAGCTTTCTGACACCATCCAAAGACTCAGGCCAAAGCACTTCATCCCAATAGAATATCAAGCCACCATTAATGTAGATTGAGATGAGGCCACCCTGCATGGAGGAAATTACAGAGTCCTACTGCCAGCTGAGCCATTTATATCTCAAAATAATGATATTCAAAATCAACTTCCCATGGGCTGCCTTTTGGAACCATGGTCAGAAAATCCAATTATTTTTCTTTCTTTTTTTTGTAACTATCTTTAAGTAGCTATATGAAAGAATTGCCATGTAAGAAAAGAGTTTATGAATACAATTTATATTGATCAATGGCAAGCCCAATTCTTTTATCTCCTTTTTGAGAATAAAAACTAAGTTCTTTCTGATTCTCTTTGTCATCAAGTCTAACCTTTGACTTTTCATCTTCAAATGCCATATGTCATCTTCCTCTTCTCCATCTCCATACAAGTAGCTCATGAGTAGAGGAATTGCACTTTGTCAGTTATATTCCAGCCCTCACACTAAAAATGAAAACATAATCTTACTAATGGCTTGATTGGTTTAAATTTGGAGTTACATGATTATGCTGCAGATAGTTTATCTACCTGGAGGAAGTCCAGGGCCTCTTACCTGTCTCACTGAAGGTGAACTATTTTACACCTTCCTGATTAATGAGACACAACTCAACTTCAAAGTAATTTTAGATTTTTTTTACATTATAAAATTAGGTGTACAAAGAAGTTTCTTTGTAATATTTCACAAACATGGGCAATGGACTCTGAGCAAATTCACCTACACTACTGCCCTTTTTCCTCCCCTTTCCCTCCTTTAATATAGTTTTAACCAGTTTCATTTCTGCTTATTCTCTTTTCACAAATATCTGGGAAGAACATTCACCCCATTCACAACTTCTGTCACTCTTTCCACTCACTCATGCTTGAGATCAACCTACAACAGTCCCTATTCTACATTCTTTTTTAATATTTTAAATTTTATTTTATTGAAAAGGTTATGAGCAGGGGTGTTACAGTTACGTAAGGCAATGAGTACATTTGTTTTTAATCATTGTTATCCAACCCGCATTATCTCCTACATACCCCTCCCTCTCCCCCCTCCAAGTTGTAATGTTTATAACCAACATAGTGTCAGGTGAGTATCAATGTTGCTTTGGTTCATCCATTGTCCTGCTGTGACTGTAATTCCCTCTCCTTTCCATATATTGCATAAGCTTATACGCAAAACACGAGGTCCAAAAAAACTAAGAGAAATGAAGAAAAAAATAAAACAATAGGAAAAAAGAACAAACTACATACAGGGTTTAATAAGAACCTCTTTGTTTTTATATATTGGAATTCATGTTGATATGCTTCATTACATATGGTCCTATGCACTAAGCAGTTGGGTTATTGAGATCCCCTGTTAAGAATATTATATATATATTCTAGTTCTTACAAATGAGGGAGATTGTGCAACCTACTTTTTTGAGTCTGGCTTACTTTGCTTAATATGATTTATTACTCATTTTTTAGAACTGGATTCTATATTAAAGAGAACATGACAAATTAGTCTTTCTATTTCTTGTTTATTTCAATCAAGATGATAATTTCTGGTATGATCCATTCTTCAAACCACATAATTTCATTCTTTATGGCTGAATAATGCATAGATATAATATGGATATGTATAGATGTATGTATGTACATCACATTCCCTGCATCTATCCACCATGTGGTACACATCTAGGCTCACTGCCTATTTTTTTTTCTCACTGCCTATTTTGAATTTTGTGAATAGCACTGCTATAAATATGAATGGGCAGATACCTTAATGGTATATTGGCTACTTTCCTTCTTAATTATAAACTCTTAATTATAAACTCTTTCCTTCTTAATTATAAACTCTTAATTATAAACTCTTGGATTTATGAAAAAGTTTGAGGATACCTTTTGTGTGGCAATACTAGGGCTTCAACTCAAGGTCTTGCACTTTTGCTTAGACTGTTTGCTCTAGTCTAGTATCCTATTGCTTGAGCCACACTCTATTCTGGGCTTTTTTGCTGGTAAATTAGAGATAAGAGTCTGATGGATTTTTATACCCAGGTTAGCTTTGAACCTCAGATCTCAGCCTCCTAAGTAGCGGGGTTTCCAGGAAAGAGCCACTGATATCTGGCTGCAGCTATCTTTTTTTTTTTAATCTATCACCATTCATCTGTCATTTGCCAAAATTCCTCCAAATCTCAATGCTGACATTTTGCATGTTTACGACCTTTGTCATTTTGTGGTCTGTAAATGTGAAAAGCAGGCTTTCCATATCCTTATAATGCTCTGCCTGGGCAGAGAAGAGCAATAAAGAAACAGATTCTCACAGATTAAGAGCATATTTAGAATTCCTTGGAGCTGGGCTGATGATTTTGTGAAGATCTGGGCAGGTTTTTCTCACATGTCTGCTCTATAGGCTTCTGGCTGAACAGCTCTCTCTCCATACCTTCCCAAACTCCCCAACAAGCTAGCTGAGCAGTGGATCATACAAGGACCTGGTGAAGCTCATATACATCAGCCAAGTGTAGCTAGAAATATGCTGAGGTTTTGAACAAAGATTTCACAGGAAGGCTATTTGGGGTCTTCTACAATAAGAACTTCAGAAACTCTACTGGTTTTTATTAATTCATTAAGAGCATTCTAGTGAATATTTATATTATTGCCAAACTTTCCACTATCCTTAGGAAGAGGGGAGGTAGGGAGAGACAGAGGGAGAGGGGTAGGGGAAACAGAGAGAGAGAGAGAGAGACTTAACATAGCAATACGAACACTGGGAACAGTCAAAGTCTTTTTTGTTGTTTTGTTGGTATTGAGGCATGAACTCTGGGCCCAGGTACTGTTCATCAGCTCTTTAGCTCAAAGCTAACCCTCTACCACTTGAGCCACAGCACCACTTCTGGCTTTTTCTGCTTACATGGTGCTGAGGAATCGAACCCAGGGCCTCATGCATGCAAGGCAAGCACTGTACCACTGAGCCACCTTCCCAGCCCCACAGTCAAGGTCTTAAATCCATTATCTGTGCAAGTGTTTCTCCCTTAGTAAATTCATTCCTCCATTAGAGCAGATGAGGGAGGCATAAAATCCTGGTCAGACATTAGGCTGTTGAAAAACCAAACTTGATTAAGATGTGATCTTTAATATGAGAGATTTGCTTTCTGGCTACAAAAGCAAACTTCTAAAAAATTGTGACACAATAGTAGAAATTATGTTTTATCTTTTAATGGGAAATACATCTTATAAGAAATGAACACATATTATTTTATAGACTCAGAAAAGGTTAGTCCTGGAAAGCGATTGTAACAACAACATCTCCCTCCTCATTGCCACCAGATCCAATGATACAACTTCTCCCTTGAAAACTATATTTAGCATCCAATATATCACAATTTCCTGAAGTGTACTGCTAAATAAGACTGGAGTTTATCTAGGTCTCCATGACACCAGAGTAAGGACATGCACAACAGCATAATTTGACTTTTTCAGCTTCAAAATAATGAAGAGGTATATTTTTAAACACTCTGCTATTTTAAGGCTTTAGAAAAATAATATATTGCAAATACAGCTCAATCTTCTCATCAAAGTAAAGATAAATACCTCTGAAATGAGAAAACATGATTTTTCCATTCTGCATAGCATCCTATTTCTGAGAGAAAGAAATGAAACCCATTTTTCAGGAGCTGATAGTCACTCTCCTGGGCACACCATCACGGGATTTCTACCTTCCTGCACTTCAGAGCTGTCACATAATTCCATTATCTAGAGATGTTCTTTCTTCATAAATTGCCACTGTTCTTCCCCTTTGCAAGATTGTGACTGAGCTATTTCTGTAAATCAAATATTATTCTTTTGTAAAGAAACATGAACCCATATCCTTCTCCTGTCTATGCAGAAGTTGAAAAATGCACCTGGAAAGTGAGAATGTTGAAACTTCTCTCTTCTCATCTTCACAAAAGTATCCCACAGTAGTGAAAGTTTCTTCTACTAATACTAATGCTTTCTGTGCTTTTTGTTCCTCCTACCAGTACCTTTCACTCTTCGTCTTCTCTTCTTCTTCTTCTTTCTTCTTCTTTCTTCTTCTTCTTCTTCTTTTCTTCTTCTTCTTCTTCTTCTTCTTCTTCTTCTTCTTCTTCTTCTTCTTCTTCTTCTTCTTCTTCTTCTTCTTCTTCT
>NW_012267217.1:60462701-60555826 GCF_000151885.1 Dipodomys ordii
CTTCTTCTTCTTCTTCTTCTTCTTCTTCTTCTTCTTCTTCCTCTTCTTCTCTTCTTCTTCCTCCTCCCCCTCCTCCCCCTCCTCCTCCTCCTCCTCTTCCTCCATCTAATATTGGAGATGATAATAATTATAGCCAACACTTGGACCATTGGCTATCCAGAGTATATTGATGAAATTTGCAGGAGTAGACAGTAGACTCATGAACTCTTGACAGTAACTGCATGGAGCTCAATACCACTATAACGTTGCATTTGAACTGGGGAAAAAATGGACTCAAAGAAAGCATGAATAACTTGTCAAAGGTCCAGGAGCTTGGAACTGCCAGGATCAGAGTTCAAACCAAAGCATGTCTCCAGAATGAGTGTTCTTTCTCATCAAAAACCACATCTACATGACTCTACTTGTACTAGTTATAGCAAATGTGTGTGTATGTGTGTGTAAATTGTAATACCCAGCAAGAAAGCGGAAAAAATTAGTTCATTGTTTATATAATAAAAGTAAGAATTGCCTTGAGGGTTGCAAATACATTAAATGGACTCTTGCTGATGCACCAGCGGGAAGATAGGATGCCACAATGTGTGTCTTGAAAGTGAAGGGGGCATTTAGAAGAAAAAGGCACTTCAAGGAAACCAGTCAGTGTCCCTGAGAGAATTCATGAACACACTGACAATCAGCCCTAAGGAAACTAAAGGACAGGAAGCCACTCCTAACACTGTCATGGCAGAAATGGAGGATGGAGATGCATATTGGTCATAGGAGGTTATGTGCATGATAGACAACTGGACAGAAGATGAACTTAAAGGGTCTGACAAAAGAAACTTGTCATGACTCAGAAATATAAATGTCAGTTCACAGTTGGACCATACAACGGAGAAATATTCTGTCCAATACTGTCCTCCATTCTGTATCAAATTTGCTGTATTATAGCTAGAGAGAAAGCTTTAAGCATATGGCTAAGAATCCATAATAAAGGTGGAGGTTAGAGAAAGTAGAGGAGGAATTGTAAGTGGAAAGGAGAGAAAAGCCTGGCTCGTCTCAATCTCTTTATCTGTGTCCCAAACTGAAGCTAACAGAAAGAAGGGTTAGAAAGTGGGAACTTTGATTATTAAACCATAAATAAGAATTTTAATTACTAAAACCAATCTATTCTGAGAGAATACAAAGTCCTTCAGAAACGTTTAGTCCTAAGAGCAACATAAAATGCATATAATTTATTCAACACACCTCTCAGAGAAGAATCATGAATAAGCTACCTAGAAAATTTAAGGAAATGATTTTTAAAAATCTAATTGGGAATGTTTGCTTTAATTTATTTCTATTTCACTTATGCCTTTTCTCCTTAAGAAAGCTTATTTATAAAAAATACACCAACAAACAGACATCTATTTACATAAACTATCATTTCAGTATATGTTTTTATATCTAATTCCTAAAGGGAAAGAAAAGTTTATGGGGTATTTGAGGATATTTGAACCAAAAGTCATAAATAATTTAAAATGAAGGACTTTTTTATGCCTGAGAACATTCCAGTAGCATCTGAAAGTTGATTGTAAGAAATGCCATACATGTGGTTTTGGATAGATAATCTAAAGAAGTTAGACAGCTCACAATTCACTATGCCAGCCCAGGAGAAATTTACTTTTCGGTTCTTAAGAAGGACTCTGTGACTGCATAGTAAGGCCACCTCAAAATGTTAGTCATAAGTATATATCAGTTTTTCCCACTTACTAAACTGGGGCACTTAGTTATTGATCTGGCTCAGTGAATAAATTCATCCATAGAGGATGATTGCATCTTGACAAAAGCTGATTTGTTCTTAAGTAATAATCTATGGCATTCTTGTAAATAAAAAAAGAAGTAGTATACTCGATGACATGCTGGGTCTCCCAGTGAATAGGAAAGTTGTAATAACTCATGAAGGAAGAACATCACAGGCGAAGGGGTAAGACAGACACGCTGAAGGAAATATTCTAAACAGAAGAAACGATGTGTGCTACGAGATGAGCATTCACACTACAATGGAAGTCTGGAGAAGTCCAGCTTCACCTTCCCTGTTTCCCTAGATGATTCGCTGTAGGATCTGGAGCAGGACTTCAGCCAAGACAACAGTCCTTGCCTTTCAGCAAGTGTCTAAAACATTTGTTTGCCTTAGGCCGTTGAGATAATAGTTCACGTATGGATTCAGGAATCTTGTGAAGTCTGTGGTGCTGGCTAATCCATTTTTTGAAAGATATGCTTACTAAGAAGGAAGAGAATATCTGGTTTTAGAGGAAGGACATCTTATAATTGTTGGTGACTCGGAAAAGACCAAAGATTCTTAAAATAAGAAGAGTTTAAAGTGTCAAACCTGGAAAACCACGTTAGTAAGTTCTTGATGAAATAGAAGAAATAGAATGAGTGCTACAGATTCAAATCTCTTTTTTTCCTCTTAAAACAATGAAGTATCTTCACAAGGCAATAGTTCATTATATACAAAAGCTGAAATTAAAATTCTCTTCCCTGGTCATTCCAGGTAAACTAGGAAGAATCTTCTTGAATCAACCCCGAATGTAAAAGCATGCAATAAATTTTTGAAATTAAGAGGCTACCTGCAACTCACCTATGCTGAGTTATTGATCTACTCTGCCTTTATATCAATTAATTAACAAAATCCTTAACTCAACTCTTATATATAAAGAAGAACACGAGAACAAAATCCTAATTAAATAGTTCTAAATTCTAATACCTGTAATATTCTGTCAGGGGCCACATATATCATAGTATGCATTAACCTGTTGACTATATAAAACTGTTGTAAATGTAGAAGACTGTGGTCTTCAGACCTCCATGAAGCAACAATGATGCCAACACAGACCCTTCCAGATAAAAATGGAGGACAATGATCATTCTTTAAAGGATCTTGTTGGCTCCATGTTACCTAGACAAGCATAGGCAAGGGCCTGCATAGGAATTCTTTTGTTAATATTACCATTTTAAAGAAGTTCTACAAGGGGTGTCAATTCAACATATCTGTTTAGGAGTATCATGTATCTTGATCATCGTTCTCCCCCATACCTCCCAAATCTACCTATCCCTTCAATTTCCCTAGTTCTGTTTTCATATATGAACATCAAATATTGTCAGTACATTCTTCCATCTTTTCTCTCTTCATTTATTTACCCTCTGACCCCAGATCCCATCCCAATCTGATGCCTCTAATTCCTGCCATTCATACAAAGATGATCAATAGCCAAGCTGGCAGATCAATGCCAGTCTCAATCATTCATCCCAGAACACAGAGATGAGGACACTCATTAACAGCAAGCACTTAAGAACTTCCGCCAACAACTAGACAGAGTTTTCTATTCCTTGATTGAAGGAGTTGTGTTCTAAAAGTGGTTTCTCACAAAAAGATTGAGATTTCTTTCTCTCGTCAAAAATTAAAAGAAGTACATGAAGACTTAAGGTCAGATAAGTCGATGTTAGGTGAAATGAACCCCAAGAAAAGTATTCAAATGTTTTTTTTCTTTCTTGTGATTCTTCTAACATAGTTATAAGATGATTTCTTTGTTGCTTTGTATGTCCCTCCCCCATAGTATAGTCCCTGCTTAAATTGTATTTGATGGTGGTATAATTTGTGGAGGGGAAGGGCAAAAACAAACTGTTTGAATAGGGATACAGGTGGACCCACTGCAACAATGAAATGTACAAGTCGTTATGTCGAAAAAAAAACTTTAGAGCAGGACTCCAAGATGGCGTCAATAGTACCACTGAAGGAAAAGAAACTAATGGATGTCAAACTAGTAGAGCTGCCAAACAGGATTTTGGTGCGGGACTTCACCCCAAAAGGCATTGCCGGAGCATTTTGGAGAGGTTATGACCGGTACTTCAACAAGTACATCAATGCGAAGAAAGGGAGCATCGCTGGGGTCAACATGGTGCTGGCTTACTATGTACTTTTCAACTCCTGCCATTGCTTCAGGGAGCTTAAACATGAAAGGCATCGCAAGTACCACTGAAGAGCCCATGAGGCTACCTGCATTCTTGATGGATGCTGTCTGGCCTGGCTCCCATCCGTCAACTTAATCACAGCGGAGTCCTTTCACATTCTGAGACAATTACTGCTCAATAAAAGGTGACCGGTATTGCTGTCACTGTTTGGCAAAAAAGAAAAAAGAAAAGAAAAACGAACTTTACAACTTTGGCTGGGGGGGGATGGAAAGGGGAAACAAAGGAGGAGGCAACAATGCTTGATAAGAAATGTACTCATTACCTTGCCCATGTAATTGTAACCCTTCTGTATGGTATTTTTACAATACAAAATTTTTTAAAAAATTTAAAAGAAGTACATGAAGACTTGGGGGGAAAAGAAAGAGATTTTAAATATAATCATTTAATCTTACAGATTGCTATTTCCTGGTCTCTACACTAAGAAGCAATAGAACTCAATCAAGGGTTTAAATGGACCATGAATTTAGTCACGGATGATTTGTTTGTGTGCTAGCCATCCTGAGCTGGAGGGGCTGTAGCCAGGAAAGGACTTTCAGGAGGAGCCTCAGAGCCTCTTCTTCCTTCCCTATCAAATGAGATGTGTTTATGGTATACATAGGACACAAAAGGCATTTACACTGTGATTTCCAGACTGCAGCTTGCCAAGGTTCTTTCAAGTGCTTTGAGTTTGATTCCATACAGCAAAGTCTGAGGCACTGTGCTGTCATAATTACTATTATTTCCTTTCTCTGACCTCACAGAGTAGCCCCACAGTAGTTCAGGACTCCTGGACTGAACTCTAGGACTTTTACTATGTCAGCAAGAACAATGTCTTCTGCACATGTCTCCCAATTGAGATTTCAGGTAAGACTGCATTTGAGGAAAGGAATTCAAAGTAATTTCTACTGAAAACTATTGATTTTAATGTTCTGATTCCATCCAGTGTTTACTTCATTGTACTGTTATATGTGTTTGCTGTGCTGTGTCAGTGTTGGTACATATTAGTGTTTTACATGGAAGGAATACAGGTCTGGTTTGTTACCATTCTACCTGGAAGGATCTGCTCAGAGTCAACCAAGCCACTCTGTTCAAGTGATTTCTCCTTAACTATAAATACACATGCATCAGAAAGAGCTGTGGCCTGTCTAACAAATTGAAGAAGGAGAACAGTTAGACTACATCTGTTTCACTTTATCATCAAAGTCAGTTTCCTATGCACATAATGCAACATCAATCATAACAGAAGAAACCTAATTAAACCCTCCAGCTTTACTTTCTTTGGAGTTGACTTTAAAAATCACTGATTTTAGAGGTCACATGGCTCTAAAATAAATGATTCATCTCCCGATCCCCTGAATGAAGCTGCCTAACAAAATAAAACTGTGCTCTGGGAAAGCTGCCTTCTGCTCTCGTCCCTTGTTCTTGTCAAGGTTAGTTACTCCTAGAAAATAGGGGCTTCCTGATCAGTAACCTTCCTTTAGAGTTACAGAACCAGGACATTCAGTCATCTTCAGGAAACAATAGAAGGCATATTAAGAAAGCAGACCTTTACCACCTGTCCAAGATGGAAAATATACCTCCCCAAATCCCTATGCAATTTTATCTCAGTGACGGCTAAGCAAGATGGCTGCTTAGGAGCAAATTCCCCACCTTCCAACTTGCTCAACCACTGCCGATACAGCTCATTCTCTCTCCTCACTCACCCCAGCACTTTGTCTTCTTGCATTATTGGCAATCGAGGACAGTACCAGAACTGGACCTTTTGCAGTTACAGAATCATGACCAAGCAAGCACTGGATAGAGCAGGTACTAGAAGTTAGCATTGCCCACATGTCTCTTACAATATCAGATTTGGTTGCCATTTGAAAGTGGATCTTGAATAGCATCCTTTATGCTTTTTCCCCAGTGTTTTTATTATCTTTAAGTAGCTGTACAAAGGAAAAACCATTTAGTAAAGCAGTTTGTAAATACAATTCATCTAGATCAATGTCACCCCTTTTGACCTTCTCCCCTCGCTTCAGCCTACCCCTCCCCTTACTTTTCTTAATTTTGTGGCATGTACAATGATTCCTGGCTGTGGTCTTCTCTCCTTCCCCTATTCATTCATCTACCCCTCTTCCTTTGGCCCCACCTTACCCCCTTGCTAATAAGAAGAGAGAGCTGATACTTAAGAGGCTGAGTCAGGAAGGTCATGGTTCAAGGCAATCCCAGGAAAGTAACTTCAGGAGATCCCTTCTCGACCAATTGCTACACTAGATGACATGGGCCGGTCATTCTGTCTACATGGGAAGTTAACATCAGTAGAAGCACAGTCTCAGGAAAGCTTAGGCTGAAAAGTCTTTGGGACCCTATCTCAATGGAAGAAACTGGGTGTGGTAGTGTGTTCCTCATCCCAACTGTGAACGAAAGCTTAAAATAGGTTGAAGTCCAGGCACAGAGGCAGAAAGGCTGATATGATCTCAAAAACAAAACAAATCACAGCATTTTTTTTAATGGGCCTGAAGTTTGGTTCAGTGGTAGAATCACCTGCCCAAAGGAGGTCTAAATTCAAACTCCAGTATTACCAAAAAGTGGGAGACCAGGGAAGAGGGGAGAATGACTATTATTCTTAACTAAATCTTTTTTTTAATAGAAATCTATATGCACTCACATCTGTTTTCTTTCACAGAGTTCCATCTTCATAGAGTTCTGTGTTCCTAGGTAGCTATGCTGGTTAAATAATTGAATCAAAATAAAAAAATAGTCAAGGACAGGAAAATAAATGGATTGAAGAATGAGTGAATCCACTTCATATTTTGGAATTCCTCTATGTACTATCCTGATTTTACTCATAAGAGAATTCCAATACAAGCCATGACCAAGGTCAGGAGTCAGTGGTTGACTTGTCTCAATTCATGCTTTGACCATGGCTAATGCCCAACATGTATTGGCACACTGCATTTCCTTATAGACTTTGTTTATATAGTTTGATGAATACTAAAGTCCACCTACACAGTTTATTGTGTTTAAACCTCAGAAGCTGTGCTTCGTTTTTTGAGGGGTCATCCTCCACATTGCTTTCCAGAGTGGTCAAACAAGTTTATTTTTCCACCAACAAAATATTAGGGGTTTCTACACACACACACACACACACACACATGCACACGCGTGCACACACACACACACACACCTATACCACAGCCTGTCTGTATTCTTGATAATGCCCATTCTTACTGGTATAAGGTAGAATCTCAATGTCGTTTTGATCTGCATTTCCTTTATGGCCAGAGATATATAGCATTTCTTCATGTGTTTATTGGCCATTTTTACTACTTCTTCTAGAAAGTCTCAATTTATCTCATTTGCCCATTTATTGATCGATTAAAAGAATTAAGTAAGTAAGTAATTCTTTAAGGATTTGGTTTATTGAGCTCTTTACATATTCTGCATACTGGGCCTTTATCAGATGTACAGATGACAAACATCTTCTCCCATTTTTAGGCTATCCTTTAGCTTAGTAACTATGTCCTAAGCTGTGCAGAAACTTTTTAGCTTGATGCAATCTCATGTGTCAATTCTATCTGTGATTTGCTGAGCCTCTGGATAGAGCTCTATTCATAACGCTCCCCCTTATGCCAATTAGTTCTGATGTTTTTCTCCTTCTTCCTATAGTAGTTTCATAGTTTCAGGTCTTCCATTCAGGTCTTTGATCCATTTGAATTGATATCAGTATAAGGTGACAGGAATCTATTTCCAGTCTTCTGCCCTGTGGATATAAAGTTTTCTACCCTGTAATTCAGTACTTCCATGCTTGGGCATTCCTCCAAAAGATTACAGGTCAGTCTACAGTGAAGACACTTGTACACTTATATTCATTGCTATGCTATTCACCATGGCCAAGCTATAGAAGCAGCCCAGATTCACTGAATGAATGGATCTAGACAGACAGACAGACAGATAGATAGATAGATAGATAGATAGACAGACAGACAGATAGAAGATAGACATAGAGTTAAAGGAATTTTTCTCACTCATCAGGAAGAATGACATTATGTCACTTGCAGGGAAATAGATGACTTTGGAAAAAATAATGTTAAGTGAAATGTCAGGTTCAGAAAGACAAAGAACAACCGGGTGCCAGTGTCTCACAATCCTAGCTATTCATGAGGCTGAGATATGAAGATCACGGTTCAAAGCCAGTCCGGGCAGGAAAGTCTGTGAGACTCTTATCTCCAATAAAGCCACTAGAAAACCAGAAGTACTACTGTGGCTTAAGCAGGGACAGCACCCAAGCCCAGAGTTCAAGCCACATGACTGACCAAAAAAAAAAAAAGACAAAGAACACATTGTCTCTCATATCTGTATGTGGAAGCTAGATTTAAATTATAAGCACGTATGCAAGTTTATACAAGTTCTATGCACATCTACACACAAACATACCAACTAAAGCATGGTATTTGCAGGGAAGGAATGCAATGGTATAATTCCTTCAAACAACTGACTGAAAGTTTATCAGAATGAATACCAGAAAGCAGAAACATGTATCATTGGGGCTGAGTGAGGTCTAAGGAAGGGAGGGAAGATGAATAGAGAAAGGAAGGGTGGGTGAATGCACTCATAATATGCAATGCACATCTGTGAATATCAAACCAGGTAGAGAGAATGAATGAGGTTGGAAGAAATGGGCAGCAAATGAAAAAAAGGAATGATATTAAGATGTTTTGTACCCCACAAGCTGACATGTGAAACGAAAACCCCTTTGTAAAGATAGTACACGTAAATTTTAAAACTTAAAAAAATAAGTGCTAGACATTCATTTTTAGGTTAATATTATTAGATTGTATATTAATATCTTATTAATTAGATGCAAATAAGCTTTTTGATGTTAATTTAACTACTTTGTATATGGATTGATTTAATCACCACAAACCTGAAAACTTCATCATAGATCACAAATCTAGTAAGTCATTTCACTTCTCGTCTCGGCTTGTGTATTGGCAACCTGTGTGTATCACTGAGAAGTTTCCAGGCACAGCCATGAGAACTTTTAGCCACACTAAAGTGGGATGTGCTGTCCAGTGACTGGCGAATCTTCACGTTAGAGCTTTGATATGCAATGAGGAAGCTTCATGGACAAGCTGGTCTGTCTTGCTCATAGAAAAGGTGGATAATGGTTGATACTCACTTTGTCTTGTGGTTTATCTTTGTCTGCTGTGGAACCTCGTCATGTTTGGAGATTTTTTTTAAAAAGCACTTCCTTGAATACAACAATGGCTTTTCTCAAACTACAGCAGTTTGCTTATTCACCATCCAGTCACAAAGCATATTTTTATGCCTTCAAGAAATTTGAAAGCTGGATCTGAAATGTTTTAGACTTCCAGAGAACTGAATGGAAGTATTTATCATGCAGATTGTATTCTTTGCCGTTATTATATCCTTGAGTTGGGATAGGTTGTGGAGTTTTAGAAATCTATTCATAGCCTAAAACATTCTACTTGGTACTGTTGACAAAGTCAGAGAAATTATTGGAGTGGACTCGAAGTGAAGAGAAATGATTAAAACTTTATTCAAGAGAAAAGAAGATGAAAAGATGAAATGAGTCAGCCCCATTCTGTCATTCATATTCTGATCCTTAACTGGGCAGACTTCTCGATAGAATTGAGAAGTAATAGAGCTGGAGCTGGACAAATAATAAGCTGACTGTCAAGTGAAGAATCAAGTTCCAACTGTTTGCTGCCTGGAGTAAGAATGGAAAGATAGTCCCAGGGAGAAATGGATGAAATGGTTCTAAGTAACAATTTAAACTTTATAACTAAAGTAATTGTGAAGGTAGAAATTCCCAAGCAGAAGACTCATAATAATTTGTAAATATTCTAGTAAGAACTTACTTTTGTGACTAAATATAGTCATCATTAAAAAAGAAACTGAAAGGTAAAACATTTTTATGCATTGTTTCTGTTTTCCATTTGATTGTGTCTGGACACAAAAGATAGAAGAGTTATCCTAGCCTGGATGAACTCAAGAAACATTAAAGAAATATGACAGACGAGTCTGTAAGAACTTCACTTAGTATCTGCCTTTTCCACTAAACCTGTGGATGTAAATTTCCCTAATTTGTTAACTTGGATTAAAGCACCAACTCAAGTAAGTATATAAGCATAAAAAGAATATTTCCAGACAAATGGAGAGCATAATGGTGGGTGAATTAAGTTATAATATTAAATATAAATATGTGAAAATTGAGCCATATTAATTTAAGGGAATGGGTAGGGTTGGAGAGATGGGAGAGAATCTGTCACTGATCAAGATGCATTGTGCTCACAAACTGACGTCTTGAATTGAAACTCCTTTGCACAACTACTTGAAGACAATAAAAATACAAGCATAAAAATATTTTCCTCTCATCTCTTACTTTGATTATAAAATAAAATACCCCGCCGAGGATGTTATTATGCTGAATATATAAATAACCACACAACTGTCTAGTGACATGAAAGAAAAAGAGCTCTTATAATAGGTTTTGGCTGAAAAATGTGACTTTTCTGTGAGAAAAGGAAAATGAAATGGAGAAAGCTGTCATGGTCTTGTTGGTATAAATGCTAAAATAGGATTCTCTGCTGCATAAAGACCCAAATTATTGTTTTAATGAGGACATTTTTTAACCAGAAATAAGCAAGGCTGAGTACATTGAGGGTAAATCTCCCATGTTTACTAAAGACAAGATGAATAACAGAGGCTGACCCAATGCTTTCTAATGTATTTACAGAACACTATACAAGACAAGGTGGACTCCTTAGTCAATAGGAAAGACGATGTTTCCTAGGTTTACCATATTAAAGAAATTTGAAGGAAATACATAAAATAAGTCCATCAGACCTTTACAACAAGATGGTATAAAATGAAGAGAAGAGTTTGAATTGTGAGACTCAGTCAAGGCTCCTGGTAAAAAGCCCCATAGGGACTGGCATCTATATGGGTTAAATTAACCTGCACTGTCTAGCAAATGCTAGTGGTGCAGGATGTACTATCATTAAGTTGCCTAATAAAAGCTTAAAATTACCATGATTGCTAGGAAAATATAACAGTGTATCTTGGGAAAATGTAAAAGCTAAAACCTCTGACTCTGAAGGAAAATTTGTGCAAAGATTCATAGGCGATAGGTCAATTGCTGCTCCTCCAATACTTCCTTGCTATGAGTATGGTGTCTGCATAAGATTTCTTCCTATATTCCAGCTGTGGAGGAAGGACATGAATAAAAATCTTTTTTATTAATTTTTAATTAACTGTACTACATAGGAGCAACTTATCCAAAACAGCATACAGAATTGAACTGAAGCGCACATTTCAGGAGACATCAGTCCTATTGACAAGATATGCCAGAGTTGAACTAGTGTCTGCAAATTTTATGTTTACTATTTTCACATGACCTGGGAGAAACCTGATCGTTCTCGAAGGTCATCAGGAAATACACAATATGACTTTGCAGTGTTATGCTTCCAATAACTTCAGCTATTCCCAATGGGAGTTAAAAATTCAAGCCATACAGCAAAGCTAAAAGTAAACCTATTAGGAAAACAACTTCGCTAATATTTTCCCTAATCCTTCCTTTATTGGAAACAAATTTCCATTAAGTGGTATAAACAGTGTGCATAAAGTGCATTTGCAGTTATTTAAATGTCCTTACTTATTGTGTAACCTTGAGAGAAGATTTCAATACAGTTGAAAAGAATCGCTCAGCATTATATTGATAATGTAATCAGCTTATGATGTAATGTCTGAATCAAAACATCAAGGTAAAACTGAACAATAAGTTTAATAATATGACCATCTCTGGAGAGTGAATAATTAATTGTGCTCAGAAAAAAATAGTTCTAGGACAAATTCCTAATAATAACTTGACTCCAGCCACTAACTACGTATCAACTATATACTTAATGTGTTTTGCCTCATGAATCCAAAACTAAAATAGGAGTTTTGCTGTTGGAGTACCACTTTTCCCACTGAAGGATTTAGTTCACCTTCACTCTGAAGGTCACAGAACAGAACCTAATTATATTGAATCCTTATTAGAACAACTTTTTCAGGCGCTCTAAGGAGCCACTGTGATATTAAGAATGGTGAGACCTTCACCCATGCTTAGATAAAATTAGCAGCCTCAGAAGCTCTCATTTGTGTCTGTTAATAAGCCAGTATGCCACCAACCAGTAACAATTTAGATTTTAAGTTAAAGGATGCCAACAATGTTTATTAGTTATACCCCTTTCAAGAGAGACTTTGGCTTTTAATGGGTCTTGATTGAAACTTCATTTTTCCAAGAAAATAAAGAAATTTAGAAGGGACAACTTTAACTGTGCAACTAGTCATGGGTTTTAGGAATATACTTCAAAATATGATTTTTCTGATTAAACATGAATAGTATAGTGTGAGATATAATAGTAGTAACCAAATATGGTATCCATTGCACACATAAACTAGAGATGTGGTAACTATGTTAGGTTCAGTCTTAAATCTTCCTGATTCACTATAGGTGAGTGGAAACCTTCCTTTGGCCAAGTATCAGACAAAACTAAGACAAGATGGTTTTCTGGTGGTAGCTCATGGGTAGAAGGTCAACCCGTACTATGGAACCAAACTACATGTGCTAATTAAAAGCCACATAGTGGGGCAGGGAAGGTGGCTCAGTGGTAGAGTGCTTGCCTTGCATGCATGAGGCCCTGGGTTCAATTCCTCAGCACCACATAAGCAGAAAAAGGCAGAAGTGACTCTGTGGCTCAAGTGGTGGAGCACTAACCTTGAGCTGAAGAGCTGAGGGACAGCGCCCAGGCCCAGAGTTCAGGTCTCATGACTGAACAACAACAGCCAAAAGCCACATAGTGGCTGAAAAAGGAGAGAAATCTGCTTAATGGAAAGTACTAAGAGTTCTAAGAATGGTGGAGGAATTAGACAGGGAGGAGAGGAGGAGAGAGAAGGAGAAGAAAGAGAAGGACTTGCTTAGAATGATGCCTAGTGTCTGCTATAGTGGAAGGACTCCAAGTATGTTCTAGAAGAAAGCCTTTTTAATCAGACAACAGGTCACCAGGGTTTTGACAACATATTGTTGGAAATAGTACAGATATGTAAAAAAAAAGAGTCACTAGAAAAATCCTTGCACAAATCTTAAGGAAGACCTGGAACCAAGCAGGTGCATGGTCCATTCTATGACTGTCTAAATTATGACGTAGGGACACAAAAGACAGAAAAGCCCCATGAACTGGGCCTGCTCAGAAGTGGTGAGTGGATTATATTATCTCATTTGCCTATGGTCACAGGAGGATGCTAATGGAGTTTTACTACTGCACACATAAGTTCTGAATTTAGGTTTGCATTCTCGGTAATGGTAGCAAATGCTTTATGCATCATAAATCTACAGGTAATCACACTGGATGGTAAAAGACAACATAAATATATACGCGGGCACGATAAATTGTACAGGACTCTAGACATTCACACAGTGACACCAAAGGAGGTTATTCTTAGGAGAGGATCAAAATGGCCATGTGCATATGATCATATATTTATCGAAATGAACTCTAAGAAATGGAAACAATAAGCTTTGGTTATTTTAATTTTTATGTTTTTATTTTCTCCTTTCATGCTGTTTTGGTTTTCTGTACCTTTGTCTCATATGTAAGTTTATCTGTTTGGGGAAGAGTAAGTAGGGCGCACAGAAATGGTGGGACAAAGAGTGAGCCAATGTAGCAGTGATAGTCACCAGACACCAGGCTGAAAACGCACTGCATGACTGTGTGGGCAGAGGGGGTCAGGTGGGAAAAATCTGGGAGAAAGCAAGGGAGAGGTGACACTGCTCCAGAAGAGATGTAGTCATCACCTGACTTACGTAGCTGTAACCGCTCTGTACATCACCCTTACAATAAGATGAAAGCAGACAAGACTGTTCCTCTTTGAGCTCTTAGAGTAGATGTGATCTGATTAAGGATTCCATTTTCCTGCCCAGGATATATATGATGTTTGCTTGAGGGTTCATCCCTCTGAGTCTATGAACTTGCCATCTATCTGCTTACTAGGCTAGCAGGTGCCTGGGAAGGGGAGAGTGAATGGTGCCTGTGGTTTAAGTCAGTGCGACATAATAGTGTGGCTGGTATTAAAAGTGGCTAGTGGAGTGGGTGTTGGATTTTATGCTGTGCTTTGTCTTCGTTGTGGTCTTTTAAGAGTGCATATTTGAAGGAGTTTTCTAAGTTGGTTGAGTAGGCTGAAAAGCTGGAAGTGAAAAATGTAGAAAGTGGAAAGATGCAAGATTTGAACCAAATTTTAAAGAAAAATTAAGGCAATTAACAATCACTAGATAGGCTCCTAAACTTAAAAGGTTATTTCCAGTAGTAGGGGTAAAAACACATGAAAAAGAGAGAGAAAAGAGTGGGGGACTCGGAACCAGATAAAGATACAGGCCTTGCAATGTGAAGCATACCTGTCTGTGTCGCGTGGTTTCCAGCATGGTTTTATAATGATTCATTTCCATAGCTGAAGCCTATTTTTCAGATCCCAAAACAGAACGCCCTAACCTGGATTCATTAGATATTCTTTGGGCTATGACTCTATTTGATATTCATGACTTTTATTGATGTTTTAAAGTCAGTAAAGGCAATTTCCAACTCCAGTGTAAATTTTTAAAATCTATAATGTTAGTGGAAATGAAAAGAAATTACTTTTAATATAAAAATCCATCTAGGCTTTAGAACAAACTGTCTCAGGTCTATATTAGAAGATTCAAAATTGTGTCCTCCTACATTCATCAAATCGAAAGTGCTTCTAACTTTCAAACTAAGAGTTTTCAACTGAAAACTTTTTTAAAAGTCATGGTTTTTGAATTATGAGGTCATTAGCACCATGAGCTATTGCATAACAAAAAAGCAAATTATTACTATAAATCATGAAGCCATGTAAGAGTTTGGATTTATGTAGTGCAAGAAAAAAAACTATGAGACTATTTTTCAGTAGGGCGCTATCAAGATACTCTTTAAGTAGTAAATATTCCTTTTCATTTAAATTTCTAATATAGAAGTTTAAAATATTATGCAAGTATTGCCTGGATGCCATTGTGTATATTAATAGAACAAATAAGTACCCTTCCACTTTTCCAAATCAACTCCTCATAAGACTCCTTCTACTTCACTATAATTTGCTATTTTTAGGTGTAGGGTAGAGGTGATAGAGTATTGATGACTCCATTGGGGTTGAAAAGTAGAAAAATTGGTGGGGGGAGGATTGGGTAGGGGACAGGGGGAGGATGGGAAGGGGAAACAAAGGAGGAGGCTACAATGCTTGATAAGAAATGTACTCATTATCTTGCCCATGTAATTGTAACCACTTTGTACAGTATTTTCACCAAAAAAATAAAGTATATTAATCTAATTAAAAAAAAAAGAAAAGTAGAAAAAATGGATTGTACTTTTTTAATTTTGGCTCAAAAGTGTCCAGAATGTAAGGGCTCTGTCTGTATAAAACTGGTGTATGTCTGTGTATCATATCTCTGTTTAAGCTACATATACACCCTTTTCTGTTTTGTGGCTATGGCTCTAAAATTCGGGTACTTATATGGGCTCAGCTTGAAGCTGAACCCATTTTACATCCACTGATTTTTGTTTGTTTACTTGCTTTTTGTTTTTGTTTTTTGGTTGGTTGTGGGACCTGAACTCTGGGCCTGGGCACTGTCCCTCAGTTCTTCAGCTCAAGGCTAGTGCTCTACCACTTGAGCCACAGCTTTACTTCTGGCTTTTTCTGCTTATGTGGTATTGAGGAATCGAACCCAGGACCTCCTGCATGCAAGGCAAGCACTCCACCACTGAGTCACCTTCCCAGCCCTGCTTGCTTGTTTTTAGATAGAGTCTTGTGGTTTTGCCCAGGCTAGCCTCAGATCAAGGTCTTTCAATGTCTAGCTTTTCACAAAGTTGGTATGGCACAGGTTAACCACCATACCAGGCTTTCTGGTTGACACACAGTCTTGCCAACATTTTGTCCTTGAGTCCTGATCGTCTATGTCTACACCTCCCAAGTAGCTGGGATTGATTATAGATGCAAGCCATTGCCCCTACTCATTCTTAGCCTTCCTGAGCCCATGTCCTGAGTTCCTCTAGCCAAAGCTTCTCACTAACATTTCAACTCTAATCTCTACAGCCAGCATTTCCTTCTTGTCTGCGTTTGCTGCTGGCCTTACTAGAAACAGAATGACTGGCAACCTCTTCCATCCTTATTTTCACATAATAATTTCCCCCTTAAACTTCAGCTTCACATTCAGTTTCCTCTTAACTTCAGTTTGTAGATTATTAGCAAAGTCAACCATGGCCCCCAAATAGTACATGGCCAGTTCCAAAGATATTGATTTCACAGGTTTTAAACACTTTTGATTACCATATGTTGTTATGGTTGTCCCATTTTTCTATTTATTAGTAGTATTGTTCTGTGTCTAATGGACAAATTAAACTTCCTCATAGATCTGTTTGTGCATACCACTCCAGTTCTGTGTGCGCTTCCATGCACCTGCTGAGTGTTGGTATGTTTCTCACACAGATACAGGAAGAAGGGATTACCGGGTCATGTATTTTCCCCCCTATACTTAGGCGCCCATAATGAAGCTTAACTCATAATTAACCTCAGGAAAAAGAGGAACAAAGTTACTAGCAATAAAATAGATCAATGTTAAAGAAATGCTGTGGTTGAACTGATAGGATAATGGTCACTCTTTCTGAAAATAGTGTACTGTGTTTGCTGCTCTGGAAATGATTTGAAGGCAATACAAGCCAGGGATGAGAGGCAGGGAGGGAGTTACGCAGCCATGGATGTGGCATTTCTCGACTTCATACGAGTTACTTGAAGACAAGCACTGCAGACCAAGATGCCCTGCATGCATCCCAGATGGGACCACCATGGCACTTAGTAGCCAAGCACCATCCTCGGTGTGGATATCTCCAACAAGCAGATGATCCATGCCTTTTGGGTTGGGGCAAAAGCAGAAATTTAAGACCTTACCATCTTACAACAGTGCACAATTTTAAATGTATGGTTTCAAAGCAAAAAATTAAAAAATCTCTCTATATGCACACACACACACATATATGCAAATTTTTGTTTCTGTCATTATTTGCAGCCCACAGTTAAGCACAGTGGGTGCATGCAAACTCACACAGCAAACCCACAAGAAGGGGGGAATACTGCTATGAATCTCTGAATCAGAAATCAGGTAAACCTGGCCAAAAGAAAACCCATTCTGCCAATGCAAACTACAGCTTTTTTTCTTTCTCCTGAGAAGAAGAAGGGCACAAGGAGAGCGCCGGACAGTCATCTGATAAGCCATGACAAGCCAAAGGGCAAAGCAAGGACAGCGAGTTTCTCCTCTGGTTTGAAGACATGCAGGGGGCAGCGCGGCCAGTCTTGGAAGGCTCTTGCCTCGAGCTGCTACTATGTGAATAATATTCAAACAGCACCCCAAAAGAAACTGACGGGGGTTTTTTCCCTCTCATTTTTTTTAATCATCAGCAATTATTAGTCCAAGAGGGCCCTATTTAGACATGTTCATATGTATACCTGATACACTTTGATCAGATTCATCCACCACCACCCTCCTTCATCCATGCTCCTCTTTTGTTCTGTATTCACACGTGTCCGTACAGTAGCTGACCCCAGTCACCCCCTTCCCCCTCCTCTCCCACTAGCGTCCACATCCCGGACATGGCCTCTTTTGCCATCCTGTCATCCATTTCTCTAGTAGATGTTAATTGCCCAAAGGTGTTTCCACCCAACCAATCCCTTGACGGTCTCCTACCTCCAAATGACCCTTTTCACATGGTTAGTGGCTGTTTTTCCTACTATGGTTCCTAAGAGGTTGAATTAATTAACATGTGAAAACACGTTTTTCTTTCAGGAAGAACTTTCATAAATGTTGTTTCAACTATGAACCAACGTGAACCTTTTATTCAAACACTGTCTTGATTTGGGGTCTTTTTTGGGGGAGGAAGGGGTTCATATAAAGGTGGTTTAAAATCTTTCTTCCATGCGCTACCCTTTCAAGAAGAAAGGTTGAATAAAGGATCCAGAAGTCTTTTCAAAATTAGATTTTTCTGCTGCATGCCAGAGGTCTACCAGATTGACATAGATGCCCTTCATAGTGATAAAGAAAATAAAGAAAATTACTTGCTGTGAGCTTCCCATTTGATCCAATTCTGTGCATAACTCCTATTTAGGTCAAGCTCTTGGGTTTGGAATTAGCTAAGGGAGAAGCAAATGGCCAACGTAGTTGCCGATGAAGGTGGCATTGGAGGAAGTGGCTTGGGGCATGGTCCTGATAGCACGGGCTGTTGTCTGAGTCGCCCTGTGCCCAAGCCGTCAGACCAGAAAACTTCAGGGGGCTGAGGCACTAATGCTGACTTCCCCCGCAATGTCACTGATCACGAAAGCCATTCTTCCTCCAGCAGGGAAGTGAGGAAACAGCACAACCAAGGAGAACGCAGGCACCGCCCCCTCCCCTGCCCACTGAGGGGACGGAGGATGAGGATGAGTTCCGCTTCACTGTTCTCTCCAACTCAACCACACAGAACATTCTAGTTTGCAAATACTTTGACATGAACATAAAAACTATCAGTGATGGTACATGGTAGAACTTATTACACACACACACACACATACACACACACACATATATGCCAGGCACCAGTGGTTCACACCTATAATCCTAGCTACTCAGGAGGCTGAGATCTGAGAATTGTGGCTCGAAGTCAGCCCAAGTAGGAAAGTCCATGAGACTCTCCAATTAACCACCAGAAAACCAGAAGTGGTGCTATGGATCAAAGTGGTAGAGTGCTAGCCTTGAGCAAAAGAGCTTAGGGACAGTGCCCAGGCCCTGAGTTCAAGCCCCATGACTGGCACACACACACACACACACACACACACACACACACAGATTCCCTACTTTAGAAACACGAATAACACATGCAGACATGGGAAGTCCTCCCTGAAGCCTTGCTGCACTTGGCCATGTTGCTTTTACAATCAGTGGTGCGTACTGCCCACATGGTGCTCTGATGGACTCCCAAAAGTGTCATCTAACCCTCTGTCCCTCTGACCGGGCTCAGCTTCTGCTGCTCAGAATGCCCCACTAAGAAGTAAGAGGCCTTCAATACAGAGATGAACTCGAAAGTCAGTAACTGTGTTCTGTGTTCTGCATGTGTTAAGTAAGGTCAACCAAATAGTGAGCAGCTCTCTGTCATGCTGAGATCTTTGTTTCTCTACCACAGGTGTCACAGGCATCCAGATGTCCTCTCTATCTTCTCTCTCAAAAATGCCTTTAGGGAAGCACTGCCTGGTACAGAAACCCATCCAGCCATATAGCACTGCAGCACATTACCAAGTACTTAAATACACATAGCACTCTCCTAGGGCTGACTTTGAATTTTTTTAAATCTACTTAAATGTATGTGGTCTTACTGGGTTTCTAGATTTCATACTGAATGTCACAGCTTTAGAGAATATTTAACAAACTCTGGGTTGAACACATGAATGGTCTCTGTGAACAAGTTAGTATCTTGTATCAACAGTGAAACAAATAAGCTGACAGTATAAGTAATACCAAAGCTTTCCCTACAGGATGGAAGGCCAGTGAGAAACTGTGTGTTGATTGCGCCACCTTGAGGTCAGTTGGTAATATTACAAGTCTGGAAAAGCAGAATGGAAAACGAAGATAAATTTTCTCCTGAAGTTTGCAACATAGTCTCTTCTTCCTACAGCTCCCAATTTGAGACCTCCAATATACCAGCTGTTTCTACCCCAAATATTGGCTCTAATTTCCATCTATGACACAGGACGGTCTCTGCTTTGTGACACTTCTCACAGCAGGCTGGCTGTGGTTTCTGAGGAGTCATTTAGGGAGTAAGATAAAAAAGAATCTTGTTGAGCTGTATCCTCTACACAACTCAGAGACCACCTCTACACATGGAGTGTTAATGCAGGACTCTTCAAAAG
This sequence comes from Dipodomys ordii, assembly GCF_000151885.1. NCBI lineage: Eukaryota > Metazoa > Chordata > Mammalia > Rodentia > Heteromyidae > Dipodomys > Dipodomys ordii. Next base: position 60,482,658 of record NW_012267217.1, read on the forward strand.
GAACAGAGTGCTAGTTACAATCTCGAAAATAGAGAAGAAATTGTATTCTGAAATTGTGTTGCATCATCGTGACCAGTAAAATCTTTCCCTGTTATTATTTATTAGTTACTGTAGAAAGGGATGGGTTGAGTGGGTTTTGGAAGAAGGATTTACAGAAATTAAATGAATTGACCTTAATAGTCCAATAATTTTGATAATTGTATAAAATGAGTAACTACCATCCAAGGAGATAAAAGAAGTGCTGAGCCATGGCTAACATTTCCCTTGTATAGCTTTACCCCTTAAATCTTGCCTTACTGTTTTCTATCACTGCAAGTGAATTTTGTCTTCTCATGGACTTGAAATAAATATTTCTTTGTGAACATTTAGACTTTGGGACCTCTATTCTGACAAGTGTTGCTATGAACACTTTTGTTCACATTTCTATGACTATGAAGTAGAAGCTCTGAATCTTAAGACTTTGCTGAATGCTGGGTGCCCGTGGCTCACATCTGTAATCCTAGCTACTCACAAGGCTGAGATCTGAGGATCGCAGTTTGAAGCCATCCAGGGCAGGAAAGTGTGTGAGACTCTTATCTCCAAATAACTGTCAAAAAAGTGGAAGTGGTACAGTAGCTCAAGTGGCAGAGTGCTAGCCTTGAACAGAGAGGTTAGGAACAGAACTCAGGTCCTGAGTTCAAACCCTAGGATGGACATACACACACACACACACACACACACACACACACACACACTCACTCACTCACAACAGAGAATCTACTGAAAGACTGAACATAAAGAAGGCTCCAAACAGAATTTTTTAAACACTTGGAGTTATTTACATACCCAGGATGCCAACCATTGTCACACACACACCACACACACACACCGCACACACACACACATACACACACACACACACACACACACACACACAGGGCTAATTATCACATAGCCAATGTTTGTTCGTGTACAAATCAATATACAAGCAGACCAGTAGGGAAGCTCAATCTACACCTTCCCATTCCTTTTCTTATTTGTGAATTTCAGTTTTTTTTCTAGAGATTACAGGATAAAATATTAAATATCTGATTCATAGTGCTGTAAATACTTTCTTACCCAACCCTGTGACTTTCTTTGGTTTACATTAAACTAGTACATTTTCCAGATCCCTGATGTTTTTCTTGAAGAGTTGAGTCTATCAAGTAAAATTTGAAAACCTTGAGAGACAGAGAGACAAATAATAATAGAACATATTGATCTAGGATTTCCCTCTCTCACAGAATTTTTATCATGTTGGGGTATCAATGCTTTCTTCTTTCCATCAAAACTTCCCTCGGGAATTTTATTTTGTCTTTTCCCATGCTCAAAGGCATATCATTACATTTAGGGTGATCTGATCTTTGAACATTGGAATAGAATGCAGTTCTTTAACACCTTTGCATTTGGGGGGAGTGAAAGAAGTTTTGAAAAAACAGAAACTGTTCCAATGTGACCTTCCCGTGACCTTGGCCTCTAAAGTTTCTTCTCTCCCGGGAAGTTCAACTGCACCTCTGCGATAGTCTCTCTTCACCACCCACTCCCACCCCTGCAATCCTCTCAGCAGAGCCCAAGGCCTCATGAATGACCTCTCAATCTCAAGAGCCCTGGTACCAACCCTTCCTAAAAGTGGGTGAGCTTCAACAGACTTTTCTTTCTGCACTTGTAAGTCCGGCCTTCCTTACCCAAGATAAAATTCCCCGAAAACTTTCCTCACATCAGGTAACTGAAGTAAAGGTTCGTGCTGAGTGGCAAGACCGTGATTTGTTTCATCCCACAAAATCAGATGAGCAAGGTGAGTTACTGGATTTGCTGTTGCTTAGTTCTGGTCCTCTTGATACATGAATAGAACATCATGGTCTTCAAGATGCCTCCTGTATAATCCAGGCTGGTTTGCAACTCAGTCTTCCTGCTGTGCTGGGGTCTCAGGGTGAGCTGTCATGCCAAGGTATAAAAATAATTATTTTTCAGTACTGACAGTTGAATCCAGGGCTTCAAATCTACTGGGCAATGATTCCATCGCTTGAGGCGTATCCCTAGTCATTGACTTTGTTTTGGGTCTGGGTTCTCTCTCTAATTTTGCCATGGTGGGCCTCAGACTTGAAGACTTCTTGCCTCTGCCTTCAGAATACTATACTTTGATTTTTCTAGGCCAACTCTTCCAAAGTGCATTGTTCCTTTGTCTCTAGACATAAAACATTACTTGATAAATTGCTTGCCCTGATTTTCGTGTTTAAATCAAGGCTCTGTATTTCTAACCTCTTTCTAGTCTGTAAGTCTCAGGTGTGAATTTTGAAAAAATATTCCTGCACCTGTGAATGTCTAAAAGAAACTTCCCAGTTCAGCCTGGGGCTCTCCATGACATTGTAGGTCATGGAACATTAAGTATCCCATGGTTCTTTCTTCAGTTCAAGGGCACTTCAATCATTATATTTTCATTATAGTTTTATTTCCCTGGCTTCCTAACTGATGAGTTTTATATGGACAAGGCCCATATCCCATTTGCTTTTTTTTTCTTGTTTTAGTTGCAAACACTAAGTTTGGTGCATAGCCAAAGTTCAGTAAGCTTGCTAGTAAATAAATAAATTCCTTTGCTATCGTATTATTACTATATAGTATTGCTGCCATATTACTCTTTCTGTTGTATCACAACTTCTCCTGTGACTAGCCCACAGTATAAGTCAGGAAATAGCTGAGTGGCACACACTATGGCTGTGCTCGCAAGCCGAGAGATTCAGGGGCTATGCCCTTGGGTTGCAAGCTGAGTCACGTTATCCATCTGGTATGACACTTTGAATGGATTTTCAGGACACAAGCTCTACTCTGGAGTTCAATTTTTGCACAGTGTCCTTTTTACCACCCACACTGAGAGAGTTTCCCACGATGTCTCAGTAACAAACAAGTCCTCTGCACCAATAGATTTCAATATGATTGATAGTCTTGGCTTTCTCATAATAACTTGGGCTCTGAGCTGGACAGTAGTGACACATTCCTATAATCTGAGATACTTAGGAAGCAGAGAATGGAGGATCTTGGTTTAAAGTTCTACCAGGCAGAAAAGATGGAGAAATCCCTTCTCAATCATAGCTAAGCCAGGTGGGAAGCTGAGATTGGGAGGATGGTTGTTCCACGCCAGCCTAGTGAAGACAAGTCCCAAGACTCCAGGCCATCTCCATGGAGTCACGAGCCTTTGATCCAACAAGGATGGGAAGCCAAACATAGGAGGATGGTGCCTGGAGCAAAAGTTCTGGTCCAAAGACAGATCCTATCACCAGAGAAAATCAGAGTGGCAGACACAGCTCAAGTGGTAGAGCACTAGTCTAGCAAGTCTGCATTTCTGATATGGTCTGGATTGATGTTGATTCAACCAGAGTTGAATCTCACTTTAAACAACAGAGCTACAAGCCGGAGCACCCAGGCACAGATGATGAATTACTGTTTTACACAGAATACAGCCATCTCCTTAACAAGACGGAATGATGAATTCACTTCTTCCTCTGCCCTTTAGGTGGTAGATTCAGTATAAAATAAATAGTATTTCTAGTCCTTTTAAAGGAAAGATGTACTTCAGCCTTAACACGAATTTGATACATGATACATTTAACGAAAACCTGGAATCTGAAAGTAAATTTCTTGAAAACTCAATTCGTTAAGTGAAAAGCACAGGGTGTGGTTATCAAATGCAAAAATCAAGATCTCTGAGAATATCTTGACATTTTTACATTTCTCTTTCCTTTCTTCCCTTCCTCCCTTTCTTCTTTCTTTTCTTTCTGTGCTGATGGAGATCAAACCCACAGCCTTGCACTTGTTAGGCAAGCACTCTGCCCCTGAGCTACTCTGCCAGCCCCTGGTATTCCATTAACATCTATAATTCAGAGATTAAAAAGCAAATACTGTCACAGAAGGTAATGTAAGAGATTTCACCTGGAGAGATCAAAAGGTCAGAGCTGCTAATTGGAACAGCTGTTCCAATAGAAAAAGCACCACGTTGCTGCCCTGGTCTCCCTGACCAGAAAGCCAAACGTGCAGATGAAACACTGGGGTTTGAATGCATGTAAAGACAAAAACCAAATCTCCACTGAAGCATGATAGGAAACAGGAAGGGAGAGATTTTAGGTAAAAGCACCTGAGTGTTAGTTTTGTGCTTTGTCTTACATTTCCCCAGTGAAACTGCACTGACTATGCCCAAAGCCCCTTGCAAAACCCCCAGATACTGTCATAAGGAGTTCCTTGAAAATGGAAAGGTCTGAAAAAGGGAAGCACAGACAGCAAAAGTGGGATGTAGAGCAATAGGAGAGAGCCGTCCTGCAAGATTAATTATTTATGTCATGAATCCCAACAAAACAAGATGGTAGGTGAGGATCCTTGTTTGAACTGCTAGTGAGCAGGGATTAAGGTCAGGAGCTGATCTGAGGAATGGAAAGCCTGAGGCTTGAGTGAATACATCCTAGCTGCCTCTGCCTTCTTCAATTAGCCCAGCTGCATCTCTAAGGTGACAGCGAGCCTTTTCTAAAGTATGGGGAAGTCAAAGCAGCCTCCAGACACCCAGTGAATCTTCCCATAGGCGTGAATTCTGGCAGCCAGCAGACCCTGCCTGGGCTTCTCCTGCTCCCTGAATCCAACAACACCTGAATCTAATCTGCCCAAGGATGACTCATTACTGATGACTTGATTAACAGGCTGTGATTATTTGGAAATCATAAGGCTTTTCCAGCATCAGAACTTCCTCTAAGCTATTTTAAAACAGTCCAGAAAATGCAAGTAATTATTGAAATTATCTCAAATGCTTCTTGAAAAGAATGTTTTATAACCACCCAAATAATCATATTCAATTAATGGCTCGATTAGATACAGCATTTCCTGGAAAAATAACATATTCCAAGCTAAAAAATATTTGTATAGTTTTGCAGTGAAAGATGCAGAGGAATATATATATATATATATACACATATATATATATATATATATGTAGAGAGAGAGACAGATACACACAGAGAAAAAGAGAGAGAGCACTGTATATGTGTGCTGTTCTGAGGCTCTAACTCAGGGACTGTGAGTAGTTCCTGCACTGCTTTACTCATGGCTAGCATTCTACCACTTGAGCCACATCTCTACTTACAGTTTTTTGGTGATTAACTGCAGACAAGAGTCCCATGGACTTTCCTACAAGGCTGGCTCCAAATTTTAGTCCTCAGATCTCAGCCTCCTGAGTACCTAAGATTACAGTCATGAGCCTCTGTCAACTTGCTTTGATATTTTATTTTTACTATATTTTATACTATTATTAAACAAACATGACAGCTAGAGAGATGTACGGCTTATTTGTAACCACACCCAGAAGTGAGGGATAGGATACCTGTTTAAATGTTTGTCTATATCACTATGAAAATTAAGGTGAACTAAGAGAATCAAAAAGACCCTGCTGATGTTTGAAATCCTAAAAAAATTCAAATTCTGGAGTCTATAGAACATTCTACCCTAAGTATTTTCATATACATAAGCCTTTATTTACCAGTCCAGACTAAATCTGTATGAACACGGTATTCAAATTAGGCAGGAAATAAGAGCAGAAATGGAAGGAAAAAATGGGTAGATATTAGTTGAGAAAAAAGAAATGATCAACAAATGATTTTAAAGAGTTAAAATGTCTAACACGACTGATCAAGAAAAATATGCAAACTTAAACAACATTGGAAATCACCACAGAAGTGTATTTAAAATACCTAGAAAACCGAGAAATCTGTGAGAAGGTCTCATGGGTCTTAATTTTCTTAGTAATATCATTTGTTGCAGGTTCAACTTTTTTCTTCTTCTGCTGCTTGTGGTTCTTTTGTTTGCCAAACAAAGCATTGCCTAATACGAGGTCCAGACTATCCGCAGGCCTTTTTCAAAGACTCTTGTATTTTTATGTCTTGCATTTAGGTTCCAATTCATACTGAGGTATTTTGTGTGTGGCATCAGGAAAGGATCCAAGTAAATTCTTTAGCCTGTGGATATCTGGTTATTCAAGAACCCTTTTGGTAAAGACTGATACTTTCCTGTCCCCCTTGAACTGTCTTGGCTTGCTTGTGAAAATTAATAATTAAGGTTTCTATTTCTTTACTTTTCACTGTGCTCTCCTGGCAGACATATCTCTTCTCATGCAACATCAGACTGCTGGGGTCTGCAGGACAAGAAAGGAGCTGTTTTAAGGACCAGATATACTCATCCTCATACCCCCACTTAACTGAGGTTACGAAGTCAGCCATGGCTCAAATGCCAGAGACTCTGAGGATGCGCAGATGGTTTTGAAAATAAATCCTTGTTCGTTTGCTCTGTGCTTGAGGGGAGTTTTCATGAATATTATCTGTGGGTTGTTTCATAGATGTTAAGCAGTTATGATTGCGACATTGGGGAGAAAATTCACAGTACTGATGGCACCACCTCCTATTGGGTGTCAATTTGGGCTTTGGGTTTTGTTCTGCATTTTGTTTCTCTCCCCACCCCACCCCAGTACTTCTCTTATCTGCATAGCTGTACTTCCTGTATTCAGGTTCCAGCTGCTCTTCTCTCTTGTAGTGCTCAGCTTTCTGTTAAATAACCTGTGCGTTTTTAATTTGATATTTTTCTCCTCCAGAAGTCCTTTATTCCTCCTATTTCTCTTGTCACTATGTCCATATTTTCCATTCAATATTTTATGTACTTACAATAAGTACTTTAAAGCTCTGACAGCTCATTCCATTATCTCTGTCATTTTTTGGCCTTTTTGTGTTTCCCTTTTTTTGTTGTTTTGTTTTGTTTTGTTTTTGACTAGGGATCAAATCAACTGCCTTCCCACTAAGCTACAGCCCAGCCCTCCTGGGTCGTTTTTATTGTCTGAGTTTCCCTTCTGGTTTTGCTTCATAGTTTTTCTCCTTTGGTCTGTCCCCTAATGTTTTATTACTGCTGAGCATTCCAAGCATCATGTTTGACTATTTAGACTTCTTTATTTTTAGTGGAACATTTGAATTTCTTTTTGAAAGATAGTTGCTAATCGTTTTAACATGTTGGGACTCATATTTAAGCAATCATAGGTGGGGTTTAAGTTCACATTTCATCAGGAACAATTTCATCCTCTTGCTAACATATGATGGGGGAACAGGAGGGGGGGCTTTGCTGAATCCCTAGAGATTTGGAAGTTCTGTCCGTTTTGATTGTTGAAGATGAATATGTGCCGTGTGGCCTTAGGAATATTTCCAGCTTGTAACAGCTTAGCTATTCTTTGATTTGACTCATGAAACTCCACTTTATGAACGTGGCTTCTCCTTCAGCTAGCACGCAAGAACTCTGTGAGCTTTCTGGAACTCTTTTTAGGTCTAGTTCCCTCTAGTTATTCTAGCTTTTGCTTTACCATGTCCAGCCAGTGAGATGTACTGAACAGCCAGATGTCTCTCTTTCAACTCAACTACAGGAATCTTCTATTTGCATCCTTTCCTCTACACCAGGGCCCAGAGTGTGGGGACAGACAAGAAGCTATGCCATAAGAGAGCTTGCCTCCTTCATTTCCCTTTGCAAAGGTACAGTATCATGACATCTGCTATCTAATAGCTGTAAACAGTGATTTTGTATATTTGATTTTATTTTATACTTGTTACAGCAAAGCAAAAGCCCAGTTCATTTTACTGCATTGTGACCTGAATTGAAGTCATCCTAAGAAGCAAAGTCAGGCTGGGTGGGGTGGAGCATGCCTGCAATTCTTGGAACTCAAGACATAGAGACAGGAGGATCGCAGTTTAAGGCCAGCCCAGGCAAAGTTCCAAACTCTTTCAGAAGGAAGCCAGATATAAATGTCTGTCCTTGTCATATTGACCATTCAGAAAGTAGAGGTTAGAGAGTTGCAGCTGGAAGCCCAATTGGGAAAACATGTGAGACCTTATCTGAAAAATAAAAAGCAAAAGGACAGTGGATGTGCTCACGAGGTAAAGCACAGGCCTTGCAAGTGTGAGCCCTGAGTTCAATCCCCATTACCATAAAGATGAAAAGTTAAAACGGGGGTTATTTTTATGAAAGGAATAGTTTTGGAAAATAATTTTAAAGACTTGAAAAGAGTGGACAAAAATACAATGATCTTCAAGTCAAAAATTTAATGAAAACTCTTAAAATATGACTTCCTATAGTCAAGATTTCCCTGTGTATTTGTGTTTGATATGTCTGAAATCCCTATGCTTGGATATGAAACAAAACTCCAGAGAGAACTTTCAAGACCCAAATAACATCTTAAATCAACCCTTCTAGTAAATCTTTACAATGCAATACAGTATTATCAACTCTATGTACCATGGTGTACATTAGAAAAAAAGAAATGCAGAAGGGCTAATGATTTGCCACAATGGTGAATGCCCACCACATGCACAAGACCCTTGCAGGAACTGCAGCACTGCAACCATCATCACTACCAACAACAATAACAACAACACTACCACCACCACCAACAACAACAACACTACCACCAACAACAACAGCACTATCACCACCAACAACAACAACACTACCACCAACAACAACACTACCACCAACAACAACAACAACACTATCACTACCAACAACAACAACACTACCAACAACACTACCACCACCAATAACAATAACACTACCACCAACAACAACAACACTACCACCACCAACTAATAACAACACTACCACCACCAACAACATTACCACCAACAACACCACTACCACCACCAACAACACTACCAACAACAACAACACTACCAACAACAACAACACTACCAACAACAACAACACTACCAACAACAACAGCAACAACACTACCACCACCACCAGTAACAGTAACATCAACAACACTACCACCAACAACACTACCACCACCAACAAGAACAACACTACCAACAACAACAACAACACTACCAACAACAACAACAACACTACCAACAACAACATTACCACCACCACCAACACTACCAACAACAATACTACCACCACTACTACCAACAACAACAACACTACCACCAACAAGAACAACACTACCACCAACAACAACAACACTACCAACAACATTACCACCACCACCAACATCACTACCAACAACAATACTACCACCACCACTACCAACAACAACACTACCAACAACAACAACACTTATATCACCAACAACAACACTACCACCACTACCAACAACACTACCACTACCAACAACAACAACAACAACACTACCAACAACAACAACAACACTACCTCCACCAACAACAACAGTAACATCAACAACACTATCACCAATACCAACACCACTACCAACAACAACAACAAGAATGACAATACTACCAACAACAACACTACCACCAACAACAACACTACCACCATCAACAACAACAACACTACCAACAACAACAACACTACCAACAACAACAACACTACTACCAACAACATTACCACAACAACAACACTACCAACAACACTACTACCAACAACAACATTACCACAACAACAACACTACCAACAACAACACTACCACCAACAACACTACCACCACCAACAACAACACTATCACCACCACCAACAACAACAACACTACCACCACCACGACAAAATTAAAATCCCCAAGCATACAGAACAAGAGTCCACAACCCACTTCAGATTCATCAGAATCCTAAATCTAAACAATCTTCTATTCCTGTTATTCATTTTATTAAACCATAAGTTGGTTGCTCAACTTATAAGTTGGTGTAACTCCATTGGAATCTGCCTCTGCTGCGTATACCACACTTCAGTGAACATGATTGTGTTATATGCATGGGACCCTGTATGCATTTATGTATATACTTATCATTTTGGTCTCACTTCTACACACAAGAGAGAAATAAGCCCTTAGCATGTGCTCTAAGGTGGGGAGGGGAGAGGCAGGAGGCAGACCCAGGGGAGGGAGGCAGATGAAGGAAAGGAGGAAGAGCAGGGGAATGTAATCACAACACGGAATAGACATGTCAAAATGGAGCCTGGAAAATTAAGTGGGGTGGGAGAGATGGGGGGGAAAGAAAAAAAGGGGGAAAAGGCCCAAAAAGCAATGGAACTAAAAAACGGCAAAAAAAACCGAAAACCCCCCCCGTAACATAATAACATAAGTAAATAAAATAACAAAAATATAAAAACCTAAACCCTGTCCTCAGGTAACTTTTGCACAGCCAAGCCCCCACTTCCGGCCTTCAGACTGGAGCCTTTTCGAGTGTCTTCTGCAACCATGCACTGCTCAGATTTGTTTTGGATCAGTCCTACTTGGGCCTGTTGGCATTTGCTTTCTGTCTTCTGAAGCTCCTATTACTCCTCTCGGTGCTGTGTGGTAAGATTTCTTGGAAAGTCTCGGTGGCCCAGAGTTTTCCAGCCTTTGAAATGCAACCCCTCTCCCCGTGTCACATGAGGACATTCGTGACTCTCCACATTCTACTGGCACTGCTGTTTGGAAAAGGATGCAGTCCTTTCCGCTCAGCGTTTCCATACGCTGAGCCTCTGCTTTGCTTTCACAGCTGCTCTTAGTGCCTGGGGTGGGGTGGGGGGCTGCCTGGGGGCTTGAATCTCTCTCCAGACCCTCTGTTCTCTCTCAGCAAAGGTCATGGGGATGCCCATCCCTTAGGGCAGGAAGAAGACCATATGTCCTGGTCAAACTCTGCCAGCACAACTCCTCTGAGTGTCTTTCTAGAAAGCCCCCACGCCATGGCCCGCTACCCCTATCAGCTTTCGTGGAGAAGAAGCATTGGCCTCCAAGGGTCCTCGGGAAAAGCCAGCTGGCCCTTGAACCTCTTTGTGCATCTGGGAGGATGAACTATCTGCGGTCTGACCTCCGTCCGGGCCACAGAAAGCCAGCTCTGCTGTGTGGCTGGCCAGCATCCCTCAGCAGTGCCGCGGGCCAGCTCACTTTACACCTTTGATCGAAGAAATTAAGTTCAATTGGATGAGGAGGAAGGCCGAATGATTTCTAACAGTGAGATGGAAAATCCCTCACCTCAGCCAGGGAGGAGTTTGAACTGACCTGATGGCAGATTCGACACACCCAATGTGCATCTCCTGAGCTGCTTCTTCAGCCCATCCAGACAAGTAAAAAGAAAAAAAAAATCAAATCCTGGCAGTGTTAGAAGAAGAAGACCATATGGTAATTTCCAGAGGAAATAGCTACTCATTAAAATATTTGCAGAGTCTGATGAAAAATATTTTGGTTTTCTAATAATATGCCTCATATTCTGAAGCAGCCAAACAACCCACACCCCTCGCCTGGCTGGATCTAATATCGGCAAGGGTGTATTGTGAAAAATGGGGACTTGCAGGCAAAGATCTATGAAGTGTATTCTCAAGCGATGCACTCTGCCCCTTGCCATACCACTTTCTCACTTGATATACGCATTCAGAGACACAGATATACGCATTCAGAGACACAATGTGGTCAATACTAAAATCACCAAAACAATAGCTAGAGAATTACAAAACAGAGGAGGAGAGTGCAACCCATAAGAATACACCAAGAGCCAGGCACCAATGGCTCATGCCTGTCATCCTAGCTACTCAGGAGGCTGAGGTCTGAGGATCACAGTTCAAAGCCAGCCAGGGTAGGAAACTCTGTGAGACTCTTCTCTCCCCTATACCACCAGAAAACCAGAAGTGGTGCTGTGGCTCAAGTGGTAGAGTGCTAGCCTTGAGCTGAAGAGCTGAGGGACAGCACCCAGGCCCAGAGTTCAGGCCCCATGACCGGACCCCAAAAAAAATATTTTAAGAAAATAGTAAATCACCTGCAACTATAAAATTAAGACATAACTTTAAGTTGATGGATTCCTACATACAAAAATTTAGCATCAACATTTAGGTTGAGCCATGGCTGTCATCTTCGCTACTCAGATGGCTGAGTATCTAGGTTGATACTTGATCTGAGGATCAAGGTTCAAAGCCAACCAGGGTAGAAAAGCTTATGAGACTCTTGTTTCCAATTGGTCTCCCTGATCAGGTGGTGGAGCACAGGGCTTGAACAAAAAAGCCAAGTGAGCCTCTAGCCTCAGTACCATACATAGAAAAAAAAGTTAATTTGGAAGGAAAACTAATAATAACACAGCTCAGTTGAATCCACTTGAAATGAAGGAGAACATATCATTAGACACAGCCTAGAGAATTCAACTAGATAACTGGGGTTGATGAGACTGTGACTCCATCTTTAATGCTAATACACCTGACCCACAAAAGGATTATTGCCATTTTTGAATATTTTAAATGAAGACAATTAATGAAATTATGTCCAAAGAGCAGTCTTTAAAGGATGGGGTCTGAAGTACCCAACTTAAACACTAGAGGGACAGAAGGCAAAGAAAATTAGGACAGATAATCAGATCTACTAGTTTAAGATCTACTAGTTAAGGGTTAAAACAGCATGAAGAAGGCCAGCAGTGGGCAATATAGATGTGACTCAGGACTCAGCCTCAGACCAAGAAGGTTCTAATGACAGGGAGTCCCTCTTAGGACCACAATGCTTCTCACCAAGGTGAATTCTGGGAAAGGATGGGTATAGGGATTTACTGTAGACATTAACCTGAGGGCCAAGGCTTGGGAAGCAAGGCGGGGGCTTCCCAAGTCCCCAGAGTGGAAAGGATCACTTCAGAGATGGCTTGACAGGGATGAGGAGAGGTTACAAGTTCTTGTCCAGAGAACATGGGGTGGGGACCTCCCACAGAGCACGCAGCTTTGCAAATCCTGATGTCTGGGCTACAAAACCAGGTTTCCCCTCACTTAACCCCAATTAGAGGGTCGGGATAAACAGAGAAAATCGGCCAGAGAGAATTCACTCTCATTTCTGATGCGGTCACATTCATCGGAGCTATCCACACACCTTGATGTATTCTTACGATTGTAAAAGCACGGTGGGGTGAGATTCCATTTTACCACAGGATAAAATGGCAGCTTATGGAGTTCCTGTGAATTGTCCAAGTCACTTTGGAAATCCCTAGCCAGGCTGGGCCTTTCCTCCCAGCCGTCGGTGGACCCGTCACCTGTGTCACAAGGGATGAAAGAACTTTCCGGACATACAACAATCCCCTACAAGTCGTCTGCTAGAATTTCCTAGTGGACAAATTGAGGAAATACGTAAAGGCTTGGATTTCAATGTTGTCCCCATGGAGAATGACAATGTTTTCCATGTCTCAAGTGAAGAACGTAGGCTCGTGAATCACTCTATGGAGGCTAGCTGAAGGAGGCTAGAATTACCAAGTCATTGTTTAACTCACCTTAAAATCAAGGCACAATTCCCGGGTAATCTTACTTTATTATATTCTAAGCTATAGATTATTTTTTGGGGGGGTATTCATCATGGGTCTTGAACTCTGGGACCTGGGTGCTGTCCCTCAGCTTAAAGCTGAGCACTCTACCACTTGAGCCACAGAACCACTTCCGGTTTTGTAGTGGTTCACTGGAGATAAGAGTCTCATGGACTTTCCTGCCCAGGCTGGCTTTGAACTGTGATCCTCAGATCTCAGCCTCCTGAGTAGCTGGGATGACAGGTGTGAGCCACCAGTGCCTGGCTAGATTTATGTTTTTAACAAGGACATGCACACACTCCTTCATCCATCCATTTACAAGGAGCAGAAATAAGATGTGAGTGGAGGAAGGCTGAGGCAGAGAGTTTGAGATCAGCTGGAATCCCCCTCATGATAAGATCTTACAGGGGTGAATCCATCCGGGGAAGGAGTTCAGCAAATGTCATCTGAATAATACTCACTTTGTGGCCTCAGATCAAACCACTCTGGCTAGGGGGCACACCTGCAGTGCTGTTTACTCTCAGCCCCTCCCCTTGGCGATCTGACTCTACCCATGTGGGGCCAGGGCAGGAATCAGGAATCCTCATGCAGACGCCTGTGATGACCTTTGAACTCTCAGCCCAGGAAGAGCCTTCCAAGCTGTGAAGACCCAAACTCACCTTCTAGAAACAGGCACAGAGAACACACGTGATCGGACACCACTCTAGGCTCCTCCTCTTTCAGATGGACTATTTCCAAGTAGAGAAGCAATGGCCCCCAAAGTGCTCCTGGCTGAGCCAGGCCAGCCCTTGCCCTTTAGTGACAGGCCAGCGCCGGTCACAGAGACCCGGAGAACGAAGTGGCCTTAGGGCAAACACTCAGGCAGACAAATCCACCTCCCTGGAAGACTTGTCACGTGATGACCAGGTCATCCGAGGCCTTGCCCTCTCTCACTGGCCTTGATATCATAGCCACAACTGGGCGGGGTTGGGGGGGACCCCAGGCTGTGAACACAGCCTGGAGATGCTGGCTCTAGCCACAGTCTTCCTCGCTCTACTTTGAGCAAGAGAAGCTCACTCTCAACTTCGGGCATTTCTCTCCAAGTTGACACATGAGTAGCTCTGGAAGGAGGGAAGAGGGGAGGGTGAGAGGGAAGGAGGAGGGCCAAGAAGGGAGGAAGGGAAGTTAAGGAGGTTGGGAGGGAGGAAAGGAGGGAATGAGAGAGGGAAGGAGAGAAGGAGGGAAAGAAGGAAGGAAAAAGGAGGAAAGGCAGGAAAGAGGTAGAAAGGCAGGAAAAGAGGAAGGAAGAGAAGGAGGGAGGGAAGGAGTAAGGGAAGAAAGGAGGGAGAAGGGGAGAGAGGGAGGAAGGGAAAGGAGGGTAGAAAAGAGAGAGGGAGAATGCATCAGCCAAAGATGGCTGCGCCCAGGCAAATGGAGCAAAGGTTGTGGTGAGACCTGAGCGGCCCAGGAGGAAACGGGAGCCGGCTGCTGGGAGGTTCAAGATGGATCATAAAACAGATGATACTCCCAAGGAAAACTTAATTTTTTATATCATAACCAGACAAATTAACCAACTTCCAGAAGCAGGAGTACCCTTGAATATGGACCAGCGTATGTTGGACTTAGTGCTGCTCTCTGTGGCCTCGTAGCTAACAGTCTTTTCTGATGTATCTTGCATGTTACAAAGGCTCCAGTGGCATCTGGCCTACCAATGGCAGGGATCCCATTCTTGACAGCTAATGTGGCTTACAGAGGTTTTGTAAGTTTACCTTTGAGTACAGGTGATTTGAGTTGTGAAACCTGTTCTCTGACTGATTGGTTTAGTTGGAGGTGGTCTGTACCCTATTATCTTGGCTATTCCTATAAATGAGAGGGTCTAGCAGCCAGGTTCGGATCAGCACTGCTACCAGATAAAGTAAACATCTTCACTTTCTGGATCAGGATTTCTAAGCTTGTCTTTAGAAAAATGCTATTTCCCATTTTACTTCAGACTGCATTTGCAGCATACCTTGGATCTAGACAATATCAGCTACTCATAAAGGCTCTTCAGTTACCTGAACCTGACCTAAAAATGACTTAAATAAAATAAATAGGTAAAAATAAAAAGAGAGAGAGGGGGGGAGGATTGAGAGGGTTAGGGAGAGTGACAGAGTGGAGATGGGAGGGAGGGAGGAAGGAGGGAAAGAGAGGAAGGCAAGGAGGGAGGAAGGAAAAGAGGAAGGAAGAGAAGGAGGGAGTGAGGGAAAGAAGTGGGGAGGGAGGAGGGAGAGAGGAAGGGTGGTAAGGGGGAAGGGAAGGAGGAAAGGAGGGAGAAGGGGAGAGAGGGAGGAAGGGAGGGTGGAAAAGAGAGGTAGGACTGAGAGAGGGGAGGGAGAGAGAGAAGGAGGGAAGAAGGGAGGGAGGGAGGGAGGGAAGGGGGGTCAGAGAAGGAGGCAGGAGTCTCCAGTTAATCACTGCAGGTCACTTTGGGTAAGATCCACTGAGACAGCACAGCACACAGGGCCGAGTTGTAACTCATCATCTGGGGTGCAGGCATTTGTGAGTCTCCAGCCCCCCCCCCGCAGGCCCCTGGCTCGGGCAGAGCCAAGCGTCCTCTCTCGGATTGCTCCCCTGGCCAGAATCTGTCTCTCCTGGCACAGAGGCCTCTCGGCCCTCCGTGGCTCTCCACAGTCCTGGGGTCCCCACGCCTCCGCCGGGCCCCTGCGCCCCTGATCACGCCAGGGATGGACCTAGCCACCTTGTGCATCCACACCACGACCTTGCCTTCCCCTCTGAGGCGCGGGTAGGACCCTGAAGCCGGCCCACCTTCTATACGTGCAAGCCCAGCACCAAGTTTAGCTTGCAGAAAGAGCAAGGGAGGAGACAAAGGCAGCCTGAATTCGAGCCTAAAAGGGGAGTCTGGAAGAAGCCCTGGGTGTGGGGGACGGGGGTCGTTTCCACGGTCCCCCATTCTTTCCTGTAACCCAAGGCAGCCCCAGAGACACCTGGCAGGGGTGGAGCTGCCGAAGATGGATTCGCAGGTGAGCCAGAACAATGCCTCCCTCCGCCATCACTTCCCCCTAACAGCCACTAGAGGGCGATGGAGGCCCATTCATCCCGGCCGTCCTGGAGTCCTCAAAGCCCCTCCCTTACCTTCAGGGCACAGAGGGGGGGGGGGATCTGGTTTGTGGCTCTGCTTGTCAGAGGGTAGAACTGTCCTGTAGTCTGCAATGAGACCCTGCGGGACATCCGGGCACCGCTTCTCCATGCTTGCTCTGGCCTGCCTGATTTCTCTGTACCTTCACCCAAAGGCCCAGGCTTGGAAATGTTTTTGCCCACCCCCTCCTCCCCCAATGGGTCAGGTTGAGAGAAGGAGGCCCTAGGCTCCCCTAGCCTTCAGCTCCAGGCCACCCCATTGTCAGAGCTCCATTTTCAACCCTCAGAAGCAAACAGCATCCATCTGGTTACTGTAGCCCTGTCCCACCTCCTAGGGTTGGGGGACGATGGGGAAGGGCTGGGGGGTGGGGGCGTCTCCCCCTTCCCGTTCTCTCTCCTCCACGGGGCTGGGACTCCCTTCTTCCTGGACAGATGGGGATGGGCAGTCTGCAGCCCCCAGCCCAAAGCTGACCACGCCTGCGCGAGGGAACTATTTCCAGGGCCCAGCTCAGCTTCTGGAGGACAGGGCGATGAAGGGTGAGTTCGGGGTTGAG
Organism: Dipodomys ordii; assembly: GCF_000151885.1. Lineage (NCBI taxonomy): Eukaryota > Metazoa > Chordata > Mammalia > Rodentia > Heteromyidae > Dipodomys > Dipodomys ordii. Next base: position 60,499,603 of record NW_012267217.1, read on the forward strand.
AGCCAAAACCGCAGCCATCAACATCGCCAGGGCCATCAGCAGTGAGATCTGGTCTTCGGGGAATAAATTAACCAATGACAAAGGAGAAGAAGGTCTAGCTTGGTTCTGGAGCAAGGTTTTTAAGACTTGAGCTGGCAAACGAATCACCTGGATATTGTTTGTTTCTTTGTATTTTCTTTAAGTAGTTGTACAAAGGAGTCGACACTTAACAAGGCAGTTTATGAACACAATGTATCTCAGCCAGTGTCTCCCTTGAGAACGTTCTCATCCATCCCGCCCCGCCCCACCCCTGCCCTTACTCTTCTTATTGCTGTGGGGTTTACAGGGATTTTTCACTGCATTCTTAAACACAGATTTCGGGGTCTTCTTCTCAAAGCTCTGATTTCAAAGTCTAGATTGCAATCCTATTATTTATATTTCTTTGCGGCAGTTGGGAGATAATAAATTCTTCTCTCTCCTTAGGTTATTTCGCATAACTTTTTTTTCTTATTTTTAACACCTGGTTTTATGACTCCACTTTGAATAGCTTTGTATGGTCCATTTCACCTCTTCTTTATAGATGATCAAATATAAGGAACCGAGACCCTTTCTAAAAGCACATATTTGAATTTTATTTTTTAAATAAGATCAATTCTACAAAATTGTGCCCTAGAAGAAACCACCCTCTTGAGTTTAAGATTCTTTGAGCTGGCTAAAAATATATGATGACTATAATAATAAATATTTTTGCAATTAGTTTTGTAAAGAGTCTGCTTAAGTCATACATTTTAATACACATGGAATTTTTAATTTCACACATGATTTAACACTAAACAAAGTTTATTTAAAAATACTCACAAAACTGTAACCAGCAGATTAAATGCTTTTCATTGGGAAATTGTATAGAAACTCAGACAAAGAGCAGAGAGAAAAACTAAAAATTATCCTTGGCATGGTTTTTTTTTTACTCCATATAGAACCAGATGTTAAAAGAAAAAAAAGTCAATTTAGCTTAGTTTCTCTTCTCTATAATACCTTGCATTTACAGATTGCCCCCCCATTCAACTAAAAATATAGCAGCCTTGGCATGCCCTTTTTATTTTAATGAATAGATCTTTGTTGTCATGTGACATAGCGACTGCCCCTTGGGTTGAAGCAGCTCTGAGGACAGCCCTCATCATTGGTGCTTCCAAGCAGTGATTTCACTCCTGCACATCAGAGACCTTGGATTTGGCTGACCTAATATCGGCTCGTTAATTATTTTCATGACTTACTGCTGCTCCCTCCTGTACATTAATGAGTTTTCTTAGTGCAAGAAGCCAAACTACAGGAAATGCCTGGTTGCATGCATGCAAAATTCCTCTGGGTTCATTCTGAATTTACACTCCATCTCCATCTCTGTCTCTGTTTCTGTCTCCATCTCCATCTCCGTCTCTGACTCTCTCTGTCTCTGTCTCTCTCTGTCTCTGTCTCTCTCTTCTCTCCGTCTCTCTCTGTGTTCTTTGTCTCTGTCTGTCTGTCTGTCTCTCTCTCTCTCTCTCTCTCTCTCTCTCACTCTCGCTCTCTCTGTCTCCTTCACAATCTTTTCTGGTTCCAGGGTTTGACAAGCTCAGGTTCTTGGACTTGCTCAGCCTGCTTTCTTGGCCTGATGCTCTACCACCTGAGCCATGTCTTCAGGCTGGCTTTTGGCTGGTTCTATTGGAGATGGAATCTGGCCAAGTTCTACCTGGTCTGGCTTTGAACTACAGTCTTCCAGATTGCAGCCTCCTGAGTAGTTGGTATTATAGGCCTGAGCACCACTACCTACCATATTTTTCATGGTTTTAATTTGTTCATATGTAGAATGATGAGTTTAAAGAAATTGATTTTAAGGAAACTTTCATTTCTCAGATTCCATAATTTTTTAATCAGTCTCTTATATGTTTAATCTTATTAAATAGTTATGTAAGTGGACAAAGTCATTGGGATTTTAAAAATCATAGTTGGGATATAACTTTATTTTTAATATAATTTAATTGTTATTACTAAGGTGGTGTAAGAGGTATTACCATTCATAGGTCAGGACAATGCCACCCCTTCTGTCATTTTCCCTCAGTTTCCCCTTCCTGTTCCTGACTAAAAGTTGCCAATTCACTTTTCACACAGTATCTGTGGAGTACCATAACTTTATGAATCTTCTCAAGACAGATGAAATCTAATAGTAGTCACATGCTAATTTGTTCTCCCCCTTCCCCCCCCCCCTTTTTGAATAAGAACACTGACAAAGATGAGTTTAGCTGGTATGGCCTAACAAAAAGATCCACTAGGTGGCAGTATCATGAAGAAAATGACAGCAGTGTGGGACGCTGTGGCTGGAATAGATCCGCTTTGTCTGCTCAAACCTCCCTGAAAAATTGAATTATCTAATCAATATAAGCCAAAATGAACCAGTGAACTGGAAAATATTGATAGCAATTTTGGGTTGTTTTAAAATAAGATCAACCAGCACTGTAAACGTTATGTGGGAGTTCATTCTAAAAACTGGTACCAAGATTGCTTTAAAAATTCAACCATCATTGGGCAGGGGTGATGAGCGGCTGAGGAGGGTGAAAGGTGTGATATTGATCAAGAGGCACTGTATTCATACACTGCTTTGTTGGATGGCCACTCCTTTGTAGAACAATTTAGAGATAATAAAACTATTTTAAAAAAATTAATCAAATATGGAGTTGTTTTTTTTTTTTAAATAAAAGAGACTGGTAGTAATTCCTAGGAAAAGAATCTAAGAGGAAAGATTGACCAACTGATTCATTTCTTTAAAACTGTATTTGGAAGGTGGAACAAGGAAGTATTGTCTTATGTAGTGTGTTCCTTGTGTGTGACCTGTTCCTTGTGAGATGAGCTGTTTTAATGGGTCCAGAGGGAAGTGGTAGCCTACAGCTAGGGACCAGACAACATGTTGTCAAATCACAGACTCTTAGTACCTGGGGCTCCTCCATTTTCCTGAAGTATGAACCTCAGCATGGACACCAGCCTCTCCCCACCCTTTCCTTCAACACCAGACACTGGTGGTGGGTTGTGGGGTATGAATTCAGTGTTGATGGAGGGAATACCACCTTCTCTCCTAGAGGGAACCCAGGACAAGGGGTCAGGACAGCTCTCAGGGAAGACTTGGGCAAGCTGACCACTGGGACCACAGGAGCAGAAGCAGAGACTTGCAAGGCTTCCCTGCAGTTCAGATGCAGATCTGACTCTGCCTTCACTACAATGCTCTCCATCCTGGCCTAGCTAAATTCCAGCTGCCACCTAATTTCTGATGAAAAGCAGTGTGGTCATAGGTCTAGATTTTGTGGTAAGTCTGCAGAAAGACACGGCTTGAAATTCTTCAACGTTTACATCTTGCTGAGCTTTTGTCTCTTTCCTGCCACTGGAAAAGGAATAGAGAGATGTGTCATTGGGGTTTGGTTTGATTGTTTGGAGCTTATGTTCATTTCCATGCCTCCTTTCCTCTCACATCAGAGTGTGGCAACTGTGGCTGAAATAACCACACTGAAGTCCACAGAATCTCTAGGTCAGGTCTGCGGACTTGGTTCAATGGGTCGAGCATTTACTTAGCCTAACAGAACAAGGCCCTGGGTTCAATCCCCACTCCCACAAATACAAAACAAAACCCAATCATGTCTCCTTTTTTTTTTTTCCCTCTCGGAGATTTACAGTGAAGGTTTTCTGAGGCATAGACAAGATATTGAAGATGTTGCAATTGCTGCAAAGATTCCAAACGACAAGGCTGAGAACTCCTGTCTAGAACAGTCTTTCTTCTCAGCAAATTTTCCTTCAGCTGAATCTAATTTACAACTTTCACTCACTTACTGGGATGTCTAATGTTGATGTTCCCTAGCCGTTTGTCATGGTTTTCCATTGGTCTTTTCTGTTTGCCAGTGTTCCTGTTTGCTTACAATCTCCAACCTTGAATTACTTCTCAGCTGTTTACTCTAGTCTGTCTATGAGAGGATTTTACACTGGGATACTCTTGGGGTTCTACTATTCTTTTAATTTGCTGTCTCGTGGGAAGGCAAGTTGCTCTCTGGAGTGGCTTATAACCTGAGAGAGTGATCAGAGTGCTGTCTGGGAATCCATCCATGGCTGTTTTGCCTTTTCTTTTGCAGAATGCCCAGTGGTATTTTTATAGGTTTAAGAACTCTGTTTTCTGTCAGTTCTACTGCTCTGTGTGTCTGGGTCACAGACGATTGATATTTTCCTGCTCTAATCCCCTTCATTGGCTTTAAAGTTCCCAGAGGAGTAAGTTTCCTCCTAGAGCCAGTACACAGTGTGGGCAAGGTTCCCACAGAGCTCCACTCACAGCTCCACACAAAGATGGCGGCCCGCTGTCCTTTCTCGTGGCTGTCCAAGGAAGCCACATTCCAGTTCTTGGTCTTGACTCTGGTTTATTCCTGCTGCAGGGAGATTGCCTGCCATTCTTTGGTGCTTTGGCCATGTAGTGAAAAACTACTCATTTATCTAACTTGTCTTTGGGGGGGTCTGAAGCAGCATTTTGGATTCGCCTGTTCACTTATCCCCATTCCTTCCCCAACCCACTTCAATACACGCCCTCGGATCCCAGGGCCCTCCCAACCCCTGGCCACACCAGACACGACTCCCTGCTGGGGCCACAGCTAGGGAAAGACACAGATACCCACCACCTCTGACAATGTGAGCATTTTACACCACAGAGCTCATTTTCTTTCTGTATGGGTTTCTTAAAATCTTACCACAATGGTTATAAGCCACTGAATGATCATTGTGGTACAGAAGGGTTTCTCTTCCTTCCTTCCTTCCTTCCTTTTCTTTCTTCTTTTGTGCAAGTACTGGGGATTGAACATAGGTTCTCATAATCTCACTTATCTTTTTTGGCTCAAGGCCCTTGCTCTGCCCCTTGAGGCACATAGACGCAGCCAGCTTTTTGATTGTTAATTTGTAGTTTTTCCCACCTGGACTGGCTTCTAACCATGATCTTCAGATTTCAGCCTGCTGAGTAGCTAGGATTTCAGGCATCAGACCCCAACAGCACCCAGCTGGCTTTTAAATTTTTAGTAATTTTGAATGACTAACATTCAACTGCTTCTCCCCCAAGTGTGTTTCTTATGGATGCATATTCTTAATTAAATGAGTTTTATAAAAATACATGAAATTATTAGTATTTTAATGCATGTTGAGATGAAGTTTGGCCCTTGTTTTGCATTTTACATTATAGAAATTGGTGAATTTTGGGGGCTGTTAGGCAGGGCTCTGCTGACTCTTCTTTGGATTGATCACTGAGTCTTAAAGAACAGAAAGTAATTTTTTAAACAGTTTTTAAATACTTCTAGAAAGATAATAGGAGTGGTAAAGCAAGCAAAAGAAATCATCACTCCAAAGTAATTTGTGAGAAATCACGATGGTAAAAATACTTAAACGTAATTGGAAATTAGCTTTTCGGTTGCAACCATTTGCTTAGATCTTTACGGAACAAAGGAACTAAAAGATAATGAAAGAAACATCCATCATCAGATCGCTCAGATTGCGCGAAAGTGCCTCTGCCCTTAGTTTAAAAGAATAAAAATCAGCGTATCTCGCATATGATTAGCCAGGCTCCATTTGGATTGTCTCCATTATGATCTTCTTGTTAGAGTGTAATGAGATTCAGCCCGCACACGGGAGCCTTTACCACCTGTCACGGAGCCATCTGTCCACGACTTAAAGGCACGAGCAGACTGTCTTCCGTGAAAAGAAAAAAAAATTGTATTAGAATGTTTTTTTCTTTGTTCTTTGTTCCTGATTTAAAGCCCCTGGATTGGGATCAGGACCTGACAGGAGCAAACCTCTCCAGGTGCTCTGCGATGCGTCCTCAGACAGGACTGCCTGTGAACACCTGGCTCTCACCCTAGCCTCTTCACACACTATCGGGCTGAGCGGAGACTGGAGCAGATAAGCCACAGAACCTCCATGAAGTCTGCTCTTCTTTCAATGTCCCCTTCAATCCACACCATGCATTGATAAGCTGCCTTCGGTACAATCAGTGACCAATGCTGAAGCCTTGTTACCAAGGGATATCTGTCGCTTGAAGGAGAGTTTGCCCACAGTTCTGTGGGCTTTGCAGATGCATAATGTGCCACATGTATGGACTGTCTAGTGGAACACAGTTGTTTCTTTGCTCTGAAAATCTCCAATCCTTTACCTACTCATCCTCTGTTCCAGTGTTAGACATGACTGCTACTACTACTACTACTAGTAGTAGTTATTATTATTATTATATTACTGGTTTTGTAGTTTTTCATTTCATGGAATTTCATAGAGCTTGGCAATTATCTTTGGGGCTTTCTTTTTTTTTTCTTTGAGCAATATACACACATACATGTTTTCAATTATTTGAAGTACACTATCTTAGTCCAACTCATCTTCTTCTATTCTACTTCTTTCTCCTTCTATTTTTTATTACTTAATCATCATTATCAGTCATGTCTATTGGCTGTTACAAAATACTATGTCAGAATCCAGCCTTACACCTCTTATTCTAGCTATTCAAGAGGCTGAGATGTGAGGATTGTAGCTTAAAGCCAGCCTGGGCAGGAAAGTCTATAAGATTCTTATCTCAATAAACTACCAAAAAGCCAGAAGGGAAGCTATAGCTCAAGTGGTAGAGTGCTAGCCTTGAACACAGAAGTTCAGGGACCATGTTCAGGTGCAAAGTTTGAGTTCCAGGATAGGCTCACACACACACACACACACACACACACACACACACACACGTGTACACACCAAAAAACCCACTATATTTGGAAAATAACATAAAATTCTAAAAGGAGACTTCAAATTTGTCACTCCACTTTATGAACTGAGATAAATAAGAAAGGGACATAAAATAAGTAGGAAATTGTGGACTTTGAACCCAGAGCCTCAGTTTTTTCAATTCTGAAATGGGGGAGCCAGGTTTCTCATGAGGACTAAATATTATCTATCTGTCATCTATCTATCTACCTATCTATCTATTATCTCTCTATGGAACTCAACAACAGTGAATGAAATAGACAAAAAATACAAAAGAAAGATGGAATATTGGAAGGAAAAAAAGGACTAGCAGGACTCAGGTTGGGCAAGTTGGAGTGGAGGGCCTTGCCACCCCAAACATGAAAATGTTTCTGAGAGCAATTTCCTCATCAGGATACCGAAACTTCTTCAAAGATGTGGAATAGAACTTTAAAAACAAAACAGAACCCTCAAACCTCACAATTATGGAAATTCAGGTGATATTTTTTCAAGAATGTTTTCTCTAAAATCAACACAATAAGCACAAAATGTAATGCTATTTCTCTTCTCTAATAATTCTCAAAATATCCAAAATGGAAGAGAATTATAATGGGATAAAATGGTAATAAAAAGTAATGTTACTATCTTAGCAATTTCAATACTTCAAACCATTTTTCAATCAGTCTCTTTTTTGAGCTGACATTTTTAAATTGCCCATTTTAGCCTTCATAAATATTTCTGAATGTATAGAACAACAGAGGGTGAAATGCTGGTGAAAGGACTTTAACTCAGGACCTTGATCTCCCAACCAGCTTTTCCACTCTCACCTGGAGCTCTCCCACTTGAGCCATACCTCTACTTCCAGCTTTTTGTTGGCTAATTGGAGGAAAGAGTCTCAGGAATTTTTGTGCTAAGGCTGGCTTTGAACCTTGATCTGCAGATCTCAGCCTCTTGAGTAGCTAGGATTACAGACATGAGCCACTGGTATCCAGCTAACAATAATACTTTTCTAATAATTATGGAACTGTATAAAGATTGTGGTTCCCTCTAGGAGACCACTGGATGTTTGACATACATGAATGATATTTTACAAGAAAAGTGTTCAAATCTGAACATTCATAAAGATCCTCTCTCTGTAGGTAGGGCTGAGGCTTCCGGTCCTCAGATTCCAATGGAGTTGCCTATGTTAATCCCTCCAAAAGAAAAGAGAGGTGAGGAATTGTAACAAAACAAGTCATAAACATGATCACCTGATGCCCATGCCTGTCTATCTACCAACCAGACAGGAACTCACAATCTCGACTTCCTTTCACCTGCCATTGTGATAAATTCAGGAGGAACTCAGACAATCCCCCTTTCAGTTAGGCCTTCTCTTGGTAGTGTTTTAAGCAAATTTGTTCTTTCTCTCCTCCAGGCCATAAAGTTACAAATGACATTACAACACAACTTCTATTCCCTACAATTACTGGTAGGCCAGGATCCAGCTTCTGTGTGATTGTATTCTGATATTCTATTAGATCACACTGTCCCCTCTCCCTTCCCCTCCCAGGACCACTCCCTAACTCTCTGCCAGAAAAACAAATCACAACCCAGGACATCTCTCTGACCCTATTCACCTTGAAACAGTTACCAAAAAATGAGGCCTTCGCTCTACTCCAGCCAGGACTGGTTTTGTTGTGTCGGTAGAGAATATGTTGGAGGCCTCTTTTAAGGAAACATGTGGACAGAGGAATAGCGAGGTCCGGGCTGGATGAGCTAGAATGTAAGTGATCCCGGTGTGCAAAACAGGCCAAGATCAATGAGGAAGCCAGTCTAGATCATACAACAGGCCAGAAGGAATGATACAAAAACATAATGGCTCCCCCTACCCATGAAATCTGAACTATGGTCTAAAACTTAGCTAGTCAGCAGAGTCAATGTGTGTGTGTGGATGAGAGAGAGAGAGAGAGATCAAATTACTACAATATCCATCAAGTGCAGTCCCTTAGTAACACAGCAGGAGCAGCAGCAGAGGCAGAACCCCTTCAGCTGGCCAGCCACCCAGGTTCCAAGAACCTTTTGCTCTCTCAAAGTATCCTATCTTAGTAAATTCTTCTTTTTTCTCTTTCTGTTGTGGGGCTTGAACTCTGGGCCTGGGTGCTGTCCCTCAGCTCTTCCGCTCAAGGCTAGCACTCTACCATTTGAGCCACAGCGCCACTTCCGGTTTTCTGGTGATTCATTGGAGATAAGAGTCTTACGGACTTTCCTGCCGAGGCTGGCTTTGAACAGCGATCCACAGATCTCAGCCTCCAGCGTAGCTAAGATTACAGGCATGAGCTCCCAGCACCCAGCAGTAAATTGTTTTACTAATCCACAACCTGAGCCCCCAAATATCTGTGCCATTGTGCAGCAAAATTTCCCCAAGGTTCCTGGAATTTTCCGGAGATGGGAGGAAAATTACTTTTGACATCTGTGAACTGGCATCACTGACTCAATTGAACACTGTATTTTCCAGGGGCAATGTTTAGGTGCTGGCCTTTCCTAGTGAGAAGGGGCATAAATAGAATTGCTCCCCCAGGGACGAGAGTGAATTTTACCAGTGTAATTTCCCTGTACCTAGATTTCCTTTCCTGGTATCTAAGGAGCCTGGCTTTATTGAGGATCAGCATTTAGCCTAGAGGAGGCCCCGAGGTCATTCCTTAGGGGCCAGCACCTACTTCTCCATGCTAGGGAGTCCAGGTTTCATTGGAGTCTTCAAGTTCAAGTTCACTAAGACTCCTGGAGAATGGCAGTCTCCTGCAGCATACACCCTACTCAGGATCTGCAGCCAATAGGTCAGGGTCCTTAGGTGTTGTCTGGTGTTACATAGACCTGGATCCCTCTTCAGGATTGCCTCTTTGTAAGGAGCTTGGTTATCTGATGTCCCCCAGACTGAAGGTGAGAGCTTCAGTTCTCTCCAAAGCATGTCACTTCTAATGGCCAAGCTGCCCTTCAGAGCTCCAGCTAGGCCTGACAGGGACGGTCTCCATCTGTGTCAGGGTTAAATGACTTCTCCTACCAAGCCTGTTCCACCTAATTTCCTTCTGTAAGCATTTTTCCCCCAACAAGACTTTTGGTCTCCTAACTCTGTCTCCGTGTTTATTCTCTCCTTCCAGGTATAGTCTATCCGAATAACTCAACAAACGCTTAAGTGCAGAGCAGAAGGCGAGGTGCTGGCTGAGATCTCAAGTTCATTATTAAATGATCTGTGACCAACTCTTTCTTGCCATGATGAGGAGTAGCAGTTGATATCTGTGCAACTCAGCTTTCCGTCTCTGTGACGAATTACTCGAGACAATCAACTGGAGAAGAGTAACAATTGATATGGACTTAGCCTTTCAGAGGTTCAGCCAGATTTCTTGCCTCCATAACATGAAGGCTGAAGATCAACTGGAATGCATGGTGGAGAGGAAGCAGAGGAAAGGCATCTCTCTCCAATGATCTAACTTCCTCCCACATCTTAAAAGACCACGCTCCAATGGCACCATAATTCGGCGACCAAGACTTCAGCATATGGGTCTCTGGTGGATTGTTAAGATGAAAACTCTAGCCTTAGCCAGGTGGATGCAGGTCAACTACCTGATGGCTTACAAGGGCCTTCCTCCACAGGTCCTTTCCTCTTTAGCCATTCTGTGTATCCCTGCGGCATCTCTGACAGGCAGTGCAGGGATGTCATTTTCTAAGAAAGAGATTCACGGGAAATTCAGCTGTTAGACTCCTTTCATTCGCTGTAATATGCTTTGGCAGCTACAGTAAGTGAAAATGAGGTGTGGGCTGTTTGCCCTTTCAACCAAACTTGCTGAAATGATGAAGGGTATGTCCGCCCTGTGGCAGGGGTATATGCAACTTAATGACTCCCCAGGAATCCCTAAACTCGCCATTCATAAAGAAGATGGTTTTGCATAAGCTGAACATCGTGAAGTGCCTCTCAAACACTTTAAATGAGAATGTATCTTCATGTGACAGGAGGTTATTTTCCTACTAAAGGGCATGTTCCTTCACTATTCATGAGACATGATAGCTTTGGGTGTTTGAGTACCTTCCTTAGGCTTCTTCTGAAGGGAAACTCTTGAGGAAAGTCCACGTCCACAGCCTCATACTCAGCCAGTTGCTTTTCTTAAAAATTAAATCTCTTTTTCCTGGCATTTGTCATGCCTGTAAGAGTACACTTTGAGGACTCTAAAATGACTCCATAATCGGACCCTTTCTGTTGATCTCTTCTCCCATTTGATCTCACATCTCTCCAATCTTTTCTAGTTTTCCATCCTTCTTTTTGGTTTTCCTGGTTCTGAATCCTTTGACAACTTCTGCCCCCTACTGATAAGCATCCTCTATGGCTTAATTGAAGGTTAGTTAATCCTTCCGTGAAAGAGGAATGTTCCATCACAACTTCTGGATCTATAACTGAATTTAAATTCTATATTGCCTATGTCCCTGACTGAAAGAACTCACGTTTACTTACAGTATATTCAAGATTAGTAGTTCATTTGAGGAAGATGCAGGCCACTCAGGAATACAGCACAAAGCTATTCACTTAAAGTATTTGTATCAACTTATGCTGGTTGTCAGAAGGGTCTGTGAAACTTGAGGTAGTGGTGGTGGTAATGATGGTAGTGGTGTATGTGTGTGTGTGTGTGTACATGTGTGTGTTCACCTGCATGGCTGATGGGTAAAGAGAGCTGAGGAGGTATACACAGGGCAGTGAACACACTGTTAATAGTGGGTAGATTTTGAGTGAACCCAAACCACTGCCACAAAGAACCCAGAAGTCTTCAAAGAAGATCATCAGTGCCAAGGACATGGCTTTGATTTCCTGTAAGAACCTTGAAACTGTCAGTGTTTTTGTAGAGCTTTCTTCTCTGCTTCCTTTAGACATCGTTTAGTTCATCATGCCTTTTTCCTTAGTTAATCTGGTGAGAAGTCGGTGAATTCTCTAGACATCTTTTTTCACAGTATATTCTTTTGGTTGCATTTTCTATTTTTTTTAAAAAATTATCATAAAGATGCTGGCCAGAGAGACTACAGTTACTGAGTAAGTAATGAGTACATTTCTTGTCCAAAATTGTTACCTACTCTTTCTTTTTTCTCCTACTACCCCTTCTCTCCCCCACCTCTCTCCCTCCCCCCAGAAGTTGTAAAGTTCATTTCTGACCTAGTGTCTTATGACTATCATGGTTGCAATGAGTCATCTGTGTCCTTGTTTCAGCATTTTGTTATTCCCCTTCCCCTCCCCAAATCAGACAAATGTTTATACAAGACACACAGTACTAGAATCGAAGACAGTGTCTGACAGGGATAAAACAATGGAAAAAGAAAAGTGAAATTAAATAAGAAGAAAAGAACTAGATACAGTACATTGGCCACAACAAGGTCAACAACCAAAAAAAAAAAAAGACCTGCTGTTTCCATGTCTTAGAGTTCATTTCAATTAGCATCCTTTTGTATGGTCATATGTACATAGCTCTTGAACTATTATGATTCTCTTCCAGGACTGTCATAGGCATATACTAATTATTGCAAATGAGGGAAACCATAGAACCTATGTTTCTTTGGGTCTGGCTTACTTCACTTTTTAAAATCTCTTCTTGACTTCACTATTTTTTGCTGTTACCATTGTTATTTCCTTCCTTTTTTTTGCAGTCTATTTTCAATATATTAGGTACTTCTTATACAACTCCATCTCACTAAGAGATGGAGTGTCTTCAATTGGTATGAATGAATAAAGCCCAAGCTATGATTCTGCCTGCAGCCTGCTTTGGTAAGCTTGTCATATGAGCTTCAAAGGAATGTGTCTTACCTGGTTATTGATGTGATGTTCTATAATCACCAAAGGGAAAGTGATGGGCAGCATTATACATATTAAAAATGAATTTAAGATTTTCTGATTTCTATTTGTTCCTTCCATTTCTGAGATAGAGGAATTAAAATCTCTTGCGATACTTTCTATTATCCCATAGAATTGTATCAAATGCTGTTTGATATTCTTTCCAAACACTGTTATTAGGCTCATAAATATTTATGATTATTATATATCCCTAAGGAATTAATTCTTTCTATCACAGTGAAGAATCTCATCTTACCTCTGGAAGTATGATTTGTCCTTAGGTCTGTTTTATCAGACATTTGTCTGGCTATCTCAGCCTTGTTAGGTTCTTTGCATGTTAAATGTTGACATACAATTTACTTTAAGCTCCTTGCATGTATCTTTAAAATCTGTTTTTATCAGCTGCATATAGTTCTGACAGCACCTACCTCTCAATTGGACTGCCTTGGTGAGAGCAATTCATGAAATTTATAACACAATTGGGTATCTGTCCTCTGTCTTATTAATTGCATACTGCCTCTTCATTTCTTGATCCTGTACTCTCTTACAGATTTTCCTTTTGAAATTATTGAGAATTCAGCGCCATCAATCTATTTATACCCTCTGCAATATTTTAATGATAACTTTTTTTGCTCATTTCACCTAGAATATTTTAGTTTTTTTTAATTTTTGAGTTAGTATCTATTTTTAATATGGGAGATTCATTGTGATATTTTCAGACAAGAACACAGCATACTATGAACAAATTCACTTCTTTTTACTGTATTCCTATTGCTCTTGTCCCTCCTCCCTTTTTACAAACAGCATTCAATGGGATTTTATGCTGCATCCATTTGTGTGAATATGTGATTTTATTAGTGTATATAAATGGTACAAAGAAAGGCGATTTCGTCTGACTTTTCCGTATACACATATGATGTACCTCCTGTATTACACTTTCTTATCTCCCTGCCTGCCTTTCCCTTCTCCCTTCCCACATTCGCAGTCTCCCTCTCACTCACATGTCCTGCTTTTCGTTCTCCCCCTTGGACCCCAGGAACAAGAGCAAATGTGATATTTGTCGTAGTGAGACTGGCTTCCCTTCCCATGATGCTTTTCAGGCCCACCCATTTTCCTGCAAATAATGTAATTCCGTTCTTCTTTATAGATGAATAAAAAAATCCATTTGGCATACATTTGAAAGATTCTTTTTATCCATTCGATAGGCCCTTAGGCTGATTACATGGGTTTGGCTAGTGTGAACTGCAGTAACCAACATGTGTGTGTGGGTTTCTCTATAGTAAGCTGATTGTGAAATCCTTTAACTCACTTCACATCAAACACAACCGAATCTCCATGCATGTCCACATGCTTCATGCTTTCTTGTTATATTATTAAAATGCATCTCAAACAAACCCCACATCACAAGATCATAATTTTTGTTTTATAAAAATCCATGTACTTCAGATAAAAGACATTTTTTCATGTTGACACATAATTTTACTAGTTTGAGTAGTACTCATTCTTCCTGAATCTCCAAGTTTCTGGTTAGTGTTCTTAAACTCTGCATTTGCTAGAAAATATCTCATTTAGTTTTCCTCCACGTAAAAGATGCCTCACTTCAACTTAATTAGTGAGAAGTGTTTTTGCCTAAAACAGAAATTTGAGTTGGCAATTTTGCTCTTCCAGCACTTAAAGATGTGTCCTACATTATTTAGCTATTGACTTCTTGTGTAAAGTCAGCATTCATGGATAAAGAGGATCCTTTGTAGATGTCATTTTTCCTTTGACTTCCTCCAAGACTTTACCTTTGTTTTCTAGCCATTTGGGTATGTTCCTTCATCTTTATCTTATTTGCATCTAATGAGCTTCTTGAATCTGTAGATTTATTACTTTCACCAAATATTAAAAAATCATTTTAGTACTTACATTTTAAATTGAGGGATGGCCATTCCCTCCTCCCCCCTCCAGTTATGCATGCATGCTTTACTGGGCTCTTGCCCAAAGAGGTTCTGCCAGCTTGTTTTTCCATCTTTACTGCTTAGCTTCATATCACCACAACTAAATGTCTGGAATAACTAACCTATCAAGGAAAAAGGGTTATTTTGGCTCCTTTTGGTGGTTTGAGTCCAAGACCAAGTGGATCTTTTCTTTTGGACCTGAGGTGGGAGGTGTGTCGAGTGGCAGTAAGTGGTAATGCAACCTATTCACTTCATCAGCCAATCAAAGTAAAAGAGAGCAGGGTCTTGCAGTCTCTTCAAGCTTCAATGGCTTAAGGATGAACTGCCGGAAAGGTTCCTCCCTCTCCTGGAAATGTTATCTTTCTCTTTTGATTCTGTTATACTGCTAAGCGTCATCAACCAGGATTTTTTAATGAATAGGCTATCTCTCAATTTTAAAATTTCCGTTTTGTTCTTCTCATATTTCTCATATCTACTAAGACTCTTTTCTTCATTGTAAGCCTAATTTCCTTTAGGTAATTGGACAGAATATTCATAGCTGCTGTAAATGTTTGGATGCTAGTTCTAACATTCAAATCACTTTGAAGTTGTGTTCTATTTCTTGGTTCTTAGCATCTCCAGCAATTTTGGAATCATAAGCAGGTATTAAGTTTTCTTACAATCTACCATATTGATTTCTGTCCTGTTTGTTTTAGCAAGAATTTCTCTTCATTGAATAAAAATGCAAATTATGCAACTTTCAGCCAAGTAATAATTCAGATTTCCCTTCAACTCTTGAATTCTGAACTAGGCCTCTCTGAGTCTTCATGTTTGAATAATTCAGAGGCTGCCTGCTGAAGTTCATATAACAAATAAATTTCAGATTCTCTCTCATACTAGCTTATTTTTTTTACTTGGAGTTAAGTACTCCCTTTAGTACTCAGAGTTTAGTTTTATTCTGAATGGGAACACATTAATGACATGAGAGGATTTCATGCCAATGCTTCCATACACATGTATCAGGATATTTTGAACAATTTCACCCTCTCCTTTACATTTCTATTTCCCTCCACTGTCTTACTTCTTTCTCCACTTATGTTTGGATTTCATTATACTGTCTTCATATGTGCATGCATGTGTGCATACATGTATACATGTGTGTATTGTGTATATATATATATATGTAATATTTTAATCCTCTCCACCCCTCAGTTCAATAGTCTTTTTCTGCTCACCTCCAACTAGTCCCCTAGTGAGCTCTTCTTTTATGCACTCATGCCCCACCATCATTCCTATCATCACGACCCTCATCATCATGTTAGGTCTAGCTTCCACAGATGATTGAAAACATGTGGCATTTGGCTTTTGCAGATACTGTGGGCTATTACTCAGCTAGCTGACTGTTCAAGGTGAAAGGCTGTTCATCCCTCACCTGCTAATTACTTCTATTGTCCCGCTTCTGTCTTCTGGTTTTATAGGCCAGAAACTTTACAGGGTATTTTGTTTATTTTTCTATTCTGAAAAAATATTTGAATCCATCTAATCTCTGACTGTGGCTGCCTTTATACCAATAATAAGTCATAAAACAGGAAATGTATCCCTCACCATGCCCTTCACTCTAATATTAGCTCCACATCTCTGCCCAGTTTTTGGCTCTTCCCAGGGTGATTAGGTAGCTTTATTTTTCTCCTATTTTTCCAGAGTTTGTGGTTGTTGTTGTCTGTGGTTGGACCAAGTAGGTGAGAATTTAGTTGGCTACAGTAATAGTAAACTAGTTACAACAACTGATATCTGAGCTCCATCTGCTTGACTCCTGACTCTGTCAATATTATTGAGTGGCACAAAATTGGAACCAGATGTTAAGATGTAGTGAGGATCACACTGAGAGACAAGATTGATCAGGAGCAAGTTAAAGGAATACAAAGAATGGATAAATCTGTGGGGGGGGGACCCTGAAAAGATAGAATTAAATGGATATGTCAAAAACTTAATGTGAGGAGGTAAAGAAGTTGGAAGTTTGCTTAGGTAAAAAAATAAATTCTGGTGTTGCTTTAAGCGTGTTCAAAAGAATGCAAAATTTAGGCTAAATTGGAAAGAGAGGTAAGAAAAAAATGATGAGTTGAAATTTGAGCATATTGTGTTTGAGAGGGCAGTAGAGCATGTGTACATAATCTATATGATGAAAATTTTAGGTTTAAAGTCAAGAAATGATATTTAAAGAGAATTGTGTATCTGTTGATCAATACTGATATTAGAAATAAAGATATTGGAATACAAGTTGGTTTGAAATATACAAAGTTGATATTTGTGCGGGTCAAAAACAGCCAAGTATTAACACTTTCTTAGGTTCAACTAAATGAACTGAAGTCCAAGAACAGAAACAGGGAATATCGGCTTCATTAACATGTTATCTAATGGGAGCCTCGCTGAGAGCCATATTAGGAGAAATTCTTGCTTCTGCTGTCCTTGCATCTTTCAAAATGACCCTAAAAGTAACAAGAAAAAAATTTTCTCAAGCTATTGCATAGCACCTCTAATGTCTCATAGAGGATAAAGTTGCAACAGCTACTTCCTTTCTGGATAAAGAATATATCCATGAGGCACAGGAACGCAGAGAGGCTGCTGTCTTCTCAGAATCAGTGGCACAGCTGCTCTCACAAAAGGTTTCCTGTTTGTTCTCTTGGGAACTGAGATACTGACCAATATCTATTTTTCTAAACTAAAAATAAATATCAAGCTCAGCCTTACACTGAATGTTACTGAAGTGAGCCATGAAGGACTCCAGAGAAGCAGTGAAACATGTCACCTGTTTTCTCTGCCTTCTTGGAAATTGTTTTTCACTGGGGGACATATTTTAAGGGGACATTTAGAAATTCATACATGAGTAAAAATGAAATAAAGGTAAACCTGAATGAAGGAGGATGAGGAAGAACAAATTCAAAATGAGGGAGGAGGTGGATGGATGGGTAGGAATGTTGCCTGGTGTGATGTTCTCTAAGCTGTGGGGTGTGCGCTGCAGCATTTTATACTTGAACGCGGCCAAACTATTTCACAAAAACCTTCTAAGCATGTAAGCCAGAAGCCAGAAGCATACTGAGTACTGACTCATCCTGTAAAGATCTGTTAGGCACTGGCTGTACGTTATGGCACAAAAATTGTCATTTCTTTTCCTTGGGAAATGAAGACACAGCACTCTAACTTGAGCACGATTAAGCACTCAGATGACCCGCCATGATGTGGCCTACATGTCTGGAAAGCATTGTGAGCAAAGAGACTTAGCTATTCCCCCAGGAAGTAAGCATGGGCCATAGGAAGTGAGCAGGGACCACAGGAAGTAGGCATGCACCACAGGAAGTAGGCCAAGACTACTAGAAACAGCTGTTGGTTCACTTGGGATTTGGGTAATAACAACAACAGAAAATTCCTGGAAATAATTGGCTGCAGGGATGAGTGGAGAAAAGTGTTAAAAATGATATTTGCCTTTGCTAGGGAGTTTATTCATAAGAAATTTGTCCAGGAACACTGAAGAACATGACTATAGCTTAGAAAATCTCCAGAAAGCATATGACTACAAGGTAGGAAGTCAGGTAGTTGACATGAGATGAACTGGGCCTGAAATCTGAGCAGGATTTGAGCCAAAGGCCTTTTGTAGTTGGAAGATGTAATCCCCTAAACATATGACTGTGTTAAAACCACAGTGTAGATGTGAAGAGAAAAAAAAAAGAGAAAGAAAAGACTACTAAAGCTACCACAGAAGGAATATTCTAGAAGGAGGAAGTAAAATTAAAAAATAAGACCATCAGAGAGTTCAGAATAGAAGTGAGGAATGAGAAAGGCAAGATGACAAAATCAGGGGTAGTAAAATCATACAAACATGGTGGACAGATTAGTGCCAGATGAGAAATTTATGACAAGTCATTCCTTTCAGTGATTTCTGTGATGGGCTCTCAGTTTGGTAATGCCAGTAGAATTCAATATTTCAGAGACTTCAGCGATAAAGTGAAGAGTACGGAAATAACGTTAGTTAAAGAATCAAGTTCTTCCTTATATATCACCCTGCACCAGAATCAACTCCAAATGGATCAAAGACCTTGAACTCAAAACAGACACTCTGACAGCACTCTAACTTGAGCAAAACAGACACTCTGAAAACATTACAGGATGGAATAGGAGAAACCCTAGGTCTCCTTGGCTCAGGCCAAAATTTTCTGAATAGAGACACGGAAACACAACAAATCAAAGAAAGGTTGGACAAATGGGATTGCATAAAGTTGCAGAGCTTCTGCAGGGCAAATGACATAGCTAGCAAGATCAATAGAAAGCCCACAGATTGGGAGAAGATCTTTACTAGCCATACAACGGACAAGGGTCTCATATCTAAAATATACTTGGAACTCAAAAAATTAAACCCCCCAACAACAAATCCTCAAAGAAACAACTGCCCAATAAATAAGTGGGCGAAAGACTTAAAGAGAAACTTCTCTGAAGAAGAAAGAAGGATGGCCAATAGACACATGAAGAAATGTTCAACATCCCTAACCATAAAAGAAATGCAAATCAAAACAACATTGAGATATCACCTCACTCCAGTTAGAACGGCAAAAATCAAGAACTCTAACAACAACAGATGCTGGAGGGGATGTGGACAGAAAGGAACCTTACTTCATTGTTGGTGGGAATGTAAACTTGTTCAACCACTTTGGAAAGCAGTATGGAGGTTCCTCAAAAGACTTCACATAGAACTCCCCTATGACCCAGCAATCCCACTTTTGGGCATTTACCCAAATGCTTACAAACAAGACCACACTAAAGCTACCAGCACAACTATGTTTATTGCAGCATTATTTACCATAGCTAAGATATGGAACCAACCCAGATGCCCCTCAGTAGATGAATGGATCAAGAAAATGTGGTATATATACACAATGGAATTCTATGCCTCCATCAGAAAGAATGACATTGCCCCATTTGTTAGGAAATGGAAAAACTTGGAAAAAATTATATTAAGTGAAGTAAGCCAGGCCCAAAGAAACATAGGTCCCATGGTTTCCCTTATTTGTAATATCTAGTATATGTATGAGTCAAGCGGAAAAGGTCAGATAATGTGATGTCAGGAAAATGAACTGTTAGATGTGTATTTTAATGTTTTTTTTCTTTCATGCATGTGTTTCTAATGCATTTATAAGATTATCTCCTGTTGCTTTGTATGTCCCTCCCCCACAGTATAACCCCTGCTTTCACTATATTTGATGTCAGTATAACTTGTGGAGGAGATGGGGAAAAACCAGTTGTTTAAAGATACAGGTGGACCTGTTGCAACAATGAGAAGTACAAGTTGTCATGTCCAAAACGAGCTTTACAACGTTGGTGCGGGGGGGGGGGGAAGGAAGGGGGGGAAGGAGAAGGATTGGGATGGGGGGGAGGGGGGAGGCTGGGAAGGGATGTGAAGGGTAAACAAAGGAGGAGGCTGCAATGCTTGGGAAGAAATGTACGCATTATCCTGCCCATGTAATTGTAACTCCTCTGTACAGCATGTTCACAAATAAAATAAAATTAAAAAAAAAAGAATCAAGTTCTGTGTTGGGAAATTATCACCAAATAATTCAGCTCCCAGTGTACTACAGCACAGGGTGAAAAGTGCTATAATGAAGAGGAAGACTTGGATTTGGTCAGTAGATGCTGATTTTGGAGGGACCTGTTATTATTTTAGTATCCATCAATGACAAGTCTTATCTATTCTCTGTAGCTGCATCCTATCCATGTGCACACATGAGACCATTTTGCATAGTTCACAGAAGTAGACTTGCCAGATGCTGTCTGCAGTTAAAACAAATCTCATTACTGGAGAGAAGATAGTAGAGAATGCAATTACTATCAACTGATCTATAGTCAGATGCCTATATGGTCATCACTGCTTGATCTTGCACACGTTACTTCATTTCTTTATCCCTAGGTTTTATTTGTTTTTCTTGACTCAAATTTGTGTTTTATAATATTTCCTGCTTCAATAAATAATGCATTAACTTCCCATCTCTGTTCCAGGTGCAAAGCATACAACAAGAAAAATTCATCTTCAGCCACTCCTCCTGGAGTTTAAATTTACTCAGGGAAAATACAAAGGACTTAATCTGCACCAGAAACCAGCTTTACACTCTGTGACACTCCAATCCCCACTGCCATGCATACTGCATCTAGATCAATGGTTTCTGTTTTACTGAGATGGTTATGGTAATGTCTACAATTTAACAAGGAAGGGAGAGAGGGCAAACGATTCCTAAAGTATTTGGGTAGAAACACATAATTCCCAAACTGTTTAAAATGCCTCACCACATTCAACTAGATATAATAAAAGCAATAAATGAATTGAAGCAAATTTGGCCTTGAACTTCTCTAGTGCTCCTGGCTTCACAATAAATTATAGCAGGCTCTTCTTGATTACTGTCAAGCAGGAAAACAATCGAAGAAGGTTATATGGATCAAGAGTGTCACCATCTTTTCAAAGGTCTATTTGTCACTTTCCCACCTAATGTGGCTGTAAAAGGTAGGTGATGGATTTCATTTTGTACTCACCATTTCAGACATCTGGAGCATGCAGTTTTAGTAGCAAGGGGATTCAACAGCAGCATAAGCATCTATGATATTTTTGTTGAGCCTCTGTGTTGGAATGACTCTGGCCAAATCAGGGTAAGTCCTAAATTAGAAGAAAGTTTTAAGCAATTGCTTTTCTCTTGGACCTAAACATTTCCTAAATTATATCTGTGGCAGTATGTCAAATGGTTATAGATCTAGTCATTAGAAAGCTATCTCAAACATATTAAAGGGTGACAGGCCAATGATGGAGAATTAAAAGGTTTGAAATGAGCACAAACCATTCTATTAATAGTTTCCTATCTGCCTGCTTAGGGTAGCATGAACTGTAATCTAAGCATACTTGTTACATTTATCATATTGAATTATTTGCTTGAACAGAGCCTTATCTCCAGCTTTTTTTTCCTGTTTTGTTAATCACTCCATCCTACAGGAATTCGTCACATACTGATGTGTCAGAGTGTTTGAAAGGCAAATAAAATGGATCCTGACTTAGAGAAAGACATATTCTACTTGAAAACAGATATAGTTAAAGGCTATCAAGGAGATGAGCTACAGGAAACACCTAATAGAGACCAAGGAAGTGAAAGTGAAACTTTTATGGATGAAGCAATGGTTGGGTAGAATCTTGAAAGAGGAACAAAAATATGGCACAAGATTGTAGAAAAAAGCATTTGTTTAGGAAGACAGATGACATGCAGAAATCCAGGGAATGGAGCACATTGCATAATGGAGCTCCTCAAGGAGTTTACCTTGTCTGTTTTGTTAGGAATGTCAGCATAGAGGGAAATGGTCTCTTGATGAGGATGTGCCTTTCACGTGCATCTTTTAGAGGCAGTCTTCCCCTTGGTGCTCCAGTTGCCCCACCAAGACTCTCTCAGATTCACTAAGCAGTCTGTAGTCTTCCTAGTCTTTTCTTAAGCTGATTCTTGACTGATTGAATATCCTTCTTGATTCCTACTTAGCATCATATACAGGTATGTTTTTCTTGATGCTGAGTAGATCAACATGAGAGTGGCCAAACAACCCAATGCATGGAGCAAAACATGGATGCATATCATCCTGATAATGGGGTAAGCAAACAAATGCTAGCCAGGATACAGAAAACACTAATCAGGGAACAAACAACTGTTAGAGTTCATTAATTTTAAAATCTTTTTCAAATCAAAACACCATAAAGAAAATGGAAAGGCAAGTCACATCTAGCAGATGATATGCATTGTATGCTCATCTGACAAATTATTCATACCCACAATACATAGTGACTATTTCACATGAGTGGGAAAAGACAGACAATGAAATTTAAAACAAAATCAAAACTCAAGCAGGCACTTATGAAAGATGACATCTAACTGGCCTAAAACCACAAATCCTTGGCATTGTTAGTTAAGAATGATATGCAGATTACAACTCTTAAAAATCTTCATATCTGGTGTTTGGATGGATTCACTGAAAGTCATAATTGGAAGTCACATATTTCAGTATTAGTGAAAACTAAAAAATGTAGAAATATCTATTGAAACCAAATATAACCCATAACCTTGACATACTACAAAGAAAGAATGCAAAATACTAAATGCAGTTGTCCATCACAAGACATGAACATTACTTATAAATTCCTAATGCTCAAAGGAAAAGGTATTTCTTCAGCTGAAGAAGCAAGTTAAATCAGAAAGAAAAAGGAGCTATTCTCCTTAAAAATAACTCACAACCTCTCCAAAATTGTCTGCATTTCCTATTTTCTCCTTCTATACAAATGGCATAGGTAAGTTTTGGAATCATTTTTGAGACATAGCTAATGATTCTATTAGAATTTCTACTGTAGTTTCTTCTTTTTGTAATTAACAAAGTTGTATGCACTTTCTCTACATAATTGTGGTCCATTTTTTGGAGGGAAAAGAAGACATTTCTGTTCACCCTTAAATTCCAGTAAGTTGGCAAAAGTGTATGGAAATGTTGCAAAAGACTTAGCAGATCCCAGCTGTAAAGAGCCAGTCCACATAATACATGAATAAGAGAAGTTCTATCAGAAAATATTTCCCATGACAGTGGCACTCTTAGCAGTTAGGTGACCTGCAGGGTTACAAGTAGAGGGACATAACCATCATGACGGTCCTACAGCAGTGTTTCTCCTGGGTCATACTTTGCCTCTTCATGTCACTACTATATTTTACCTTCAGAGACATCTTGGCCAGTGGTATCATCATAATATGCTATACCCATAATTCTGAACTGCCTGAGATTACCTTCCCTAATATCTGCATCTTTTCCACAGTATTAAAACCTTGGCAGGCAATTGGCCTTTGAATGGATGCCTGACACAGATGAGTATTTGTTATTGGAACTGAACCTCAATCTGATATGATTATTCAGAGGGAATAGAAGCCACATGCAGAGGGAGGAACACACAGCTGTGTTCTGAGTCAGGAAGGCAGAGACAAGAGACAGAGGTGTAGTGATGACCATTTCACAGTTGATTCCTGATTCTCCTTCTCAGACAACCTGTCTCCATTCTTGAGTTTTAGGAGATAGCCCCATTTCCTTGAAACAAATTCCATTTCATAGTCCACTACCTCACTGGTTTCTATTTCTTGCACCTAAAAATTCTTGACCGAAAGAGATTCCCAAGATCTTGTTTCTTGAATGTTAACATATGAAATAACTAGTTAGCAAT
The DNA here is from genome assembly GCF_000151885.1 of Dipodomys ordii. Lineage (NCBI taxonomy): Eukaryota > Metazoa > Chordata > Mammalia > Rodentia > Heteromyidae > Dipodomys > Dipodomys ordii. Next base: position 60,523,367 of record NW_012267217.1, read on the forward strand.
GATGCAGGGCTGATCTCTCTGTGAATCCTCACACAATTGTACATTTGCTCTACAAGGCAGATAGGTTCAAATTTCAACTACTAACTCATGTGTTTTGAAGAACTTGCCTTTTGAAATACAGAGATTGTCTATTCTGTTTTTACAACTACTTCTGCTTCTCTTTTAAACAAGCCCCACTACTATTTATTTCTGTGAAGGCTGGTCCTTCATCTCTCTTCTGGCAGTACATGTTGGGTTGAATCAGGGATCATCTGGCTCAGTTGAAGCTTCCTAAAAGATATTAAAACCATAGTTAAAATAGCTTTTAAACAAGAACCAAGAAGGAAAGGAACATTTATTAGGATTCTTGGAGGATCACTCAAGTTTTATAATTATGAAACTTTCAAAACACTTCATTTGAATTCTTTCTTTACTTCTTGTTTTGTTATTTTGTTGAACTGCTCATTTCTGAACAAGTTGACTAAGAGTTTGGAGGAAAATGGCTTTCCTCGGTGAGCAATTTCCACATAGGTGATTTGGCTAGTGGATAACATTTTTAGTATGCTTTTCCAGAATTTTCCAGCTACCCATTTTCAAGGGCTCTTGTTTTGAGTTCTATAAAGTCTCTCATTCCTTCAACTTTCCCACTTGGTAGCCAGGAGGTTAGTTGAGTCACGTAACTTATTCTTCCATGAGCTCCATGGGCTCCTCTCTGTCTGCAGGCAGAGTGTAGACATGTGAACTTCTTTGAAAACTTTATTCCCTTTTATGATTTTAATTTGTTTTCTGCTGCTGTGTGAGGTTACCAGGCTATTTGTTGGAATATGAAAGTACACAGGGACCTTCCAATGATGAAGTCATTTAATAGTTTCCATAAAAATATCTGTACAAGGTTGTGTTTTGGTTGTTTCCTCTGCCCCCCCACACCACCCCGATGACGGACAAGTCAGAAAACAACATTAGGAGAGGTACACAGTGAAAGTACTGTTGAACAAAATGCAGACATTCTGAAAGGGCTTTCAAAAGACTTAGGATAAAAGACTGGATAAAATTCCTCTAACAAAATCAAAACAAAAAGCCAGTGACTTCATTTCATTCACTTTAGGGTTCGTATATGTCTGTAACACTGGCTACTCCAGATCTCATATTAGAACTGTTTAAGCCATAGTGCCTCTTAAATAGCACTCTAGACCAGCATTTCAGAGCCTTCCTTCAGTGGTATGATGCATTACTTTTGTAGATATACATAAAGAAACAAAATAAAACTTCATGTTTTCACTAATCTGCTCTTTCTTAAAGTAATGGTGAAATTAAATAAAATGTGCATGTGCTTAGGAAATGCACAGTAATGCACAAAATAAAAAATACAAGCTTTCCATCCATTTCCAGTTTTGCCTGCCGTAGGTAAATAATTTGAGTATCCTGTGTAGCCTAGTGACTGTTGTTGGAAATACTTACTGTATGCTTCCAATTTACTTAAGTGTTCTCAGCCACAAGCCAAGCCCAATCAAACAAAACAAAACAGTACCAAGATGATAGCTTTGTTGATTCACTTCACTGTGGCAGTCATCTCACAAAACACTTGTGTCTGAAATCATCTCAGTACAGACCTTAAACTCACAAAGTTATTTGAAAGTTCTATCTGCACAAGCTGCAATTTTTCATTTTTAAAGGAAAACTATTAATATAGCTTTTCTTTTCTTTTTCACTTCCAATAGTAGGATTGAAAATCAGGGCCTCAGTAGGCTGGTGCTCTACCACTTGATCCACACTTCAAAATCTGTTCTTTAATGTAAGGTCTCATGAACTTTCTATTTTTTAACCCAGGATGAATTTTAATGGTGATCCCTCTGTCCAGAGACTCTTGATTATCTATGATTACAAGCAAGAGTCAGCAGCTTCTACCTAGGTCATATATACCTAAACGTGCTTATAGGATTAAAAAAATCTTGTTTTGGTACTGAGTACTGACCTCTGGGCCCCATGTTTGAAGCATGCTACACTTGAGCCATGCTCCCAGTAATTTTTACTTTAATTTGTTTAGTTGGTTTTAGGTAGGCTTTTGTTCTCACTTAAACCTCTGGCCTTGAACCTCAGTCCACCTGTCTTTATGTCTAGAGTAGCTAAGATTACAGGCATGCATCATTATACTGAACCCAAATAAAGGATTCTTAGTGTGTGTTTATGTCCTAGGGCTTGAACTTAGGGTCTGGGCACTGTCCCTGAGCATTTTTGCTCATGATAGGAGCTCTACATTTGATTCATAGCTCCATTTCTGACTTTTCTCCAATTAGAGATAAGAATCTCACAGGTTTTTCCTTCTGGGGCTGGGTTTGGACCACTATCCTCAGATCTCAGCCTCCTGAGTAGCTTAGATTACAGGCGTGAACCACCAGTATACCTACAGCACATCTGAAAAATAAAAACAGTGTTTTCAAATGTTCAATAATATATAGAATATCTTTGTACTAAAAAAGTATGCTTATCATACTTTGAAAACATATAGATTAAACCTAATCACTTCTAAAAGTCCTTTATTTTCTTTTTTTCTGTTGATTTCTGTCAACTCTGATATATTTATTTTTCAGCAGAGATATTAGTATCATTTTGTCAATATAAACTCAGTCCCCACTAAATACACAAGTATACATGTGTACACATGTGCCTTCAAGCACACATATCATACACACATGCATATACACAATCCCTAATAAATGACACCATGGATTGCATGCAATCTTATGTATGCTATTTACCCACTACTGTAATACACACCTATGATATTGTTTATTTTGTAAATTAGGCTTTAGCAATAGCTAATAATAAATTAGAATGGTTATAATGCTATATCATGAATTATTATTTATTTATGGAATCACCCCATGAGAATTTTCAGACCACATCCTGCCACAGAAACTGAAACCCAATCATGTGCCTTGCATTTTACAGATACTTTAAAATAAGAGTAATACCTTCATTCTCACAGCTCCATGCCCTTTTAGTTATTCCTGTCTTCCTATGGCATGCATCATTTCTTTTTCTTGATTATACTGCCAAGGGTCTACTGGACAAAGCTGTAGAACTGACACAAGTATCTTCATGATTGAAAGCTCCAATCTCCAGCTTTTCTGTATTGGATGTGATCTTGGAGTCGGGGTGGCGGGTGGTCACATTTTATTAAAGCAACCAAATTTCTTATTCCTGGTCTATTGGTTTTTAATATGAATTTCTTTAGAAATAGCCATATGGTACTTTTCTTTATTCTATTAAGGTAAAGATCTACATTTATTCAATTTTGAATGCTAAAGTAGCCTTTGCAATGACTCCTAATATAAATCAAATTGATCATGACATATTAACCTAATATGTAGTCTTGAATTTGATTTATTACAATGTTGTTTAGAAGTTTGCCTCTAATCCTGAGAAATATTAGCTTACATTTTTTACATTGTCCTTTTCACTTTACTGTCAAGGTCATTCATACTTCAAAATGAACTGGGAAGCCTTCTGTTTTATTCTATTTTCTAGAAGAGTTTATATTTGCCATCAAAGCCATCTGTACCATAAATTACCTTTGTGAAAAATTTAGCTTCACATTCATTTGATAGTATAAAAATCAATATTCAAACTTTGTCTTTTCTTCTCATTGTAGTTTTGTTATGTTATTCAGGTAATTAAATGTTTTTCTTCTGCATAATAAAATCTTTATTTAGACTCTGTGCACAGTGACTCAAGCTTGTAATCCTAGCTAGTTGGAAGGCAAATATAGCAAACTTTAAGTTCCAAGCTTGTGGTAATTCATTACAATAGCAGTAGATCACACTGCTGTGCCCCTAATGGATATTATTTAAAGATGAAACTTCTGGAAATAGACTTAAATGAGGTCATGAGGATGAGGCATATACAAGCCCTCAAAACACGAGACACCAAAGAGCTCTCTCTCTTTCACCATCTCTGTCTCTGTCTCTGTCTGTCTCTGTCTCTGTCTGTGCTTCACTCTCTCCCCCCCCCCTGCCATGTGAGAATACAGCAAGAAGGTTGCCAGGTGAAAGTGAGGAAGAAAGCTGTTCATACATTTCAGGAATGCTGGCACTCCTATCTCAGACTTTGATCCTCCAGAGCCAGGAGAAAAAGAATGGCTGTTGTTTATGCCACCCACTCTGTGATATCCTGTTATGGCAGCTGGAGCAGACTAAGACAACTACAAAATTGCACGGACTTAATTTCCCACTCCCCAGCATAACTCAGTTGTCATAATTCTTCTTAGCGCTTTAGCCTTCTAAATTCTTATTTCCATTGTTTTTTTTGTCTATATGCCCTGTATATACGCATGTCTTTGGAGCCAGTCTTTATCTGTAAAAGAATTCATTTGTAGATTTACTTAGGTCTCTGCATGGTCTCATTCTCCTTTTCATCACCTACTCCTTGAATGCCCAGACACTGACAGAGATCTCTTCTCTAACTTACATTTCCTTAAACTAGTCAGACAGCTGTTTTTGAACTTGTGTTCCACAAGCATTGAACTGGAGAATACATCCAGAGAGAACATGGGGCAGGTATGAAGTTTGTAGTGTCCCTCTAATCGTAAGGACTGACCCCATCCAATTCTTGTTTGCTATGATTGTGCCCCATTGCTTCAAAAGCTGTGACTTTTTTCTATACTTCTATATTTTATAGTGGTACCAAGGGCTACTAAACTTAATGTAAAACATGTATTTTAAGTAGGTCGATCAATTAAGAATGAAAACTACTCAAAGAAAGAATTACTATACTTTTGGATAAATCCATTACATTGCTTTTAAACCATAAAGAATTGAAAAAAAGAGAAATGTATCTATATTTGTGCAACTCCATGTTCTGTTTAATAACCAAACCTTCAACCTCAGATGTTAATTAGCATGTTTCTAAATGTTTATTTCACTTTATGAAAAGACAGATACCTATCTGCCTTCCAAACTACTGCTACGCAAGATTCCTTTATATTAGAATGTTGTACTTATAAAGCACAAAATTTACCACACCAATCTTTTCATTGTAGAAAAGTCCCCAACTCTTATCTCCAATTGAGCTGGAAGTAGAGGTATGAATTAAGTAGTAGAGCACCAGCCTTAGATGAGAAAGCTGAATCAGCTTGAGAGGTACTGAGTTAAAGCTCCAGTACTGGTACCCCAAAAGAAAAGAACATACCTATAGTAATTTTCAAACCAGAGATCTCTTTCTAATATAAAAACAAAATTCTCAAATGAAACAATTTAGACACACATGTATATATGACACTAGAAATCCACAAAGAAAGAATATGATGATCTAATAAGATAGTATTTGGGGTACTGAAACAAGATATTGATAAATCCACACAAATCTACCTTACACCTAGTAAAAAAGATTACAAATATCCTTAGTCACAAAGAAATTAACTTTGAATATTGGAACAAGTCTTCAGAATTCTTTTTGTAGTTAGAGTAACATATATACATATATATGATATATATATCATATTTACATATATAGTTCCTCTCTAGGATATTATATATATATTACTGACAAGATTAAAACAGAACATCATATCCAATTAAAGCAATGAAGCAGATAGTTAATTTCTAATCCTTGATATTCAGATATCATCAAATAATTTTCTCTGCCAATGAACCTCCTTTATTTAACAGGAGAAAGAGACAAGAAGAGAGAGAGAGAGAGAGAGAGAGAGAGAGAGAAAGAAGAGAGGAAAAAGGGGGAGAGAAGGGGAGGAGATGGGAAGGGAGGGAAGGGAAGAGCACTTGAGGGGTGGCTCAAGTGGTAGAGCACTTGCTTGGCAAGTTTAAGGCCCTGAGTTCAAACCTCAGTGCTACAAAACCAAAGGTTGTTATCAGACCTTCTTGACACAGAAGAGAAAAAACATCGTGGAGTTTGTCAACTTTCTATGAAGCTATTCTACAATATGGTTTGATGCCATAATTATAAAGAATGGCTTTGTTGAGAGATGCCCATTTTTCCTTAGTAAAGCAACTGCATGACTGTATGAGCTCATCAGTGGCTCTAAATCTTAATTCCTACAGTACTTCAGCAGTACCCAATCCAGCAGAGAGAGGTAGATTTCCACTTCATTACAATTTCTTCTGCCTCTATATGTTTAAACCTTAATTATTTCAAATAGTTACTTTTATGTGGTCTGAAGCTCTTACTGCTGGTATCTCTTCATTTCAAATTTTTATGAAAATAAAGTGGGTATTTTCTTTTCTCCTAACTTGCCACAAGTAGCAATAAAAGAGTGTGAGTTGCTTTGCTTTGCTTTCTAGAAGTTTATGTATTTTAATTAGGAATAAATTATTATTTTATTTACTTCATTAGTGAAATGCATGTGTTTTGCTTGATGCTACATATAAATTGGGGTTTTTGGAGAGGGTGTGGGTGCATGGAATTTGAAAGCTATTTGAAACATAGGGAAAAAAGCATTATGTATAGTATTTTAGAAATGTTTTAATATTGTCCTTTGGATGATGTGAACTATAGAATAACTAAAATTTGTTTTTCTTTTGTATAAAAAGCATTAAAATATAGAAGAAAGGGGTTTCAGTTCAAATCTGATAAAAATGGTATTTTAATGTACTATTTCTTACTTCCTTTTATGCCAAATTTCTAATTTTAGTCAGATATTTTTAATTCCCTACATATAATGTGTTTTATAGTTGACAATAATGTGTGAGTAATCTTCATATATTAGTAACAATTTATCCTTGTCCAACACTTCTGGGTAGTATTTAAATAATATTTAAATTGGGAATTGAAATAATAACATATTAAATATTCAGCAAAGCATAAAAAGTTTGCACATCCACCATTTTATATACCACACATCAGAAATAATGTGGACAAAGGACTCTGTGAAATCAGACTTGAGTTTGAGTTTTGCCTTCACAGTTTAGAAGCTTCTTTAACATAGTAAGTTCACATATTGGCAACTCCAGAATTAATTTATAAATGGTGTAATAACCAATACATCAGTGGATTCATGTGAGCATTAGTGAGTTGAGACAGATGGAGTAGAGTGCCATTGTTGTGCTGGGTAAACTCAAACAAGTGCTATCCTTTAATGATAATGTTGCTATTCAGAGCACTGATCCATCAGTCATCTGATTTGCCCATCACTTTTTCATTCTATCTTGTTTCATTGTACACACAATCATTGGAACAACTTTTTCAAGAAAAGACACTTCTAGATGTATCAGACCATTATAATATATCAGTTTCTCCAATAGTCAGAGAGCATCTTACTCTGCTTGCTTTTCTTAGACCAGAACAGCTGACACCAGGAAAGTTTATCAAGTAAGGAAACTTACTTAGCTTAAGGGAATTCCATCAGCATCTGCTCAGCTTCTGTTGACGGTCTCATGCTGCTAAAGCATGGAAGAAGAGATGAACCAGCCAGCACATGCAGAAAGACAAAATTCAGGAGACATTCTTGCTTTGAAACAGCACACTCTTGGAATCAGTAATGCAGCTCCATCAAGGCTTCGTTCATCTAACTGGCTCTTAAAGGCCCACCACCTCTTAACAGTTACAGGAAACCAAATTTCAACCAAAGTAGTTTTGGTGAGGGACAGATAATATTCCCACGGTAACCCAGGATCACTGTTTTGTGTGTGTGTGTGTGTGTGTGTGTGTTGTTTGTTTGTTTTTAGTTTTTTTTGTCAGTCATGGGGCTTCAAGTCTGGGCCTGGATGTTCCCCAGCTCTTCAGCTCAAGGCTACCACTCTACCACTTGAGCCACAGCACCACTTCCATTTTCTGGTAGTTTATTGGAGATAAAAGTCTCATGGACTTTCCTGCCCAGGCTGGCTTTGAACCATGGTCCTCAGATCTAAGCCTCCTGAGTAGCTCGGATTACAGGTGTGAGCCACCAGTGCCCTGCTCACTGTTTGTTGTTGTTGTTGTTTGTTTGTTTTCTTAAGCATAATAAAAATTTTCTTCTCAGAAAGAGCTATATGTACAGAAGGAACTCACTTTGGGATGTACTCTCTGGAGTGCCCATCCAACGTTCTCCTAAGCAATTCTCAAGATTGCTCTCTGAAGTCTCTATAGGCAGATGCTGGGTTTCTCCCACAGAGCCCACTTCTCTGAGGGCAGTATGTGAGCAAGGAGTGCATAGGTATTTAACCATCTCTCTTGATATGGACCTTCCAACAGGTGCCAACACACCTTTGAGGATCTGAGAAACCACCTGCTTACCACTTCTATCCTCTCATAGGTCTTAGGGAAGCCCTATTCTGTCTGGCTGAGCTAAAAACTTCCTAATGTCTAGAAGCACCATTCTCATTTTTGAAGGATCATTGAGATTTTTCAAAGTTAACCGGCACTATCAGCATAGTGGTCCAAGTACATCAGGTCTAGTTGCCATTGTAGACTAACGTGCATAGTCAGTCATAACTTACCACATTATTTCTAAGGAAACATGAGTTGTCTTAACAAATAAAATAGTACCCAAAATTTTGACTTTAGAAAAAAATACAAGGAGTATTTAAGTATTTATATCTGTGCTACTTTGGGGAAAACTAAAACCTCTGCCTTTCTTGCTTCTCTATTTCTAAAATCATGAAAATATAACACCATAGAAAGACAGAATTTTCTAGAATGATAAGAAAATAAAGCAATGCTTCAGTCCATGGAAGAAACTTGTTCTTCTACATCTTCACTTATTAAAGACTCTTACTTAATTTTTCATGCACAAAATCTATGCATGTGCAGACACCTGAGATTCCACTTCCAGGGCTCAAGCTTCTTTTCCATAGTTTCTTTTGTGTAACAATTTCTTTTTTTCTTTTCTTTTTTTTCTTTTCTTTTTCTTTTTGGCAGTCATGGGACCTGAACTCTCGTCCTGGAAGCTGTCCCTCAGCTCTTCAGCTCAAGGCTGAAGCCACAGCACCACTTCCGGCTTTTCCTGCTTATGGGGTGCTGAGGAATTGAACCCAGAGCCTCAGGCAGGCAAGGCAGGCACTCTTACCACTGGCCCAGCCCCTGTGTAACAATTTCTTTTGCCTTTCAAATCAAGAAGCATGGTTGACTTCATGAGTATCAACCACACTAGGAGCCAGACAGGTTCCAATGGTAAGTTATTGCAAGTCTCTAGGTTGAATTACAGAAATATTGTAGATGCTAGGGACATAATGAGGAGGCAAGAAAACAACAACAACAACAACAACAACAAGAAAAGTGTATTCACTCTCTGTAAGACTTGTAGACACCCTGAAGACAGGAGTACCTGACAGGAGTACCTACCTAGGCTTCCTTGATTCTTGTAGTTTTCGTTACTATTGCATTCATGAGGGAAAAACATGAACCTACCACATACACACACACACACACACACACACACACACATACACACACACACACACACAAGGATAAGACACAGGTTCCTCACTGGACTGGACTTGGAAAGGAGAAATATAAGGACCACTTTCGCTCCAAGATTTTGATCTGGGTAAGAGTTGAGGAAGGTTGATGGAATGGATGAAAATACAGAAGAGCCATGTCAGCAACCTGGGCGGGGGGAAAAATAACCACAGCAAACATCCGTGGGAGTCATTAGTGAGTAATAATTATTGCAGCTCTTCCATGTTCAAGCCCGCTCTTCTGCTGTGGAGTCCTCTTATGATTTAAGCTTTGGTGGAATCTATGTGAGCATTTTCCATTTTATGTGCAGGAAAGAATTATTCAGAAGCTAATCTTTCAACAGTGAATATTTAATTACTAAAACTCCAACTCCAAAAGCCTATCCACCCTACACTTGAAATTCAGTCTATATATCTTATCATTCTTTGTATAAATCAACAAATTTGGGGCCACTAGTTTTTTTTGATGGAGCTCTTGCTAACTATTTGGTCTTATTGACAGCTCTGACACATTCCTTGAAACAGCTTCTACTGATTTGCTAAATTTAGTGTTGATGGTTGTCTTTTTGAGGACTGTTTCCCAAGAGACAGAACAATCTGAATCTAATGAATTAAACATGAATGTTATTAAAGTAACTACTCAGATGAATCAATTCAGAGCGTGGGTCAAGTGAAGTTTAGCTGCAGGGACCAGGTGTTCTAAGCAGTTCAAAGAGTTCTTGGTAGAAACATTTCTGGGGTGGGGGGTGGCGTGGTGGTTGGATGAACTTCTTAGACTATTTCTCAAGTTTCCATTAAGAAGATATTGCTATCCTGATTAAAGGTCCTGAGGTACTTCACAGGGCAGAAAGTCAATTGTGGGCAGAGTTTCTTAAGCTAATTAATGTCTAACTGACAGTTGCTCAGGTAAGGTTTCATATTGTATGGAGAATCACCTTCCAGAAGGGCCTGTTGGATGGATCACAAACACCACTATGCTCTGCCACAGCTCAAGGTCCATTTCTCTTTTTCAGGATGGTAAATCTTTAACAATCATTATCTTAGCAATTCTCTACTTAAAACCTCCAGCAAGACAATTAAACCGTTTTCATTTGAAATACTAGGTCATAGCAGATCATTTATGATGTTAATGAACTTAGCATGCCAAATTTCTCAGAATCCTCCTTAACACAAGTGTGCAGATGCTTTACATTTGATTTAAGGGTTTTCATAGTGGATTAGGTCTTCCCAGGGTTAAAAGATACATATGCAATAGAGAATCCCTAAGTATGTTGACGGAGGTAATTTGCTTATCAGATCTCAACTGAGTTTCAAGACTGGGGCTTCATACTTTTCAGATTTTTCCCCCTCTAACAATTGCTACTGTCTTTTTGATAGTTGTTACATCCAAAGCTTGGAGAAAGCTGTCTTCTTTATCACAGTTTTTTCATGTCCCTATATTCAAGGAACCTAGAAATGTCCAGTTCTTCCATCTATCGGTGATCAACTGAAAGACAATGACAATTATACAGCTTAGTTAAAAAAATATTGCATTTTTTGGCCTCATTTATATTTAGTGATTTTTTTCAGTCTAGCTCTAAAGACATGCTATTCTCATTCCAATAGATTCTTTCCTTCCTGAAATGGTTCTGTTTATCCTCGTTGAGCTTGATTGGATCTTTTTGGGGTTTAAACTCAGTGCGGATTATCCCATGACAGCATTCACAGTGGTGCTGGAGGCCTGGTCCAGTAGCAGCAGGTGTGGTCAGAGCTGTGGAGGCCTCTTAGAGGCAGTGCAAGTCGCCTGGTAGCCTGGCAAGCAGGCTCCTGTGTCACAACCTTGTGGTCATGACCTGTAGCAATTCCTATTGACCAGCTTCCTTTGGTTCCGGACCATTTCTTTTCAAGTCTGCTTCTCCCTGTAAAGGGCTGTAGCTAAGTGTTTGTACTCAAAGATGTCGATATGTAAAGTTTTGCTTAAAGTAGAAAAAAAACTAATAATTGATAAAAATGAGATATTTCCCCCTACTTATTTGTATTATCTCATTTCTTGAAATAAACATCTACTAGTTAGGGAGTAAATTTTTAAACTGGATTTCTGTAGAAACTAATATGTGCAACTTCATTATTGTTAATTTGTTTTCTTTTTATAGTATCACAGAGATCATATATGATTCCGGCCGGCCTCAAACTGTCATTTCTCCAGTCTCTGCCTTCTGCTCTGTGAGTGCTGGGTTTGAAGGTATGTGCCACTGTAGTTGGCATTGAAATATATATATATATATATATGTGTGTGTGTGTGTGTGTGTGTGTGTATGTATTTTATAAAAAAGACTCATAAAGGTCAACATTATCAGTATTGGCAGTTTGGATGCTACCTAAATGATAGCCCCAATTTCTATGATATCTCAATTAGTACCTCAGGAGTCCCTCTGAGAAATTAAAAATGCAATGCCAAAAAAATCTCATGACTATTTCATAATATTATGAAACTGAAATTTTTTCTTGTTACAATATTTCACAGAATATAAACCTTGATTTGTATTCTCACACAGTGGTAATCTTGTTCCTTCATTATTGATAATTATTGATAGAAATAGCATTCTATTAGAAATGCTTACTTACATTACCTCAGCATTTATTTCTTTGCTCATGCAAACTGTGGAGTTTGGGTTTATAGTAGTCCTTGGGGTAGTATTCAATTTGAGGCCTCATGTGTTGACAGTAATGATTGTGTTATTCCCATGACTTTTGGGAGTCCTTGGGGGGTTGGTGTTCCATGTGTCCTAAATCTTAAAGTTCTAAGAAGGAAGTATCAAACCTGGTCAAGTCACTAAGAAACAGTAGTCACAAAGATAGTAAAAATGACTTTTCCTCATAGGGCATTTTTTGCGAATGTTCTCTACCTTCATTCAATAGTGCAGAGAATTTTTATCATGAATTAGGCAGCTGAGTAATGTTGTAAATGTTGACACAATTGGATTGTGCATATGAATTTTTTTTGGCTAATGTGTCAGTTTTTGCTATCACTGCTGGTTATCTAAAATATTTGGAAGAGAAACATTTCCAGTAAAATATTCCTGGTATTACACATTCCATAGCTTGCAAAGAACGTGCTTGTGTGCTTATGTCCATATGAAATATAGAAAGCATTTGTGTTGTTTTCTTAGAGTGGGTTAGTAGGTAGGCCTATCTTGTTTCTGCCTAAACATGCAAAGAATTATAGGTCATTGCTAGGATCTGCTGTGGAATATAGACAGAGAACCAGAGAATATCAGGATAACTTTGCAAACTGCAATCTCTCTTCTGAGCACCTTCGGTTGAAATATACAATGTGGTAATATCAGGAGTGGCTCTTTGCTGACATGAGTTTTGGGATATCTGAGTTTTACTAAGAAGTTAAAAACACACATACATGAAATTTTGTATATAATCAATGCAAAGGTGTTTGAGTGTGTATCACTTTGCTTTTTGTTTGTGTTGACTGTCATTTATTGAGCACTTAACTGTGCTATGAAATTCCATTGCTTTAGTTCTGCAGGGATTCTACCATATTCAGTGAATACACTTGTATACACTTGGATACCATCCCTACGTATTATTAGTGTATTTATACATTAATTCTAGGTTCTACATACTAGAGAAAACCTGCAACCTTTGTCCTCCACGCTTTCTCTGGCAGTTCCATCTCAAACTGGTCTTCATGAGAAAGCATGGTCTCTGTTCTTTTCTCTGAAGCTGAGGGTTGAGTATGTGACAGGCAAGTACACCTTCAGCCTAAGCATGGCCTCTCCAGATATTGCAAAGGTCCTGCTTTCCCTGCACTGAGGGCTCATCCCTACAAAGGCAGCGTCATAACTCCACTATTTGAGTTGCCATCAGCATCATAACTCCACTATTTGTCAGTGACTTTCTGTAGCCCTTATTGTTTTTTCTGCTCAGCTTCTTGCTCCACTAGTGCTCTATCAGTTGAACCATGCCTCTATCCTAGAGTTTTGTTAGTTATCTTGGAGATGGAGACTCATCAGATTTTCTACCCATCTCAGCCTTCTGCATAGCTAGTTATAGACAGAAACCACCTATGCCAAGCTACTTTTCTTTCTTTAATTGCTTGTACTTCAAGTGTTTATGATTGTACCAAATAATGTTGAAGTTTTTCTTTGTTTTTTTTTTTGGAAATAACATCAGTAGACAAACTTTTCCTAATAGAGAATGGCTAAGTATATGCATTTCTACAAAACCTTTAAAGTAAAATCAATATGCCTCAATTTTCCTTTTCTCTTTCCTCACAGAAAATATAAAATGTTTTTTTAAAAAAATAAACTAGAAGAGATTTGGATCCTAACAAATCTGATGAGCACTTTTTGCCCTGAATCAAGCATTGTCCTGTTGGCTGTCACTCATGTCCTGACTGGTCAACTTGGGCTGGAGCAGAGAAGTTTTATGATCAAGATTTGACAAATCTAGGATTTTTTTTAACTTTTTGGCAACACCTTGAAGCTATATATAAAAAAAAAGATCTGCTATAGAGGTGATAATATTTTAAAGGAATGAACATTTTCTCTTGAGAAGCTTAGGGCATAATCGAAACAATTGTAACCTGCCCCATCTGTGTTCTAAGAGAGACTTCTTTACATTCTCATGGGTGACTGTGTGCTGTTTACACCTGGACCACAGCCATGCTTGCAGAAGAGCCTTTTTCTAGAAGTACAATTGATCTCCGTAAACTCCCAGTCTTTCACATCCCAGTCTCAATGTGCGACCCTCAAAAAACAATTCACTATGAAATGGTAAATTCTAAATTCCAGCTTATAGGATTCACAAACACACAGATTATACCCACCACCTAATACAACCACACTCCGTCAGCACCACAAGCAAAAGACCCACCCCAATATAAGAATAAAATCCAAACCTATTATATTTCACAGGCATTCAGGATCTGTGCTTTTGATACAAAGCTGCACAGTAACAGAAAAAGAAAAGCTGAGAGAACCCAAGGAGGCAGCATGGTCTTTGTACAAGAATTTCCATTTCAGTTTTATGTTGTAGTGCCTAAAAGATAGACGACTTTCCAGCAGGATGAAAAGTGTTTGCAGAAAGAGATGCTATGTCTCTCTCTTGGCAGCATGAATGATGGTGAAACCAGGCCGTGAACAGAAGCCTAACTATTCTCTGGAAACCACTGATGAAAACAGCTTGATCTGCTACCAAAATGAGCATGAGAAATACTGAAGGGGGTTTCAGCAAATCAGTCCTTCATTTCCCAAGCAATTAATGCAGATCTGAGCCAATAGGACAGTAAGCGGGACCACACCTCAACGAGCCTGCTGTTTTGTACATCTGTGGCTGCAACAGCAGCTCGGCCACAAATCCTGGAGATTTCCTGGGGAGAGAGAGCAGCACAGAGGAGCCATCATCCCGGCCAGCTGTGAGACTGTGGGTTGAAGATTGAGAATTATTCATTCTGGTAATAAACTCCTGCCTCCAAAGTAGGTTGGCGATCTTTACTGCTCAGACTTTGTCTTCACGCAAATCGTTTGCACACACACACACATATACAAACACACAAACAGTCTCTTTCCCCCTCTCTCTTTTTCTCTCTTTCTTCTCTCTCTCATAAATATCAGATACAATCTGCCTGCAAGAGTGAATTACAAGGTAGACTTCTGTGTTAGTTCTCATGAGAAATATATGCAATGATCTTTGTTCCAAATTCTTGGAATTTTTCTGGATGATAGGAACACCTGTTGTGCTAACAATGTGGCTGTTGCTGGATTTCTGGAAGGCCAAATGTGATAAAGACAAAGCCATGACCAGAACCTTGAAATTTTTGTTCTCACTCCACCTTCTCTAAAGATAAGAGGTTCTAGATATTAAGTTAATAACTAATTATGTTACATATTAAGGCTTCCATAAAAAAAAGCCCACAACTCTGTAGGATTCAGATTCAGATTCAGTTTTCAGCTCAAGGAGTAATTACATTCTTAGCACTGAGTGGATATCTCCATCTCCATTACCATGTCTCCAGCTCAGATTTTTCACTGGTTATTTGGGAAATAGAATCTTGCAGACTCATCTGCAGCAGTTGGCTTTTGAACCATGATCCTCCAAATCACAGCTTTCCAAGTAGCTATAATTACAGACACAAGCTACCCCTGCCTGGCTCTTTTACTTCTAGTTTTCATAAAATCATAGTAAAGTGTTGCCCTAACTATGTATCATATTCTTAATAAAAAGCAGTGGTCATATCCTTATAGCATAGAAATCCTTTATTTTTTTTTTAACATATTAGACACTGAAGATGGAAAAACTTCATTAAGGAATAATGATGAAAAATTCTCAGGCATCACTGTGATGTTAGTTTTCAGATTTTGTTTTCATACCCAAGAGTCAGAATTTGCAAAAACAACCAGGTCCTTTGAGTTACATAACCTCATTTGTCAGCTCTTCTTAAGGTGAGAGCTTTCTATTTGTCTTTGCACGTAAGTTGCGCCCATCTGACTCCCACAGTAATTCATGCTGTCTGCTTCTAACAGCACATAAAGACTACTCCTTTCCCTCAAGCCAAATTCAGCTCACGCAAAATTACTAGTACCAGACGAGCAACATCAATCTGGTGCAAAGAAAGCAAAGAGAATATGAAAAGAAGGCTCCTGCCGAGGCCTCTGCCTCCAACTGTCTGGACTGCTGGCCTTCCAAGGGCATTTGTCAGACATGTGGAAATATTAGCTGAACTGAGATTTACTGCCCAGTCTCCCCTCTCTGTCTGCTGCACACTTCTTCATGAGGCGAATCTGTTTTCTAACTCCAGTCTGTCTGATGACTGGGCAAAGAGAAAGCGTAAAGCTCTAGACAGGTTTCAAATCAAAGGGAAATACTCACTCCTCACTTGGCCCAGAAAGAGCAATTTTCAAGAACAATAAATAAATATCTACTGCTATCTATACAATATGTCTCATAAACATTATTTGCTACCCACTGAAAAAGCTCTATTTCCTTACTTATCAAATCGGCCTACTCTTAAAGGCATCTTTGTTGGCTGCTTAAAAGAACAGAATGTCTTGTTCATTTACATAGAGTTCACAGATGTTTCCTCAAATGACACGGACTTGGAAAATGATTCTTAAATGTAACCCATTCATCGTAGCATTGCAAAGATTGGCTAATAGGAATCCCCAAAGAATACACACGGCCGGTTGTTTATATGGACGGATTATGTTATAAAAACATGTTTATGGAAGATCATTCATCTTTTGTTTCTTGCATGCTGAGTTTCAGTTTAACTATGATTTCAGAGACAAGCATCGTAAGCTTCTATTATTTATCTATTTGTGTTGTGATAAAATGGATCCATAAACACACCAGCAGCAGTATACATGTCAAGCTTCCTTTATTGTCAGTTCAGCTCTACTCAGAAGTTGAAAATAAAATCTGGAAGGGAACTATTTTCTTTCAGAGGTCATTGTTTAATATTCCTTGGTCTGGCAGAGATCACGTTCTCTGTGTGTCTTTCATTCTGGAAGTGAGAAGAAAATATTTTTCCAACTGCTTTTGGATATACTTTTTTTCCCTTTCAGCAATTATCGTGCCAAGGCAGTTATGTGAGTGTTCTTTGAAGTCTCAATGATAGAGTGATCTGAATCCTAATGGTGGACATCAGCAGATTCTAAGTCCTAAATACGAATGGACATAAGACACATGTCTACAGGACAATTCCTCAGGCATTCCTTGGTTCTTACTTTGTATTTTAACCCCCTAGCCCATTAAGTTGAGAGAAACCTAGCAAAGCCAAATGTATAAACCTCACTGTTTAGCTGAGCAAACATCCAGAAACGACCTTCACAATGCTAACTCTGACCTCTCATATCACAGGTAGAAGAAAACCCCTAGAAAAACCCTAATTAAATCCTTCATAGGAATAGGTTCCACATTTCCATTTGACTTTTCCAAAGAGCCTCAGTTTTAGGGATGGTTAGTTCGTTAATAGGAACATTAACGTTTGCTTCATTAAAAAGTAAACACTCAATTCTATCACAGGCCCAAATTTTTGGTCTATAAATCATGACACTGCTTAAGCTCTGTGAGAAGAGATCACAATACTTTGGCCCAACCAGAGGAAAATGAGAAGATTCTGAAGCACACATTGCTTCCACGAACACTGCTTCCTTTTGTAGACATTTGTAGAGGGTTGTAGGTGCTCTGTAAGGTGCTAGGAATATGCTTGTAACCAGAACAGAAAGACAGATCCTATAAAAGGAAGTGTACGTAAGATACACTCAGTGCTAATTAATGCTAAGGAGCCAAATATTCACTCAGGAAACAAGATGCAAAACATCCCTGAGACATTATCTGAGACAGGATGATTGGTGAGGCTTCTTGGAGATGGAGATTTTGAGCTCATCCTGGGGCTCGGCCAGTGGAAGGAGCTCTCTGAGTCTCTGTGCCATTGTTCCAGACAGAATAAACACCACAAACAGCGGCTCCAGCCAGGAGCAAGCCTGCAGTACTGTAGACAATGCAGTGAGAAAATGTCATGCCGTACGTACTCCACCACGTACATGCTGAGCCTGCGGTTCTCGTGGGCTGCTCCCAGCAAACGGGTGTCTGTCTGCCTGGGTGGTGAACACACTAATGGCACAGGCCCCTTCCTGTAGCATGGAGACCAGGCAGTGTCTTCTAAAGTGAACTTGAGGCTTCCTCCCTCAGACTGGTTAAAACTTATGTGGAATGACACAACAGTGTTGAGGTTGCTTTAACCCGTCCATTCCTGTTTCTTTTCACAAACATCAGATTTGCATGGTGGTCTACAAGCTCTGCCCAGCGATTCCCACTTCCTCCCCTGACTTCACAGGCAATGTGAGAACCAGAGAACTCTGAGGACATAGCAAACTCCACCCAAACCTCTGTCTGAGAGATCAGAGCACCAGAGTACCACAGCACAGCCTGAGCCATGACCCTAGGATATCTCCAGATTCCTACTGAAATACGGGCCTGAGAAAATTCAACACCTAGAAGAATCAGGTGAACCCTTAACTTCCCTTTCTTATAGCATTCATAATTAAATGCTTTCAGTCAAGACTATGCATGTGTCTCTCCCAAGGCCCTGAGAGCCCTTCCTCTGAAATAGAATCATCAGGAAGAATGAGAACTCTGTCTTCTAGTCTCTGTGGAAGGATACAATCTGAACTATAACCACTGCCAGCAAGTGGGGCAATGTCATTCTTGCTGATGGAGGCATAGAATTCTAGTGTGTGTGTGTGTGTCACATTTTCTTGATCCATTCATCTACTGAGGGGCATCTGGGTTGGTTTCATATCTTAGCTATGGTAAATAATGCTTCAATAAGCATAGTTTTGCTGGTAGCTTTAGTGTGGTCTTGTTTGTGATCATTTGGGTAAATGCCCAAACATGAGATTGCTGGGTCATAGGGGAGCTCTATGTGGAGATGTATACCTTTTGACATTGTCTCCTAGTAAATCTCTGGCCTGTCTTATCCCTTCTTGGTATCTGTTTCTGGGAGTACCTGAACTAACAAAGAACAGTGTACTTGGAGCCTATAGATGCAGGTGAGTGACAGAGATGGAGCCAAGCAGGATTGCTTGCTCAGATCATGTTAACAATGGAGACTTTGTTAGTAAAATGAGGAGGGATCACAAGAGTTTTAAGCAGAGAAGTGACATGATCTACCATCCGGTTTTTGCCAAGATCTCTCGTGTCTACTCTCTAGGAGCAGAATCAGAAGCTTCTGCAGGAGTATAGCACAATAATCAAGGTGGAAGTGCCTTTCATAAGGGTAGTACCAGTAATGGTATAAAACAGGGAAATATGTAGGTAGATAGATAGATAGACAGACAGACAGACAGACAGACAGACAGACAGACAGACAGACAGACAGACAGACAGACAGACAGATAGATAGATAGATAGATAGATAGATAGATAGATAGATAGATAGATAGATAGACAGATAGATACAGACAGACAGACAGAAGGACAGACAGACAGCAGAATTATAAGTAAATACATTGGATGGTATGCAAGTGAATACAAATGTATTAACTGAAATACCATATATTCAAGGGAGAACTCAAATAGCATAATTCCTTAGAAAGGCAAGGTCAAAGTGCAACAAAATCAAACACCAGTACTTGAAAAGGGTGATGAAGGAAGAGAGGAAAGGGGGAGAATGCAGTCGAGATCCAATGTGTATTCCACAAAGTTAAGAAGAGTGAGGGAAGGGGTGAGTAGGGGAAGGAGGGGTGAGAATGCTGAAAGGGCTGGCATGGACCAGGACGCATTGTCATTCATAAAGTGCTTTGTCAAATGGCAACTTCTTTGTACAACTACTTAAAATAATTTTTAAAAATAAAATAAAAAATATTTTCTAGTAGAAGAGACGTGTGTAGTGAAAGAAAGCAAAAAGGCCAGGTGGAAAAGAAAGCCATCTATCCAACCCTCTATAAAGGATGGAAACCTTTCTCTCTCTATCTATGTCAGGCCTCATAAGGCTCTCGAACCAGTTATGCGATTGCCTGCAACCCATCAACCTGTGTCCAATATTTTGAATGTTCTGAGAATGATGTTATAAATTTCCAAATGGCCCTTGGTAGAAAAATGGTTTTTGGTTAACATAGCAAGGAGTTATGTTTTAGGGACAGAATGTAAGAATTCATTGCTACCTGTATTATACGTGGATAGAATAATACATGAACATATATTACCATCTGCTGCAGATGAAGAATTCTTTTTGAGAAAATGTTTGTGGGGAAAAAATTCAACAGCACCAACAGCTGATGAACAATTGCTAAACTAGCATGTTATTTATCATCAATTCCCAGTTGAAAGTTAGCTCCAGATGAAGCTCAAGGAATCAATAGGATAACGTGCTGTTAGAATCTGAACCCCAAAGCCTGGTCCACGGTGCCATTTCCTGGACTATGAGTGGAACCTCTGAAGGTTCAACCTCCAGAGACAGAGAATGAAATGAGCACTATCACCTCCTTCAGTACAAATTAGGTCTTCCAAATAGTTGCTCTTAATATTTCAAAACTTCATTCCTCTTGACTTTGGGGTTTTTTGATATCTTTATTTATTGCATTTCTTTCCTCTGAATGCCGCTGTAAAAATCCCTTTGGTACCACTGAGTAATCTATAATTGAATCCTCTGCTTCTCCAACCCTGAAGGTTCTTTATCAGCCACCCTTAATCTCTTTGAGTTGAGATTTATTGCCTGCAAGGTGCCTTTATTCTTCCTGGTGGCTTGCTATCAGTAGATAGTGATGTCCCATATCTCAAAAACATAATTTATTGACTTGATCCAGGATATAAGACTAAATTAACAAAAACCTCAAACTAAATTTACAAACCTGTATTTTAAAGTTTTTCCTCCTATCCAAGGTTAAAAGAATGATAGATTAGCAGTTCCTCCAAGTAGCAGAAAGATGAATTCTATGCAACAGAATATGACACAACCTCCATGGCCTGTGATTTACTTCAGAATTTTTAGAAAGAATGTACTAGGTTTTTCCTTAACACTTGACTACTAATTAATATTTTATGGATAATAATATGGAATTTAGTAAGGTATTGGATTTAGAAACATTGGTTATAATATCGGCCTGCCACTTAAGCCTCAGTAGGGACAGTAGATCAAAACTCGAAAGGTGTTTGTATGGTCCTTGAAGGAGGACACCAGACACCATGTTCCTAGGACATCCCTTTCTGGTCCTAAGGCTCTAACCAAGTCAGAGAAGCAATGGAACAGGGACCAAAGTGAAATGTCTGGACAAGTGTTATCTGAAGGACACTAGGAAATCAGCAAACTAATGTTCTCTAGAAGGGAACTTTCCTGCTCAGATGCCAGACACGCAAGCAGTTCCTTGAAATACTGTTCAGACAAGGAACAAACCAAGGCAACGAAACCAATGTTTATGTTTCCTAATCTATAAAAAACCGTCTTCATAGAGTTCTTGGTGCAGAGTCCTGTGAACAGAAGTACTACTCACCTAGCCAGCCTCTACTGGACGTTACTGCAAAGTGCTGTGGAAAGATAAGAGCTCTGACAATCCGCATTAATATGTTATATGGTGCATGCTGCCCTGATTATTTTCTCCCATCTCTAGGGAGCCTGTTTTATTGTCCTCGTATGTCTCAATACAGTCATTACATAATTTTTGTATGTGTGGCACTGGGCATTGAACTCATGACTTTGTGCTTGCCAGGCAAGGTCCTTACCTCTCAGCCACATCCCATTCCTTTTAACTTTAAATCTTGTAGTCCAGGTAGCCCTCAAACCTCTGTCCTCTTACCTCTAGCTCTGGCATAGCCAGAATTATAGGCATGTACCACCATTTCTCACCCTCCTCGGAACTATGCCTGAGACCACTGGTCGCTGTAAAAGCACAACACCAGGTCACATGCATGGATTGGCCACAAGGAAGGAAGAAGTCATGTCACCGAAGTCTAATCCAAAGGAAATTACACTGTAATAGGTAAATTGTCAGAGAAGCCATATTTGGAAAGATCGAATCTAGGAGTCTTTATTCGCACAACAACCAGTCTGCAGGCAGCCAATTGTTACAATGGCCTGAAGCCCACAAATACACTTAACACAGCTGGGAAACAGTCCAGAGACACAAAGAATGCAAACAATACGAACAAACTAAATCAGCTCCCATGGAGAGCTGAATTGGGACACCATGGTGACTGGAGACCAGTCAGGAGACAGGACACAGGACACAAACATGGAGACGTACGTGGCGTGGCATCAAGGGGCCTATGCCCATCCAGGCAGAAATGGGGTCCAGGAAAGGGGCAGGGTCACAAGACACTCCTAGTTCTAGGCACTGGACTGACAGGTTCAGTAGCTTATCATCCAAGTGCCTGCCCCTGTCTTCAGGGATTTGGGGATGCCCATTACCAAGGGGAGTGGAGGAAGGAGAGGAGAGGGGAGATTCACCTTCCCCCAGCATGAAGACGGGAGCCAATCACCATGTGGTCAATATGGCACCTCCCAAACCTGACTTCCCTATCTCAACACCACCAAGCTGGATACTCGAGCAACATTTACAAGCTGCTCAATTGGGAATGCAGAAAGACAAAATGGAAAACAATTTGTTGACATCTTTAGCTGGTGCCATAATCAATCCAGGATGGAAAAGGAAGAAAAGCCAGGTAAATGGTCTCACCATCAGGGAGAAAAAGCCTGAACTGTGGGCTATGGTGACCGCACTGGGTATTACTCTAAGCAGTCTCTTGTGTGGCAGTCTACGTGAGCCTCCCCTACCTCCTCCACAATATAATCATCGTGATCTACATTGCTCACCCCCATGACACCTGTGGTGATTTTTGTCTGCTGGACACTGTGTGGTTTAGAGACAAGGGCTGGGGTGGCGCATGTCGAGTCTTGCTCTGACTTTGTCCTAAAGATGGCCCTGGAGTGCAAAGTCAAAGCAGAGTTGCAGCCAATATAGTATTAAGTTATTTCAGAGTTGCAGCCAATATAGTATTAAGTTATTTAAAGCTGTAGCTATGGGTTAAAGTGAGAGATGTGATGTATTCTCATGATAACCACTTTGCTAGAGCATTCCCAAAATCCAAAAATTGAGGAGGATTCCATGTGGTTCAAGCGGGAGGCATGTGGCGATGTGGTCAAGAGACTGAAGTAGCTGTAGAGGAAGTCAGAGGCTTGATTAGATAAGAATCTTAGGTCATTTATGTATTTTGGAGACTATTGTAGTTCATTTTTGCTTTAATTTTGCTTGTTTGTTGATTTTCATTTTTAATGGAAAAACATTTTACTTACTGAGTATGAAGTGATGTATTGACTTACAGTGTTTAATGTGGAGCGACCAAATCAAGCTAATTAACACATCTGTCACCAGGGGGTATATAGGGAACAGGGAGATATTGATCAAAGGGTAAAACCTTTCAGTCAGACAGGAAGAACATTAATTAACTATAACCAGGGAAGGTTTAAGCTCAGAGTCATATAATTTTGATTACTGGAATTAAAACTAAGAAAATATTATTGGTAGCAGGCAAAATTTGATGAAAAGAGATTAACTGGGAGCCTATTAAATTATTTCAGGCAAGAAAGAAAGTACAGTCATTTGGACCAGGGTAGGAACTTTAAGGTTAGAATGAAGTAGATACATTCATCATGAGACAGTGTGTGGTTATTTGGGGACAAAGGGAGCTGGTAACAGAGGAACAGAATCAGGAATGATGCTGATGATCTGGCTTTGGACAGATGATGAACAAAATAATGTTCCTGACAATAAAAAAAATGAAGGCAGGAAAAAAAAGTTTAGTGGGGAATAGCCTTTGGACTAGTTCTTGACGTTTTTAAAGAAATGTAATTGCATATGTTAGACACTTGATACATCAGTTATGATTTTCCAAATTAGGTCAAGACTAAAGATAGAAATCTGGGAGACATTGCTCACCAAATACTATCCTCCCTTTCTCCATAGCTAACAAGAGTTGAATTTTGCTCATGGATAATGAGCTCAACTAAAAATTCACTTATTTTTAGTATCACTAATATATCAGATTAGTCAAATAAGGCCTAAGACAAAACCTTTCATAACTGCAAAGAAGGTCTTTGCGTTTTTTGGCAGATGTGAATTCTTGGCATATGCTCTTCCTCTTTCTTTCTGCTTGGTACCATGAAATGCATCTATGTAAAGATACAATCAGAGATCAGTAGTTGGTAGCATAGGGAAAGTCCATCGTTAGACTGTGGCCATGCTGGCATCCTGATCTCATACTCCCAGCCTTCAGAACTGTCATCAGTATGTCTTTGTTGCTTGCAAGAGCAAGTCTACAGTCATTTGTTCCAACAACAATGCAGCATCTGGAGACACAACAGCTGTATGCATCAACATTCCTCATGAAACAAAACTGAAGTGATGGGAGTGGAGGGAATGTTCAATAAGACTAAATCTGTGTGAGGAAAAGTCACAAGCAAATCAAAATGAAACGGTTGATCAGAAGACAAAATACTGGATGGGTGATTACAATGATAACGAGTATCTAAAACGCTGGAAGAAAATTGATAGTGTGGGGAGAGGAATGTGAGAAAAGAGACTATTTCAATGAGGAGGAAATTATTGGTTATTAAGAATGAGGTCAATAAATTCATAAAAAGTAACTATTTTCTATCTACAAAAACCAAGATGAACAAGCAGGATTCAATAAAATGGATAAGAGGTCAAAAAGCAAATCAAATATAAGATAATTAAAATATGTTCCATAGGTTCCCACTGAACCATTAACCAACCCATCCTTCAAGACTAATACACCTGTTAGATATTATTTTTCTTGACTTCACTCTATTCTACTATCTGTATTTTTTTGTTTGCTTGCTTGTCTTTTTACATTCCTTAAGATGTTTCTTTTAACAGATATTTAGTAATATCTCACAACCTCATTTGGAGCGAAGTACAATTTTAGTATTTGACATGTTGAACTGACAATTTCATTTTACTTTTTGGAAATATTGAGTACTCTGGAAGCTATTTTCCTACAGAGAATCATAGATAATCCCATACAAATATCTTCATCTGCCTGAGAGATATCTAAAGTAAAATTGTAATGAAGCAGTATATTTATAATTTCCCTCTGTATTAGAGAAAATTGTTACTACCTGAGACATAACTTTTCCTGGCACACAAACCATCTGAGATGATGGCCACAATTATTTATTATCATTACTGTGGAGAGAAATGTAAGAAGATGAATCATTGCATCCCTTTTATGGTTGGGGAGAACGCATTTTATAAAGATGAATGTAGCAGCACATTTATTTTTACTTCGGGCCATGCCCACTGTATAGGAACCAATAAAATATTCATTTTCTGCTGTCCTCCCTTGGTTTGGGGGTAATGGGCTGTCATAAAGAGCCATAAAACACCACTACACTAGGGAGCCTAGAGACAAGAGCAGCCAATTCATCCTTTTGGAAGCCAGAAGCATTTCTGGGGTTTCATCATGGGCCATGTGTTTGCTGACCAACACAACCCCTGCCCCTTCACAAAAGCAGAGAGATAACTTGGGGTCCATTCAGCAAAAGTAGGGTAAGGAGCCATCCTGGATGCCCGGTCTTCCTGGTGCCATCACAGAAGGGCACCTCATGCGTCTCTGCTTATTCTGACTTCCCTTCCTTTTTCCTTGAAGGTTGGATTCTAGAAGCTGTGCTGTCCTGAGATTTGGTGAGGGGTATGAAGGGTATGTTTGAGTAGGTGGCAAAGCCAATAACTACTAAAGGGATTCTGCACCATTTTTCTATTTTTGTAAAACTCTACCACAGACCTAACAGTTTAAAACAAGACTCCTTGATTTCCAGCTTCTGTAGGTCTGAAATCCAAATCCAGAATCCCTGGATAGTCTGTCTAAAATTATCTAGAGCTAAAAAGAAAAAAAATCAGGCTGTTGGTGAGCTTCAGTCGTATTTGGAGCTTGGTGTCATCTTCCAAGAGAATCCAGGGTTGTTGATTCAATTTAGTAGTTATAAGACTCTGCCTCTCATTTTATTTATTACTGTCTACCAAGCAGAGCTAACCCTATCTCCTAGAGGCCACTCAGAAAATCATTATTTGGCTCTTATAGAGGTTTCATAACGTATCAGATGGCTTTCTTCCAAGACAGCAAAAGACAGGAGTGTTTATTGTTCCTACTCTATCCTTGGAAGGGCTCCCCAAATTTGTCCAGATTCACCCAGGAAACATCTGCTTGACTTACTGAAAAGTGAGAGAGTTTACTTGCATTTGACAAATCTGTTTTGCCATGCAATAGAACACAATCTCGGGTGGGAAATTCCATCCTACTCAGAAATCTCAGCGGGACGTGGGGAAAGGTCTATACACAGAGGAGGGAGCATGGGAGCCGTGTCAGACTTCCACCTCCTACACTATTCTAATCAAATTCCAGTCCTTTCCAGAAAACACTTGTCATCCCCTTCCTTCACTTCCCCCCATGGCATGCATCAATGTTTCATAACATATTATATGTGTGTTTCCATATTTATAAGTTCTCTTCTACTCAAAGGTAAGTGCTACGGAAGCTCAAGTTGCTGCTCATGGCTTTCCACACATATTAGCTAAGTGGGTAAATGAACAAACAAATGATCAATGAATGAATGAATGAATGCCTCATTAAGGAAACAGGGAATCACAAATACAAATTCCTTCCATTCTAACGTATTTCCCTTTTCCTGGATGCTGCCCCTAAGAAAATGAAGGAAGTCTCGTGATCTGTATGTCTCTGTCTCTCAAGCCTAAAAATCTGCAGATATCTCCCTGAGTCAGTGTGAACATCTAACTTTGATCTATATAATTATCTCCTCTAACTTTCCTTTCCATCCTCCTCTATTGCTATTTTTGTTTTAATTCCTAAGGTGAATTTTGTTTTTTCTCCCTACATTACACATATAACACTGGGTTGAAAATACATAAGAAGACTAAAATCATGTGATGCATACACAAACACAGACACAGACACCAGCTTCTTCCAACCCCTCCCCAAACACACATTCTGAGAAGCAACTTTGCTGGTAATGTTTCAGGAAGTAATGGTTTTGAGTTGGGAGGCACTATCTATGATGGTGGATGAAGACTCAGCTCTTTTCCTTAGATTTTGAACAGTAAAGATGCAAGCCTGACTAAGAACTCAAACAACACCCAATCCTTTCTTTTTTTTTTTTGTCAGTCGTGAGGCTTGAACTCTGGGCCTGGGTCAATCCTTTTACACATGGTAGGCACTTGTTTGCCCTGGAATCCCGAGGCTTGAACTCTGGGCCTGGGTCAATCCTTTTACACATGGTAGGCGCTTGTTTGCCCTGGAATCCTAGCCTCTGTCCATGTGACAGCTTAGAATGGCATGAGCTGAACCTAGTACAGGACTGACATTTTGCCTCATTAGTGTTGAGTTTGTAAACATGGTGGAATTCTCTCTGCCACTTGCAGGAAGGTGGTGACTGCTCTTCAGGAGAGTTGGAGTGCTTTGAAAGGTTGCTGCTACCAAGCTGCCACAAAGCGGAGGGAAATACAACCTGACATGCAATTGCAGAAGCATTTGATTACAGTGGCCCCTTCCCCGTCTCACAAGGTTCACCTGTCATTTTCTTTTTTCGTTATCCTGAGCTTGTTCTTCAACCTATTTTCTCCATCACTCAGTCAATGAAAATAGGCCGTTCATTCCCTGCCCATTGCTGTTATCCTTGACTGTTTAATCATGCTGGTATCTATTTGCATACAACCTCAGCACATCCTTTGCTTTCCTTTCCACTTTGTTAGCCACTGCCAACCTTGTGCAGTACTTGACTTGGAATTCAGCTCAGATGTTAGAGGTCTTGGTAACACTAGAGGAAGTGGAGTAGCTCCTTAGATGGTCAGTATTCTTGTCTGTAAAACCTGTAAACAGTGCTCTGATTGTTGAAAGGATGGCATATCGTATCTGAGCTTTGTTTGCAACCTGAAAGCTATGCAGCACAACATGAAGTGTTATTATTATAACACAGAAAGGCAGAAATGCTTGTGCTCGTGGGTTTTAAAGACAAATATAAATATCACCATAACCACATCCTAAGCATAGAATGATCACAAGGTCTGTGGTCAACATGGCTTCAATGTTCTTGCTTTTACCACTCTCATGATTTGTGGTGTTTACTACCATGGCCAAACTGAGCTCCTGACCTGAGTGGATTAGAGGTGGGTTCTGTAGCTTCATCCTGCCTGCCACTGTCTGAGAAGCAAGTGGCTCCTTTCAGCTTTAGTAGCTGCGTTGAACCTGTTAGGGACAAAGGAGCCCAAGTGGCTGGATCCTCACCACTTCAGCTACTGACTCAGAGACTATTTTTCAAAGGCAGGTAACAGGTTCCTTGGGAGACACATTATACGGCTGGTCCTATCTAAATTCAGTGCTATGCTCTGGAGGGCCACCAAGATGACCAATTCACTACGCTCTTGCTAAGAGATAAATTCAGCAAAAGGACAATAAGGGTCTTCAGCTCAGAGATGCAGTACCCAAGAGCAATCAATTATGGACCTGACTGAAATCTAAATGTTGGAAAACCCGGAACTCCTGAGTTATTCTGCACATTAACACCACATTCTTAAGCATCTGTAAATGTCTTGCCATTCATAAGCACATTATTTTCATCATTTCAATCTTCACAGTCAAATTCTGTTTAGAAACTGAACATCAGAGATGACAACACACCAGTGAAGGACCAATAGAGGAATCAAGAGTGAGAATAGACAATTGTTAGAAATATAGTATGAGAGTTTATTTAAACTTTCACATTAGTAAAATGCTTTCCATTTATTTATTTGTTTAGTCAATTATGGGGTTTGAACTCAGGGCCTGGGTGCTGTCCCTTGAGCCTCTGTACGCTCAAGGCCAGCACTCTACCACTTGAGCCATCGTGCCACTTCTGGTTTTTGAGTGTGGTTAATTGGAGATAAGAGTCGCACAGGGACTTTTCTGCTTTGAACCATGATCCTCAGATCTCAGCCTCCTGAGTAGCTAGGATTACAGGTGAGAGCCACTGGTGGCCAGTTTAGCACAACACTTTAACACCCAAGACTCTAATGCAAGTTCCCATTGTACATTGAGATTAATGACTGGCTTTTGGTGGTCTACTTTTCACAGAAAGGATTTTCTGACTGAAAATAATTGATTTAGATTCTAAGACCAGTAAGTAGAAACCACAGTTATATCTGTCCGTTTGTCCACACATCTAGACAAACTACAAGGCAAGCTGTGTTATTCCCAGTGTTAAGGAAGATGACACCAGACAAGGTTCGACAGAGGGTCCATTTTTGGTGCTGTTGTTCTTCTCATCGCCTTCATTTTAAAATAAAATAGAATTATGATTGACCACCTCAAATGCATTCCTCTGTAAGAAGTACTGTTCAAGAGGAATACATATGTATGATGCAACTTTTGTGAGAATTTTGGGAAGATCTGATTCTCCTCCATGCTTTCTCAGAAGTAAAGTTTTGCACTTTGAGAAGGGGAAAGATTGGATGGGGAATTATGAAAACAAGTGGTTTTATGATTTTATGTACTGTGTGAATTCTGGAATAAAGAAATGCAGACATACATTACTCTCTCTCAACACCTGACAGTCATCCACCTCTGTTTAGTGTTTTAATGAAGGCTGGGGGAATGTATGGTCTGTGTCAGGAACTTGTTTTGTGCTTAAGAACAAATCTGAGGCATGTTTCCTATTTCCACTTTTGGATGTTTTCCTTTTCTAATAAAAAAAACATTTTGAAACAGACAAGCATTTTAGAATGATAATAGTACCTTGGAGAAAATGTGTATATATTTGTTCCTAGGTGTTGAGACTATTTAAACTGATCAAAACAGGTTTGTAAATGACAACTTTTAATGTTTGGGGTTTATTGGAGCATGGAGAAGAAGGATGGCTTCATATCTGAAGAAAGCTAAAGTATCACTATTTATGACCATATTTTCACAAGCAAGCTTTTAAAATAAGTGACTCACGGCCTCAACTGCCTAGATAGGCAACTCCTGTCAACTCCTAATGTTTTACTCATATGCTAGAAGAAAAACCTTGATTGAAATTTTGCCGATAGAAAAGCAAGGGCACTAACAATTGCCAGATTCTAAATAACAGAATCTTTCTTTTCTTTCAACCTCTAGTAATGTGTAGGCTGCCATCCAGATCAGAATTACACAACAATTATTTTGCTCCTTTGACATTTTATCTTCACTTGTATAATCAGAAAGTCCTCATGAATGTCTTACCTTGCATAACAGTTTCATTTTCTTTCAAGTATCCATGTAATATTCAGACTCTCATTGAAAATGTTATTCTTCTCACCTCCATTACTGCACTAGCTTCCTGACTATTTTCTCCCACTCTAGATGAATTCTCCAGCGATTTAGCCTACTTCCAAACTTGTCATATATACTCTTCACAGCTTTTAACTTCTGTTTCCAATTTTCCAACTCTATGCATTGTCATATGTACTCTTTACACTTGGAAATACTTCAAAATTCAGGGTGCTGCAGTGAATTCTTCAAGAATCAGCAAATATGGGATTATTCATTCAATAATATGTTCATTCAAACATCTGCATTTACTATGCATATATTATTGGTTGGATACTCAATTAAAGCCTAGGTATAGGGGTTCACATTCATGCACACACGCGTGCGCGCGCGCGCGCACACACACACACACACACACACACACACACACACTACACTGGTGTTATATTGTCTGTAGCCAATTAGAAGAGATAGAGTACCATGTATGTAACTACAGTACAATGCAGTGACTGTCATGTTAGAGGAATGATTGAGGAGCTTTCTGAATTTTTATAAGAGGAATACTGAAAAACAGTTTGTTGGATCAGTGACATTATTGCAATAAGTAACATTTGGAATAAAAATAGAGATAGATAAAAGATGGAAACAAACAAGAGAAAATGACTGAGAATAAATGCAGAGTCAAAACTAAAAGATCTAGCACAAAGTAGAACACTGAGAATTATGAATGTTTAAGGCTTGGTGAATCAATCCATGGAATAAATGCATTCACAAGGCAGACACAGAGAAACAGAGATTTCATGGCTAGGAAAAGTAGAATTCTCTCAAAATAATGATAAAGAACAACTAGGAAAGTTAAGAGAAAACCAAGGCTAAAAGAGGGTGCTGGTGATGTCAAAGAGGCAGTGGGAAAGAAAATACGTAAGTGTGCTTATTTCCTAGTTATCAGGTAAGGACTGAGATGATGTCCATTTGGAAGATTCCTACAGGTACCAGTTTGCCAGGAAAGGTCCTAAATTATGTTATAATGCTGTCGTCATGAATAGTCCATTGTTCAGTCTCAAAAGGTCCCACTTTAGAAAGTAAATGATCAATTTATCATTATTAAGGATAGTATGGGGGTATGAAGAAATCCAAAAGCTATCAGGTAACCGCTTCCATACTGAATTGTAGAAATTCAAGCAGAAAGATGAAACATAGTTCTTTGATTGGCAGAAGCAGAGAAATAGTGAGAAAGACATGGAGAAGAAGAAACATGTTTAACTGTGGCTAAGTGTTGTGGGTAAAGAAAGTATAGATGAAGAAAGCATGAGAGTTGTAAAGAAGCTTCTCAGAGGGCAAGAAGGTTTAGAACTGAAAACACAAAACAATAAACATTTTAAAAATAAAATGATTAGCTTTGTTGCATTCACCAAACAGCTTATAAAAATCTTCTTTCTTTTCATTGTCATTTTTATCAGTGATTTCTAGCCCAGTGTATGAAGTCTCTTCTAGGTTTCAGTCTTTCTCTTCTATTGTATGGTTGTTGTTTTCTGTGACCACTGTATTTGCTGGATTTTCCCTGTCACTGGCATATCTGGTGATGGGCTTTGCCCATTAGAAGACCTTTTTGGTTTGACTTTCCAGTGCCTGAGATGTTCATATTGGGAAGATTATACTCTGTGTTCTCAGTTGACTAGGCAGTCCATAGTTTGGTCTGTCATTGAAATTTACTAATCTGGGTTTGGTTTGTAAAAGTCTATTCTGTGTAGGGTTAGGGTTCAGTTGTGATGGAGTACAGTAAAATTAGAGCTTATCTATCAGTTTTAAAAAATGAGGTTTTTAAGGCATAGGAAGGGTGGAGGGAAATTGTTTGCCACAGCAGGAGCTCTGAGTGAAAGAAATACAAGATTTTAGAGGAGTTAGAAGAAGAAAGAAGGAAAAAAAGACAAGGAGTAAATGTAAAGGAGAAAAACTACAGAGAAACTGCGTAATCTACTCCAATGATGAAAACAAAATGCATCTAAATCCCTAAACCTATAAGTAAACATATTGGGTGGTATGCAAGTGTCTAGAAATGTATTAGCTGAAATATGGTAAATTTAAGGAAGAACTTACATAGTTCTTAGAAAGGCCAAATCAAAGCCCAACAAAATAAGCACCAGAAAAAGGATATTTGCAAGGGGTGGGGTAGGACCAAGGAGAAAGGGGTAGATAAATAAAGAGAAGGAAAAGGAAGCAAGCAGTGGTTTGGGAGAAATGGGTGAAAATGTTGAAAAGGGTGACATTAATCAAGATTCATTGTATTTATAAATTGCTTTTTTTT
>NW_012267217.1:60561825-60581345 GCF_000151885.1 Dipodomys ordii
TTCTCAGGGTTTCTGTTTTTTTCAATTGATTGTTGAGGCTGCTAGAGGGAGGGGCAGCCTCTGGCTCTGGTTACCCAGTGAGGAAAGCCTTTCCAATGGCTGGCGCCTGAGCTGGGTGACTTTTCCCTGGATGGAGCCGAGTCTGGCAGGTCACTTCGCCGTTAAGTTCTTGTGACCTGCTAAATGACTCGTTTTATTCCAAGGCCTGGGTTATAGCTGGCAGCTCCTCCGAGCTTTGTCGGTATCCAAGATGGAGATCACCGGTGCTGGGGGGGCAGGGGTGGTCTTCCCTCCTCTGCTCCCTGAGAAGGAGTGAGGGTATCGGGCTTCTACTCATGCCGCGTCTTGGATCCTGGGTCGTCTCTGGTCTGCTAGCTGCAGGATGAAGATATCTGCTCCTTGTTGGTTCTTGCTGGTGTTGAGCAGAATCCGCTCGCCCGCTGCGTCTGGCTCCTTCGTCCTGGACTCTCTGTGTGAGCGCTCAGGTATGGCCCTGGCTGAGGTCTCCACCGCTTGCAACCCTGCCGCTGCCACTGCGGCGGCTGCTGGCGAGCGTTCAGATGTGTCTTTTTGCCTTGGCTTCCCTCTCTTGTCTAACTCTCTGTCCTGTGATGGCACACTTGGTGTGATTCTCTGGCTTAGGACTGTTCACTGGAACTCTAAAACTGCTTTCTATGCGAGAGCTTGTTCAGATTCCAGCTTCTCCTCCGCCATCTTCCTGGAACCTAAATTGCTTTTTAAAATGTACAATTACTTGGAAGACAATAAAAATCAATTTTAACAATAAAAACAAAAAGTTTTAGCTGCAAAGACACAACAAATAAAATAATATCAGGAAAGAAGGAATTAAGAATGTACCACAAAGCCCAGCTGAAATTTTTTGGGGGCTCCCTGTCCATCAGGTGATTTTCTTTTCCTTAAAGCTAGAGCCTATATTATTTGTTTGAATTCCCTTGTTTTGAATATTCAAACTACATATGTTGAGTGTTATAAATTATAGTATGTGGATGCTAGATCTAAATTTACATATATATATATATACACATATATATGTGTAAACCAATATAGGGTCATATGACTGTGCACAAACATATCACCTATGAAGGATGATACTTCTTTTTAGCTCTCTCACTGAAGTACCTTCCTGATTCTCTTTGGGGACTCTCCTTCCACACATTCACCACACAAACAGCACAATATCCCAGCACTACTGTTTCTGGAGAACCTATCCTTATGTTCTCAAAAACTCAAGGGTATGAGGATAGTTGTGGAGATTCCAATGTCATAAAAAAGATCAAGAATGAATATAAATCCAAGTTTTTTGTACTAGGAGTGGAAGGGATTCTAAACTGAGAGATAAAATACCAGGGCTTAAATTCCGACTTGACTTCCTTAGAAAACTTACTTAACTCCAAGCCTCTGCTTCCTTGTAAAACAATATTACTGAGGCCTGCTCTGTTTCACGCACATGATTTCTGAAGCAATGCGATCAATCTTGCCTGATCAATGAAAATCAAGCACAAGGAATGAAGCCAGAGCTGGATGGGGGCCATTACTGAATCTGCTACAGGCTCACCAGATCCATGATCTCACTCTTGTGCTGATATCAGAATGGAATTAAGAATGGAGTAATAAACATGAAGAGAAACCTGCAGTGGAGATTTTTGTCTATCAAGTGGGATTCAGCTAATAAACAGCATTAATTAAGCAACCCAGGGTTTAGTTAATTTTATGTTGGTGGTTTAGTGAGAGATATTTGGCAATTTACAATTAAGGAAAATATACCCGCATATCCCTCCTTCATACATATGCTCTGCAACAAAATCCTTGAGATATATCCTGCAATTTAAACCAAATAAATCAGCCAGATTAAAAATCTACCTCAGCAACTTGTGAGGTTTATACATAGTGAACTTTGAATCATACTTAGTTCAGTAATTTCTATCACAAGATATTTGCTAAGGCAGGAAAAAAATACATGAGTTGATAGCTAAGTAAAAGGAAGTTTTTCCCCCTAATTAATTCTAAGATGACCAAAAATATAGCTGTGTGAGTCAAGTAGTTGAAGAAATTAAGTGTCTAACTCAGGGCTATCATTAGACATTTGGCTCTGCTAAAGCTGACCTTACATTTTGGTCAAGCAGATGATCGTTTTCACTGTCCATCAGCAATCATCTCACCCTGCTTTGAGCAGATGAGCACTTTTCCAGCCTTTGCAGAGATCTGTCAGGAATTGCATTCCCTTTGAATTTCTCTTTTGGGTATGGAAAAGCCTTCTGGCATGTTTTACCAGTGGCCTGTCCAGTGATCCTCTGCTGCCCCATAAATACTCAGGAGTGGATCTTTTCCATCATGCCCAGCTCAAGGAAATTCCAGCTCATGCTGCAGGCCAATCCCACCCATGTTAGGGCAAATACTTAGTCCATGATACCTTATCCAGATTCGATTACTTTTCTTAATGTTAGAATCCTCAATGAATATGGAAAACAACCGACAGGATGATGGTGACCTTCCTCCATGACTCTGCCCCCAGCACCCCCTCCCAGCTCAATGTGAAGGACTTGCCCCATATCTCAGTTAGAGACTTGAAATTCATTCTAATTCAATTATAGTCCTTCAACTCCACTTTCCAAGAGGGAAGAGGAACATGACAAACATCTTGATCATCGTGGTGTCAGAGGGAATCTGCACAAAGTGTCCTGAAAAAGTTTCATTCATTCTAGGCAAAACAAATGTTCTTAAGAAGAGGCTTCTATATATTTGTTTGCTTTCCTATAAAGTCGCACGTAACCCTGTCCAAATTTGTTATCTGGAGCTATGGCTACCATTCTGTGATTATGAAGGATGATGGCCAGTGTATCCTCTATCCTGGAGCAGATATTTTTAAATAGATCTGTTCCTGAATGATCTGCTGAGTGAACT
The DNA here is from genome assembly GCF_000151885.1 of Dipodomys ordii. NCBI lineage: Eukaryota > Metazoa > Chordata > Mammalia > Rodentia > Heteromyidae > Dipodomys > Dipodomys ordii. The sequence continues at coordinate 60,564,748 of NW_012267217.1, forward strand.
TATTCTTTCATGAGCACCTTACATTAATTTATGTGAGATGATTCCATCTTTGGGTCTCAACACAGACAGGATCTACACACTGGAATGAACAACCCCAGGCCAGGTTCACAGATGCAGAAGTAGCACAGATAAGAACAGAAAACAAAATGAACTCCCTCACTTTCCCCAACTCCTGAGTGCAGAGCAGGGATTCCGTTAATACTCCTCTGTGCTGCTTCTGTCGGTCTTACAGTAGGTGGACACTCATTGCCTAGACCTGGGCGTTTTCCCTGACAGTTCCTGGGGGTCTAAACTCCCACACAGTGCCCACTTCTATCCTGTGGTTCTACCCCACCTCTACCCACTGGCATGGCATGTCCTCACTGTATCTTGATTCATAACTTCAATAATACTCAGCAGGTGACATCTCTGTGACTTCAGCTTCCACTCCCACAGCCTCTCCCATGCCAGATTAGAAAGCTTTCAGAAGAAAGCCATCCGAATGGAGAGTTCTTCATCACTTCTGACCCTGCCCACCTTTAAAATGGCCAGCTTGAGAAAGGCTCGTCTGAGCCTCTCGATCAGGAATGAGGTAGAACAGTCATCCAGCCTTCTCTCTTCTCCCACCTCAGGCTCCAACATGTTCTCCTGATCTACATTAGGCCCTAGGTATCTTAATGTAAGTCCCTCTGTCCTGATATCTTAAAAAAAACAGTGGCTAAATAATATTGTCTATATTTTAAAATCCTGTTTCAAAATCACTACAACTCTTGAAAAGTTCTTCTGTGAGCACTGGTGGCTCATGCTTATGATCCTAGCTACTCAAGCGACTGAGACCTAAGGATACCAACCAGGGCAGGAAAGTTCATGAGACTCTTATTTTCAATGGACACCAAAAAGCCAGAAGTCGACCTGTGGCTCAAGTGGTAGAGCGCTAGCCTTGAGTTAAAAACAAAATAGCTCAGGGATAGTACCCAGGCCCAGAGTTCAAGCTCCAGGACCAGCACACAAAGACAAGTTCCTCTGTAGCAAAAACTGGTTATTATTTTATTTGAATAGCCGATCTGACCATTTCTTCTCATTTTTAGGCTCTATTTTCTTTGGTCCTTTTTATTTTCTTTGGTCTTTTTCCAAGGATTTTTTTTTTTGTCCTTCATAACTAAAGCCTTCCTCCAACTTCCAGCTACTGCAGCTCTCTCATCAGCAGTGTCAGTAAAGGGGGGACATCTTTTGTCATGGAACACCTGTGTGTGTGTGTGTGTGTGTGTGTGTGTGTGTGAACATGTGCGCCGTGGCGCTTGACACTGTACAGAGCGAAGGGCTGCTGCACTTCCCCTGCTCCCAGTCACTCATCACCCTCTCTTCTTGGGAGTCTGTTCAATGCAGCAGAATCAATCCTAGTGAGCCTTTGTGCTTTATTTATGTCCAGGACTGCAAAACATTCAAGGATTTGTTACCAGGCTTTCAGGTCCCATCTCATCTATGAGTCTAAATTCTTGAGTAGACACAGATGTCATCCAAGAGTTTGAAGTTTGGTTATAACAGTGTCCCATTGGACTTTTAAGTTAGTCGATTTGAAGTCTGCGTTTAAAATGGACTTGAGAAAAACACATCTGTCCTTTGCAAGACTGTCACTAATCCAGACTAGAGTGGATAAATGTCTAAATGTAAAGAATTAATATCAGAAATGAAAAGAGCGCCTGAGGCTGGTAAGTTTATTATGGTAACTGCAGAAAACCCTGCATTCATTTCTCAATGTGGACACACACACACACACACACACACACACACACACAAAAGAACTACACAAAGTATTGTCAGATGGAATAGGAAAACTGTTGGGTATGAGTTTAGAAATAATTGAGAAGTGTCCAAAGGGTGAGATAAATTTAGATTTATTTTCAGGGAGAAGAGAGTTAAGATATTGACTAAAAGATGCCAAATCAAGCAATGTCTTCTGTTATTATTATTATTTTAATAATTTGTTGTGGCCATTCAGGGAAACAGAAAATGACACACGCTGTTGTAAAGTAGCCTATGCAGATAATTATGGAGAAGGACTCCTCATCCCGAAAAAAGAAGAGCCTATGGGAGCAGTGGGGCTTATAGACACAGTCATTCCTTTGTGTCCACTCATATTTGTTCTTGGTGCATTCAAGAAACAGAAAGCAGAGGACACACGCAAAAGCACAATTTTCCACCATCTTTCTAGAGTTGGGGCTCATCTCTGACAGTGATTAGACTTCTGCCTCAAAGACTTTGACTGTTAATTACCCTAAGTTCATGGTGTTTACTTCAAGCCAATGTTCTCTGTGAGTACCTTCCTGTTTGTCTCTTGTGAAATGCCAACAGATTCCACTGTTTTCGCTTACTTTCCCCTTCGGTGTCCAACAATCTGGATTCATTTTTCACTCCAGATTTTAAGAAGATGGTTGTATAAGCAAAGAGTCCAGCTCCTATTACACTAGAAATACAATGCTACAACATCCCCAATGTTTTTCTTGTCTCCTTGGCTGCTCATCTCTGGTTGCAGAGTTGCTTAATCCTTCAAGTCCTTTATTTCTTTTGTAACAACTGCTTCCCATATTCTTCTGCTTAGCCTACTTTGGACTGTAAATCTTCCAGCATATCTGGTAGTAATGATATTGACTAAAACTGCTTGAGTATTTACTGCATCCTACAGACTCATCAAACATTCACAGTCAACCTTTGAATATTTATTCATTATATATATTTTACTTATCATATATAGGATATATACACTATGTATATTTTACTTATCATATATAGGAGATATACATATATATGTGTGTGTATATATATATATATATACACACTATTATTCTACTTTGTAATCTTGGAAACAAATTCAAATTGGCTCAGTAAGTGACTTAAGACATGGCTACTGTGTGATATGTGCAAGATTTAAACTCAGGTGGTCTAATTCTACCATATGACCTTAATTGCTCATCAGTGACAGCTTGCAGTAATCTTTATTAGTATCATTTGTAAGGTAATCATATACAGTGGCTTCCCCAAACCTTCCAAATCTGTGCTGTTATTTCTGCATAGTGTTTAAAGAATTCCCATTCATCCTAGAAAGTGCGCCCATCTGGTTGATAAATTACGTAGTCACACCAGGTTTGTAGTCCCTTTTCCTCTGTGTTCACCCCACGGCAATCATTTCCACAATGTCTATTATCTGCTCTAGGCATACAACACTCATCATTACTAATCGTTACAGCAGCATAGTGAGCCTGGTTTCCTGATTCCCATGTGAAGACAGGTTCAGGTAAAGGTTAATTGTCTCAATTAAAGCCATCCATACCTTACGTGTGTGAAACTGGCAGGGTAAAACTATAGGTATGCCTGGCTCTGAAACCTCATCTTCATTTTTTTTTCTCCTTTGGCATTTTAATCATTCTGGCATTTCTCTAGGGATTTCTCAAATAATGTCTTTTTTCGCCCTTAAGGGAGAGCTGGGTATCTGTGGATTCCTGGGTAATAAAGGGGTGATTCCCAACCACATGTCCTGAATCTCAATCATGTCCCAGGGACCAGGATATTATTTGACTTCTAGAAGGTCCTTAGTAGCTATATTTTTGAATTGTTTTCCTTTGGTAGTCTTATTGCTATTTATATTTAACTCAGGTGTTAAGTTTTACCCTTATGGTTTTCTGCTTTTCCTAGATTCTGGCTTCTCATGTATTCGCCCCACGTAGCTCTCTGTGTTCTGATATAGTCAGACACAGTCTGCTGAACACAATTTCTACCCCATGATTAGAAAACGCAGTCCAATCAAGAGCACATCTGCCCAACATCTCCAGATATAATTTGTGAGCACTGGGTGCCACCTCTCGCATTCCAAACGCATCAGCCTTTCCTGCTAGCCAGGCTGCACAGACACTGATTTGTTTCCCCCTTTGGAAAAAGAAATATGTTTCACTTTTTAGGTTCACATGCTGGCAGTGGATTAAAAACAACATTTAAAAACAAATCTTCTACTTGGTGCTTGAGACTCAGGATTACACAGTTCATCTAGTGTATGGCTCCAAGCTCGGTGCTGGTTGCACAATAAAATGAGCTAGGAAGGTTTCAAAAATCACTGTGGACCAGCTCTCACTCTAGACCCACCATATCGGAATCTCTGGGCATTGGGGTCTTATTAGAAGCTCTCCTAGGAGATTCTAGTATGCAACCTGGTGGAGAGATATTAAACAAAAGGAATTTACCTGTCCTCTTTGAAACATCAGGAAACAGGAGGACCCTCACCCCTAATTAAAGAATCTGCAAATAAGATGAAGACAGCATGCTAGTAATATGATCCAAACTTGTGGCTATTTATTATGGCCAATTGTAGAATCAGAATAGCAATATAATCAAGTAGCAGTTTATTATTGTTACTTGTTCAAATGCAGAATTGAATGGATTCTTGTTCCACGAGGGGTCCAGTTTTCATTTCCTCGTTGGCTTTTCCTTCATCCAGACCATTGACCATCTGTAAGTCCAGAATGCATCGACTCTGTGGCTACCAAAACTCTCATTGGCCTTGCACAAAGGTGACATGAAGATTGGAGGAATTAAAAAAATCCAACATCATTGGAGGATTCCTTCTGTCCCTCTAGGAAGACAGAGAAGTGAGCCTTAGAGGTTGATAGAGCAAAAACATCTTTCTGTTCTCTTCTATCCAGCTATGTGACTCCCACCACATTTCTCTCTCTCTTCTCTGAACCCTTTGCACTTAGAAATACTAATATATGCCTTTCCAGGCTCTTGTTAAGATCAAAGGAGGCAACATATTAAAATAAGTTATAGGTAGAAAGTTCTCTAGAAGTACATTTCCCTTCTTCCTTTTAACTGCAACTGTAAAAGAAGGAGTAGGCATGGAGAAGCAGAGTTTCTCTTTTTTTCTTTTCTTTTTTTTTTCTTTTCCTTTTTGTTGGTCATGGATCTTGAGCTCTGGGTCTAGGCGCTGTCCCTGAGCTCTTCAGCTCAAGGCTAGCGCTCTACCACTTGAGCCACAGCACCACTTTCAGTTTAATGGTGGTTAATTGGAGTTAAGAGGTTCACAGACTTTCTTGCTGGGGCTAGCTCTGAACCGTGATCCTCAGATCTTAGCCTCCTGGGTAACTAGGATTACTGGCATGAGCCACTGGCACCCAGCTGAAGCAGTGTTTCTTCATCGATCACCCTCATCAAAATGAAAATTTGTGTTTATCCTAAGTACCTGTTGTTATAAATGCAGTGGACATCTAGAGACAGAAATCCATCTCTTGTTTGTTTCGCACATGACTGTGAAGACCTGCAGGACACTACAGAACACCTGAGTGCCTGCAGTATAGACTCCTGAAATATTTCCTTAGAAAGAATCAAGAGAAAATTTGGTGCTCTAGGGCCCTCTTTTTTTTTGTAAGCTGAAGGGTTCTAGGTATGAGTTCTTGTCTCCCATGTAGACCGATGTCAACAAAGCTACTCAGATTAGTGATTATGCATTGGAATTCCTACCTCTCCTGCTAGCTGTGGATCACTTTGTTAGATGAAGTCTGTCTCCAGTAATGACCTTGACTGAGGTGACCCTGGATGACACTAGTAGCTGATGGCTACTGGCAAGGGAAGCTGGACTGTCAGGATGCAGTGATACCATTTCACGTGCCATGTCACTCTGTGCTCGCTGGCTCAATAAAGACAGATGTGCATTTGGACAGAATTATCAGAATCACCATTCGCTTTCCTCAGAGGGCTTATTCCCAATTATACACACCTTCTGCTGCCATCATTGAGTTCACCTTCTACAGCATGCTCAGCTAGGCATGGTAATTATGTCTGTGTTCTAAAAAAGGAATCCGAGACGGTCTTAAAGATCCATATATCATATTATTACCCAATTACATCTGGAGGATTCTTTTTCTTGGTTTCAAAAGGACTGGTGATGAAGGTTAATGATTTAATTAAGTCCGCTGCCCACCCCCACGGCAGCCCCACTCTGCCTCCCGAATGGAAGCTCACACAGCTCACAGCAGATGCCGGGAGGAACACATCCACAGAAGGGCAGCTGGGATTTTCCAGTTGATGACAGTTTTATGATTTCATCTCATCTTGAACTAATGGTATTGGCTCAGAAATGTGGTGGTGTGTGTGTGTGTGTGTGTGTGTGTGTGTGTGTGTGTGTGGTGTATGTGTATATGTGTATTGGGGTAAGTTTCTTCTGATTTTTAGAGCTAATCTGTGCAGGTGAGAACAAGTGATAACAAGTGACCAATGAAAGAATCAAACATCTTCCCCTTGACAGCCACAAAGTTCTATGTCTATCCATTGTTGAATTTTAAGTCTAGCAGTTCTAGGGTTCAGTTATAATTTTGGCTGCTGTTGCTTTCAAAGGACAGCAGATATGGTTTAAATACTGTTTCCCTTCCAGAGTAAGAGTCCAGGACAATTAATTCTTGGCCTAAATGAGTGAATGGTAGAAAGTAAACCAAACACAAGTCCTAATTCTACAACTCACCTTCTGTGTAAACATTGGCTGGTTCACTCACTCTCCATTTGTTCCATCCATCCATCTGACACATTCATATGCTCCTCTCCTGAGTAAAATACTGAAAAAATACAAGTGAAAACAGGTGAAGATTTCTACCTTTAAGGAGCAAAAGCTGGGAGATGAAAGGAAAAATGAAGGAGACAGGAAGACTTGGAATGGCAGCAGAAGGACAAGCCTGCAGGTTGCTATTTAGAAACCCAAGGACATGGCAAGGCATCATTAAGAAAGTGTGTTAGGCTGGGCACTGGTGGCTCACACCTATATTCCTAGCTACTCAGGAGGCTGAGATCTGAGGATTGAGGTTCAAAGCTAGGCCGGGCAGGAAAGTTTCTGAGACTCTTATCTCCAATAAACTACTTACATAAAGCCAGGAGTGGTGCTGTGGCTCAAGTGGTAGAGCGTTAGCCTTGAGCTGAAGAGCTCAGGGACAATACCCAGGCCCAGAATTCAAGCCCCATGACCACCACCAACAACAACAAAAATGAAGGTGGTTAGAGCAGAGAGACACAGGAAGTACAGGATGTATTAGATTAGGCTTGCAGACAGCTGGGCAAGGAGCAGTCTTATCTGAAGGCAAAGACCTCAAAGAGGTTCTACAGCTAGCACCCGAGAACAGCAAGGATGCTTATTGATATAGCTAGAGCCAATAAGCCATGCTGGAAGGATGAGGATCCAAGAAGCAGTTCTGGGAATTATGTGATCTGGAGTGTTTGAATGGGGGGACAATCATTTCACGGTTTGAGCATAAGAGTGTTACAAAATAACTGGATTAAAAAAAACAAACACCTCTTAGGCTACCAGGGAGTCTAGGCAGAGTATAGGCAATAGAAGCAGAGCGAGTATGTAAATTCTTCCAGACATAAGTTCTCGCTTTTTATCTTTTTATTTTTATTATGTTTAAGTAGTTGTATATGATGTCAACTTATGTATCACTATTTTTTTATTGTGAAAATGCTATACAGAGGGGTTACAATTACATGGGCAAGATAATGAGTGCATTTCTTAGCATTGTAGCCTCCTCCTTTGTTTCCCCTTCCCATCCCCTCCTCCCCCCACCCCCCACCCAACCCTCCTCCCCACCCCCACCAAAGTTGTAAAGTTCATTTTCAACATAACGACTTGTACATTGAGTTAGTATTTTATTCAACTTAGAAATCTTGGGACTAAGATACAGTTTAGGAATTCTGAAAGTCAGTCACATCCAGAAGCATGACTTGGAGCTTGAAATAACCCAGACTTTCACAAATAAGATTTTATATCTTATCTTTCCCAAGTAACATTGACTCTGGTTTCTCAGCTACATACAATGTATACCAGTAAAATTTTTCTATACATAACTGTATTTTGTCCTACCTAAAATTAAATTGGGCTGTTTATACTTTAAAGATATGATTTCTTCTTGTGAATCATATTAAATTAGAAAAACTTCCTTAAAACTATGAACTTTCAGCTAATAAGAATAACTTAGAGATTCTCATACAGCTTATAATTAATGGTTTGCAATTTATAAGAAGCATTTGTAATGAATCACATTAGCATCACTAATAGCCAGTAGTAAATATCAATCTGATTTTCATGATTGGATTTTAATTTCTTGTCATTTAATAAAACCCAAGAGGTCTGAGAATTGTTTCTTCAGTGTTTCTGTTTGTTTTCTATTCCATAGCAGAAATCAGCAAGAGATCAATCTCTCTCTCTCTCTCTCTCTCTCACACACACACACACACACCTCACAAACCTCAATTTTACCTGAGGATTGTGAGTGTAGTGATGGAGCTCTCTCAGGATCTGTGCATAAACAAAGCTCTTTGTCTTCTAATTGCTGAGTTTTACAGAGAGCAATTTGGCAAACAAAAGTGCATTATTAAAGTTTCACCTCTTGTTGCTTGGATTTGAGCTTTTTGCTTTCTCATTCCCAAGACCACCAGGGAGCTCATTTTCATTCAAGCTCATGTAGATTTTATCCATAAGCTCAAAAAAAGTAATATCTCTAATAGATTACCAATAAAACAATGCTTCATCGAAAGTATTTATTCTTATGCCATCAAATAACTCTACATGGTATTTTCTTTCAGTGTTGTGATCCAGTCAATTTGTCATCATTTGACTGAGATTAGAGGGGAAAAACATACCCCATAACCAAACGATGAATTCAGCCAGGTAAATTCTATATCCTCGGTCATATTGTAGATATCATGTCCACATAAATTGTCAAATGGAGGAGGGGAGAAAGAGAAAGAGAGTGAGATGGAGGGAAAGAAGGAAGGGGAGAAGGGCTAGCTGGAGCCTTCCGACTCACAAGAAGGGCCTGAATATTGGATAAATGTTGCCAAGGTTTAAGGTGATATTTGCATAGCTGTTAAACAGAGTGGTGTAAAGCCCGGACTTAGGTTTTGGCTCATCCAAGAGAAAAGCTCTAAGAAGAAAATGCTTGATGTAACTAAAATAAAGCAATATTACCCATAGGGCAATTATGATATGACCTTTGTCATGCTGATAAATCCCACAAACAGTGATTACAGATGAGTGAATTACTTCCCAGCCTGGGATGTTCAAAAAGAGTCTCCCTACTTCACTGTCCCTTAGCTTTTTTGCTCAGAGCTAACATTCTACTCGTTGAGCCTCAGCTCCACTTCTGGATTTTCTTGGGCTTACTTGGAGAATCTGAAGACCTATGGCCACCTAATCTTCAATAAGGGAGGCAAAAAAAATAGGATGGAAGGAAGACAGCCTCTTGAAGTAAATGGTGCTGGCAGAATTGGTTAAACACCTGTAGGAAACTAAAGCTAGATCCTTATCTATCACCCTGCACCAGAATCAACTCCAAATGGATCAAAGACCTCAAGGTAAAAGCAGACACCGTGAAAACATCACAGGAAGGAATAGGAGAAACTCTAGGGCTGCATGGCAAAGGCCAAAATTTTCTTTTTTTTGGTCCCGTCGTGGGGCTTGACCTCTGGGCCTGGGCGCTGTCCCTCAGCTCTTCAGCTCCAGGCTAGCGCTCTACCACTTGAGCCACAGCACCACTTCCGGCTTTTTTCTTTTTGCTTATGTGGTGCTGAGGAATCGAACCCAGGGCCTTGAGCATGCAAGGCAAGTGCTCTACCACTGAGCCACCTTCCCAGCCCCCAAAATTTTCTTTAAAAGACCTATAATCACAACAAATCAAAGACAGATGGGACTGCATGAAACTGCAGAGCTTCTGCATGGCAAAGGACATAGCTGGCAAGATCAATAGTTTGGGAGAAGATCTTCACTAGCCATACAATAGACAAGGGCCTCACATCTAAAATATACTTGGAGTCTTAATTTTTAATCTTAACTCAGAGTGAGGGGGAAAAAAAACCTATCTGCTTTTTTTTTAATTTGGAAGAAAGTGAATCTCAAAATGAAAACCCTCTGAACTTCAAAGAGAAAGAGCTGACAGCAAAATATTTGAATTAATTAAAGAAATACAGAGCTATTCATTGGTGGGTGTATTTCCTAACATCTGTGCTCGTTTCCAAGGAGACGGTGGGTGGTTTACTTTGTTGTGAATATGCCACATGCCCATGAAAGAAAGAAGAGAAAGCTACCTGATGAAAAATTAAAGATAGATATTTCCAGTCTCAAAGAAGTTATGACCTTCTGGCCCAGGCAAAGGATAATTGAACTCCTTGCTGATATATGCCAAAGCAAAAAGAGTTCTGGCTAGTTTGGGAATACTGGTACCTGTCTTGGAAATAATGGACACATTAGATGACCTGCTTAGTTTTGATCAGTTTCCAAAACTTGAATTCAAGTGTTAAATAATAATAATAATGATAATGATAATAATTGTTCTAAAGAAGCTAGCTCAGAATCTATAAATACCTTTGAAAGGCTTCTATGCCCAACGATTGTTTTGTTTCCTTTTTCTATGAGCTTTCTTTTCTCTAGTGACCTTTTTCTTTCATATTCCTGTCCTCACAAAGCAGATAGTCCCTTGAGTGCCTTGTGTTATCATTTTCCACCTAAAGTCCTATCAGGGAGGAAAAGGTAGATAAGATGCAGCGTTAGTATGCAGAACCTACTGTATTTATTGGCTTCTCATTTTCTCTCCTTTCACTAGCCCTGGCTCTTTAGATTTGTCCATGTGGCAGCTCTATTTTTAAGTTTTTGAGAAATATCCACATTGTTTTCATAAAAGCCATACCAATTTACTCTCTCACTAATAGTGTTCAAAATTTTTTTTCTCCATACTTCTGTTAACACTGGTTATTGCTTTTTAAATTTCATACTAGCAAATCTAACAGGCATGAGATAAATATCTAGTTGTTGTTTTAATTTGCATTTTTGTAATGATCAGCAATTTGGAGCATCTTTTTATATGCTAGCTAGCAGTTTATATGCCTTCTTTTGGAAAATGATCTGTTAAGGGTCTTTGGCTTTTTTTTTTGCAATTCATGTTTCACATTTATCAAACAGTGGTATCAGTTCAGCGAAGAATATAAGAAGCTAATTTGAGATATTAACTGCCTATATCCACTAGTATTTCTCTCTTTTATTTTCTGCTACACTTCTCAGTCATGTTTTAGAGAGAAAATCTCCACACTTCTGACTCAAGTAAATTAAGAAATAACAGCAAATATCTATCTCAGAAAATCTTCCACATGTAATGTCTACTTCAGCGTGATTAAAGCTATGTGATTTGTCCTAAGATATTTAAATTTAGGCATACTAAATTCATTTTGGCAGAACTGAGGTTTGAACTCAGGGCTTTGTGCTTGCTAGACAGGTGCCCTACCACTTGAGCCATAACTCCAACCCTTAGATGTAGCTTCAATTCAGTATATAAGGTTGGATCACACAGAAAATAACTTCCAGCTACCAGAAAGTGGTAGAGAATAATGTTAGAGAAATTTCCTGGAATCCTAAAAATCATTCACTGATTTATTTCAGGGAAATCTCACTCTGTTTTTCAATTACTATATATACAAAATCAGTAAATATTATGTGTCACATTTATTTAGTCTTTAACAAAAAGCTGAGATGTAAGATGATGTTTTGGTATTATCTCTAATAAAATAAACACATGTAAATAACCATATGCAAGTGGGAATTATAAAGAGTTTCAACAAACACAATGTTCTCTTGAATATATTTGCATCCTCTATAAGCTTGGAAGCACTATCAGATTTCTTTCTGTTATTAAAGCAAAACAAAAAACATTTTAATAAGCATCAGATTCAAAATTAATGAAGTTATATCATATCATGGAATTCATTCTTATTTTGCTAGTAATGTAACTGAACAAATTATATTTACATTAACATGCTCACAGTATATCTCATTGCAAATGCAGTAAGTACTGAACAAAGTATTTATTTGTGATATGATTTGCGATATCAACATTGTTTCCAATTACATATATAAATTCAGGGTAAAAAACACTAAGAGAATACATGGGAAAATAAGTAAGATTCAATATTTAATATGAGGGTAAAGGCCCAGCATGTTGAAATATACCTATAATCCTAGATATGTGGGAATCCAAAGTGTGAGTTCAAGGTCAGCTAGAGTAAAATTAGTGAAAATATTCCTAAACAAAATGAAAACAAAAAGCATGGTGGTAAAGATGGTATAGTAGAGAACTTGCCTAGCAAGGCCTGAGTTTAATATTTCTAAAAAACAGTTTATCTTTAATGACATAAGCAGTATTCCAGCATTAAGATATTGAAGTTTTGCATTCAGAATTTCCTCCAGGTGTCTTGGTTATGATTACCAAGCACAGGAAATGAAAACAACCTAAGTCCAGTTTCCTAAGAGTGGGCTTACCACCCTGCCATGCATTTTCATTGGTTAATGCTAAGCTGACCTGGGTTTCTGGCAAGTGTGTTCTTTCAGCCACAAGAAGTGTAGCAGAAAACAATTTCTAACAGGGGCAGGGGGAGTGCACATTGTGACACTACTGACATTGTCATTAGCAAATTCACACAATAATGTGAATAATAAAAGTAAACCAACAAATTGTAATCATTGTATTGTTTTCAAAATTGAGATTCCTGGTGTAGACCTACAGTTCATATTCTGGTAGAGATTTCAGATCTGGACATCCTTGTCTCCCATGTCCCATTGCTCCCTCAATCACTCTTCCACTATCAGGACTGACCTGCACCCCTATCACAGAAGACCTAACAACTCACACATCCTCAAGAAAGTCACAAGGAGGAGACCCGAGGAAGAGGGCGGAGAAGCTGGAGGCTAAACAAGCTCTCACATAGAAACCAGTTTTAGTGTTCCAGTGAACAGTCCTAGGCTAGAGAATCACACCAAGTGTGCCATCACAGTACAGAGAGTTTGGCCAGAGAGGGAAAATCCAGGAAGCCTGGTCAAAGAGACAGATCTGAGCACTTGCTGGTAGCCGCAGCTCTGGTGGCTGTGGCAGTGACCAGGGCTGCCATGGCAACAGAGAAAGTCCAGACGTAGCGTGCAAGCAGATTCTACTCACCACCAGCAACAACTGACAAGGAGCAGAAATCTTCATCCTGAGGATCGCAGACCAGGGACGGCCCAGGAACCAGAGTCTGGCGGGAGTAGAACCCTGACATCCTCATTCCTTCTCATGGAGCTGCAGTGGGAAGGCAGCTCCTCCTCCACCACCAGAAAAGATCTCCATTTTTGATACTGACAAAGACAGGGGGAGCAGCTAGCTCCAACTCAGGCCTTGGAAGAAAACAGAAGAGTCATTTAGCAGGTCACAGGAACCTGACCTGACCTGCCAGACCCAGCTCCACCCAGGGGAAAATCACCCTCCCAAGCAGGGGAAGCTCCACCCCTGGAGGAGTGACTTTCTTCACTCTAAACAGAGCCAGAGGCTGCCCTTCCTCACAGCAGCCTACACAAACAATTGAAACTCAGTAAACATAAACCCTGAGAATGACTCCAGGCTGGGCTCTGTGAGTGTCTTGGGAGCTAGCTTCTTAGAGAAAAGCTACTGTTTGCTGAAAGGCCTCAACCCTACCCAGAACCTAGCCTTGTCACAGCATCTCCAAACTAGAGGGAACAGCCATCTCCCTCTTTTGTGATACTCAAAGCAGATCTCCCTCACACTGAACTAGCCTGGGAAAAGGACCACAAAGTCCTAGGTAAGGCAGAGCTGTCTGTCTGCTCAAACAAACTGACTTAAAAAACCAATCAAGCTACAGGAAAACCATACACCACAAGCAGACCAGAGACTAAAACAAGAGTCTGGTTACAGACACGGGGAAGATACAAGATCTTCCCTGCCCCCCAAAAAGAAATCAAAGAACTCATTTTTCTACCTAATTATTATTACTATTATATTTAATTGTTTTCTTTTTTTCTTTCATAATTTTTATTTTAAGAATGGGTATGTATGCCTTTTAAAAGAAATCTCTTTTGACCTTTTAGTCCTTTTTATTTTTTCTTTTTTTTCTTTTTCTTTTTTTATTTTTTGCATGACTTAATTGCTGTTCTGCTCATCCCCAGATATATACCTGTTGTGGATTATTAGACCTTATCTCTCATTGTGTAGGTACTTAATCCAGAAATTTATTACTCAATTCACAACTTCTTAGGCTTAACTTCCTTAATAGTATATAACTATATAACGTTCATGTATTCCAATTTTAAGAATTTTTATTTTTTATTTTTTCATATTTTCTTTCTATCTTTCCCCTCCTCTTATCCTATCCTTTTCTTCTCTCAATATAATTTCTTTGTACTTACATAATTTTTAAGTATTTAATTTTTTAAATTAAAATTTTTGTTTTTCCAGTTTTTTCTTGTTGTTTTTTTTTTTAATTTCCCTCCTCTCATTCTGTCCTATCCATTTCCCTCTCTGAGATTAGGGCTTGGTTAAATTCCCTCTCATTTTACCTCTCCATATCCCTCTAATCCTATTTTTCCCTATAATTCTCCCTAAACCTAATAATTTTTGGTTTGCTGAATCCCTCTTTGATGTTCTTAGCCCATTAATCCATAGTTGTTTGATGTTGAATAGATTGTATCTGTTGCAGTAGATTGTATCTGCAGCCATTTTAACTGTGCAACTACAGGACTCTGGTTGATGCTTGCCTTAATATAGTGTTCTAGCACAAAATTGGTGTTACTTTCATACCAAATGGGCAGAACAAGCCAGAGAAATACAAGAAAAATGACAAGTCTGGGTATCTCAAGTCTGGGTATCCCATTCATGATAATCAGGTGACAGAACAGTTAATGAATAATCCAGAGGAGAGTTCCCAAAAAGCTCTACAAACATTACTGGTAAACATGGTGAATGAAAAGATTGAAAATCTGCAAAGGACTCAGTGTGAGCATTATAGAAAGTGAGAGGAGGCAAACCAAAGAACTTCACAAGCATGTTGAGGCTAACCAAAAATTAATACAGGAATCTCCTGAGCGTGAGGAAGCTACTCAAAGATTAATACAGGAATTGCAAGAGCAGGCTGAGAACAGTCAAAAGAAAGACAGGAATTGCGTGAACAGGCTGAGAACAGTCAGAGAAACAGAATTTGCGTGAGCAGGCT
Organism: Dipodomys ordii; assembly: GCF_000151885.1. NCBI lineage: Eukaryota > Metazoa > Chordata > Mammalia > Rodentia > Heteromyidae > Dipodomys > Dipodomys ordii. Next base: position 60,579,775 of record NW_012267217.1, read on the forward strand.
GAGAACAGTCAAAGAGAAATACAGAAATTGAATGAGTGTGAGGAAGATAATCAAAGAGTAATACAGAAATTGCGTGAGTGGGATGAGAATAGACAAAGATCAATAAAGGCATTCATGGAATCTATAAACAGATAGTTGAAGGAATTAGGAATTCAGGGAGACCACAAAAGGAATGCTGAATGGAGCCCCACAGAAGGAAAAAGAGTCCAAGGAAACCATAACTAATCAACTACATGATTTGAGAATAAACACTGAACACCAAATTAAGAAAGCAAAGAAGTTCATACAAGAGCTAAAACAAAGCTCCAACAAAGAATGTGAAGCCATCAAAGGTGACCAATTAGAATGAAAGGAAATAAAAAACAAAGTAGAAAGTCTTGACAGTAGGTTAGACCATGTAGAAGATTGAAACTCAGGGATTGAAGACAGCTTAGATATTATAGAGAAAGAGCATACAACTATCCAAGACAAATCCAAGAAATATGATAGATCCATTCAACATTTGGAAGACACCATCAGAAGACCTAATCTGAGGATAATGGGTGTAGAGGAGCACCTAGAACAGAAGTTAATGGTCTAGGAAATTTATTTAACAGGATCCTAGTAGAGAATTTCCCAAGCATGCAAAAAGATAGGCCTATTCAGATACAAGAAGCTTTTAGAACCCCAAATAGACCAAACCAGAACAGGACATCCCACTGTCACATTATAATCTGCAGTGGATCAATTCAGACTAAGGAAAGGATCCTTAAAGCTGTCAAGGAGAAAAGATCAATCACCTATAAAGGGAAACCAATTAGAATAACCTCAGATTTCTCAGCAGACACAATTAAAGCACGAAGAGCCTGGAATGATGTATGTCCTGCCTTAAAGACAAACAACTATCAACCAAGAACACTGTGCCTAGCTAAACTCTCCTTCATAACCAAAGGTCAAATAAAAACCTTCCATAGCAAAGAAAAACTGAAACAATACATCTCCACCAAACCAGCTCTACAAAAGATATTTAAAGATGTCCTACACATAGAAAACCAACAAGACCAAAATAAAGGCCAAGAAATGGCACCCAAACTGAGAATCCAAGAACCATAGGAAGAACCCAGATGTCCCAGCCTCCAAGAAGGTGGATAACATGGCAGGAACTACTAAACACCTCTCAACATTAACAGCTTCAACTCTCCAATTAAGTGACAAAGACTGTCTAGTTGGATTAAAAAACAAGATCCTTCTATTTGCTGCCTTCAAGAGTCACACCTTGCCCATAAAAACAAACATTCTGAATGTGAAAGGATGGAATAAAATCTACCAAGCAAACGGCCCCCACAAACAAGCAGGAGTTGCAATCCTAATATCAGATAAAATAGAGTTCAAATTAAAATTAGTGAGAAGAGATAAAGAAGGTCGCTACAAAAAATGCTCCTCAAAGGAAAGAACACTGCTGGAGGAATATCAATACCAAATTTCAAACTCTACTATACAGCCATAGTAATCAAAACAGCTTGGTACTGGCATAAGAACAGACCTCAGGACCAATGGAATAGAATTGAAAACCCAGAAATGAACCTACAGAC
>NW_012267217.1:60586815-60588120 GCF_000151885.1 Dipodomys ordii
GATCTTGTATTTAAAGAATCCCATGGACTCCACTCCCAAATTACTCGAGCTGATTCGATAGTTTGGCAAAGTAGCAGGGTATAAAATTAACCCTCAAAAATCAATGACTTTTCTGTATGCCAACAATGAGAAAAGCGTGGCTGAAATCAGCAAAGCAACTCCATTCATAATAGCCCCACAAAAAATAAAATACCTAGGAATTAACTTAACCAAAGAAGTGAAGGACCTCTGTGATGAAAACTTTAAAAACCTGAAAAAGGAAATCACAATAGAATTTAGAAAGTGTAAAAGCCTCCCATACTCCTGGATTAGAAGGATCAACATCATGAAAATGGCAATACTTCCCAAGGCTATCTACAAATTCAATGTGATACCTATCAATATTCCAACCTCTTTCTTCAAGGAAATAGAAGAAGCAATCCAAAAATTCATATGGAACAATAAAAGACCCTGAAGAGCAAAAATGATCCTTAACAGAAAGAACAGTGCTGTAGGAATAACAATACCAAGTTTCAAACTCTACTACAAAGCCATTGTAATCAAAACAGATTTGTACTGGAACAAGAAGAGACCAGAAGACCAATGGAAAAGTATTGAAAACCCAGAAATGAACCCACAGACCTATAGCCACCTAATCTTTGATAAGTGAGCTAAAAAAATAGAATGCAAGAAAGAGCCTCCTCAGTAAATGGTGCTGGCAAAATTGGTTAATCACCTGCAGAAAACTAAAGTTAGATTCTAATATATCACCCTGTACCAGAATCAACTCCAAATGGATCAAAGACCTCAGAATCAAAGCAGACACCCTGAAAACATTACAGGACAGAATAGGAGAAACCCTAGATATCCTTGGAACAGGTCAAAATTTTCTTAATAGAGACCCAGAAACACAACAAATCAAAGAAAGGTTGGACAAATGGGATTGCATGAAACTGCAGAGCTTCTGCATGGCAAAGGACATAGCTAGCAAGATCAATAGAAAACCCACAGATTGGGAGAAGATCTTCACTAGCCATAGAATGGACAAGGGTATCATACCTAAAATATACCTGGAACTCAAAAAATTAAATACCCCCAACAACAAATCCTCAAAGAAACAACTGCCCAATAAATAAGTGTGCCAAAGACTTAAAGAGAAACTTCTCTGAAGAGGAAATAAGAATGGCCAACAGACACCTGAAGAAATGCTCAACCTTGTTAGCCATAAAAGAAATGTAAATCAGCAGGGGGAGGCTGGGAAGGGATGGGAAGGGGAAACAAAGGAGGAGGCTACAATGCTTGATAAGAAATGTACTCATTATCTTG
>NW_012267217.1:60588170-60590218 GCF_000151885.1 Dipodomys ordii
GAATGACATTGCCCCATTTGTTAGGAAATGGAAAGACTGGAAAAAATTATATTAAGTGAAGTAAGCCAAGCCCAAAGAAACATAGGTCCCATGATTTCCCTTATTTGCAATATCTAGTATATGTATGAGTCAAGCAGAAAAGGTCAGATAAGGTGATGTTAGGATATGTATTTCAAATGTTTTTTTTTCTTTCATGCATGTGTTTCTAATGCAATTATAAGATTATTTCTTTGTTGCTTTGTATGTCCCTCCCAGACAGTATAACCCCTGCTTTCACTATATTTGATGTCAGTATAACTTGTGGAGGAGATGGGGAAAAACAAGTCGTTTAAGGATACAGTTGGGCCTGTTGCAACAATGAGAAGTACAAGTTGTCATGTTGCGGGGCTGGGGGGGGGAGGATTGGGTGAGGGGGCGGGGGAGAGGCTGGGAAGGGATGTGAAGTGTAAACAAAGGAGGAGGCTGCAATGCTTTATAAGAAATGTACTCATTATCTTGCCCATGTAATTGTAACCCCTCTGTACAGCATGTTCACAAAAATAAAAATAAAAAAAAGAAGGTCGCTACATACTAATTAAGGGATCTCTCCTTCAGAAAGATATTACAATTCTAAATATCTATTTGCCAAACAATGGATCACCCAAATTTATTCAAGAAACACTACTTTCCATCAAATCTCACATAGATCCAAAGACATGTTGGGGACTTTGACATAATACTTTTCCCACTAGATAGATCAACTCAGCAAAAACTCAACAGAGAAACGGCAGATCTAAACAACTGCATAGATCAACTACATTTAACAGACATCTACCAAATATTTCACCCAGCAGCATCAGAATACACGTTTATCTCAGCAGCACATGGAACATTTTGCAAAGTACACCACATTCTAGGTCACAAAGCAAACTTGTCCAAATTCAGAAACATTGAAATTATGCCCTGCATTCTCTCAGACCACAAGGGAATAAAATTAGAACTCAAATCCAAAAGCCACCAAAAAAAGTCCTATAACACATGGAGACTGAACAACACACTGTTGAATCACCAGTGGGTCATGGAAGAGATTAGAAAGGAAATTAAAATATTCATAATATACAACAAAAATGAACACACAAATTACCAGCTCCTCTGGGATACAGCAAAGGCAGTACTCAGAGGCAAGTTTATAGCTCTGAGTTCCTACATCAACAAATAGGAGAGATCTGAAACCAAGAATTTTAATGAGACATCTGAACTTCCTTGAAAAAGAGCAGCAAGCTCAACTCCAATCCAGTAGATGGAAAAAATTAATTAAAATTAAATCAGAATTAAACAAATCAGAATCCAAAAAAAAAACATGGAAAGAATCAACAAAACAAAGAGTTGGTTCTTCTTAAAAATTAACAAAATTGACAGACCCTTAGCAAATCTTATCAGAAAAAGAAGAGAACACACCCAAATAAACAAACTCAGAGATGAGAATGGAAACATCACCACAGAAACAACCAAGATTCATTGTAAGGAAATACTTCTAAAATTTTTATGCTAATAACTTTGAGAACCTGGAAGAAATGGACGATATCCTAGCAAATTCCGACATGCCAAAACTAAACCAAGATGACTTAAACCAACTTAACAGGCCCATATCAAGCACTGAAATAGAAACATTAAGAAGAGACTTCCCATCTAAGAAAAGCCCTGGACCAGATGGATTTACAATAGAATTCTACAAGACCTTCAAAGCAGAACTCACACCAACACTCCTCCAACTCTTCACTGAAATTGAAAGAGAAAGCTCACTACCAAACTCTTTCTATGAAGCCATCATAACCCTCATCCCAAAGCCAGGCAGGGACTCATCAAAGAAAGAGAACTATGCACTCATTTCTTTGATGAACATCAGTGCAAAACTTCTCAACAAAATTTTGGCCAATTGATTTCAACAATTCATCCAAAAAATGATATATCAGAAAAGTGTGGCTGAAATTAGGAAAGCAACTCCATTTGTAATAGCCCCACAAAAAATAAAATACCTAGGAATTAACTTAACTAAAGAAGTGAAGGAC
>NW_012267217.1:60594388-60641680 GCF_000151885.1 Dipodomys ordii
CAGCATTATTTACCATAGCTAAGATATGGAACCAACCCAGATGCCCCTCAGTAGATGAATGGATCAAGAAAATATGGTATATATACACAATGGAATTCTATGCCTCCATCAGAAAGAATGACATCACCCCATTTGTTAGGAAATAGAAAGACTTGGAAAAAAAATCTATTAAATGAAGTAAGCCAGGCCCAAAGAAACATAGGTCCCATGGTTTCCCTTATTGCAATAACTAGTATAAGTTTGAGACAAGCAGAAAAGGTAACATAGGATGATCTTAAGTGAAATGAACCCCAAGATAAGGACACAAGTGTGCTTTTCTTTCTTGCTACTGTTTCTAACATATTTATAAGGTACCACGTGATTTTTTGTTGTTTAGTATGTTCTTCCCCCATGGTATAACTGATGCTGTCACTGTATTTGATGTTGGTATAATTTGTGGAGTAGAAGGGAAAAAACAAATCGTTTAAATGGGGATACAGGTTGACCCATTCAACCATGAGATGTACAATACACTATGTTGAAAAACAAACTTTTCAATTTTGGGGGGGTGGGGAGAGTGTGGTTGTGGAGATGAGAGTGAAGGGATCATAGGGGAAAAACAAAGGAGGAGGCCACAATGCTTGATAAGAAATGTACTCATTATCTTGCTCATGTAATTGTAACCCCGCTGTACAGTATTTTCACAATAAAAAACTTATTTTTAAAAAGTCACAAGGAGCCTTTGTACCTTCATGGAATGTTCTACTTAGTTCTACATACACAGGTATGCATCTCCTCCTTCTCTCTGCAAAGTACACATGCAAAGAGTTATGAATTGTAACTCTTGCTAAAATTGGGAACTTAACAAGTCCTTCTAAGAAATATTAAAGCACTTGTACTGGGAGTCCTGCTGAGGCTCCTTAAGAGGCCACTCATGCTTCAGAGATGCCTTTCACATCAAACATGTAGGACACATTAAAATTAATGTGGTAGAAAATGTCTACTGGCGTGGCACCTGTTAACTCATTTGGGACACAGTTGAAATCCATCCAGTCTTTCAATCTCTCTTTGAGGAAAGGTAGGCAATGAACTGATTAAACCCTGAGCCTTCCAGACACTGGAAGCCACACACAGTCTGATTGGTCATCAGATGCCATCTGCTACTTCCAATTGTGTCCGGCTCCCTGTTTCCATCAGAGGTGAGTGCTCACTGAAGGCAGAAAGCTCATTATGGGACCGCCTGGCTTCTACAATTTGGTAGAAGGTCACCATCATTAATAGTGGTTATGAAATAAATGTTTGAGAGGAAAAAAACTCCATTAAAAGGTCTTAACTAATAATTTGGCATGACTATGTAAATGGTAAAAATCATTTTTATCGTGCGGAGGGGTGCGTGTGCATACTACTAGTGGGGCTTGAACTCAGGGTCTGGGTGCTGTTTCTATCTTTTGTGGGGGGCTCAAGGTTAGCTCTCTACCACTTGAGCCATGGCATTGCTTCTGGCTCTTTGCTGGTTAATTGGAAATAAGAATCTCACACATTTTCCCACCCAGGCTGGCTTCAAACCACCATCCTCAGATCTCAGCTTCCTGAGGATTACATGCATGAGCCACCAGTGTTCAGCTCATTTTTACCTTTTTAAATAAAATTTTGTTTGGGAATATCCCATGCTTAGGATGTCATGTTGCAATTAGTCATTGGGTCTCCTTGGGTTCCTCTTGACTAGGACCATTTCTCACAGTCCTTATTTTTATAAAGTTCTTTATTTAAAGGGTAATTCCCACCTGGCAGAGGAGGTGCTAGAATTACCCTACTGCCAAGTTTTATCCCCCCCTCCACCTTCTATATTGTACTTTCTAGGAGGATTTTTAAATTTTTAATCTACATCCCTCAGTTAATATTTAAAATAGAAGTAGGCAATGCCTTTCAAAGTGGAGTAAGCAAACATCACCAACGACCTCTTCCCATTTTCTCACCTTGATCTCTGGAGGATGGAAGCGGCGGCAGTGTTCCTACAATGGGTCCACACTGATTGAACACACTGAATATTTTTCTAGGTGTTCCTTCTATTTTCTCCATCCCTTGTTCCTTGTCTGATGGTGAGTCATCGAGAAGGGTTGTTTTAACCATTGTAATTTTCTATTTTCAGGGTTTAAAATGCTCTGCAGTCAACTATGAAATATTAGTCTGGAGCTTGATTTAGACTGAAAAAAAAACCTGTTGTCATAATTAAGCTACTAAATAGCTTACTAAACAATGTCTATTAAGGCACATAAACAAGTTTTAGATGGATCTATGAAAAATGCTTCATCTCTCTGCTCCTCAGTTCCCTGTGCATGAAGTAAGGTTAAGAATGGAAGTCGTCAGGTGCTTTTTATTGGTATTAAGTGTCATGCTTTCAATAACATTTTGGGGAGAGTTCTGATGTGCCAAGTCTTATGCTGCAATGGGGTCATAATGAGGAACAAACACAGGACATTTTCTACCAGACCATCAACGTGAGGATGTTCTCATCAAATAGCAAATTCTCCATCACAGGGCCAACACAACGATCCAGAAACTTACTACACTGGCGTAAGTCTGGCAATTCAGCATCTTGTTCCCAATAGTTTCTATAAAATCACAAAGAAAAAAACTCCAACAATTTTCATTTAAAGTGAATACTTAATATCATTCTGTAGCCAAGAAGCAGAAATCAAATGTTCATTTCACAAATAAGTCAACTCTAAGTTGATTAAGGGCTGGGAAAAATTCTTTCTCCCCCCCCCCCCCATTGAACTTGTCTTTCTAGCAGAGAAACCTGACAGAGAATTTGTTATGATGTTTTAAGTGCTTTGAAATGAGAGGGAGGAGGTAAGTGCCAAAAGAGGCCCGATCTCCGTGGCCTTTTCAGGGTGAACTCAAAGCAGCCTTCCTGCAGGCCTTTCATCGGTGCTTCAAAGTCCAGCAAGTCACAATCACATCCTAATAATTCTTAGGAAAGTCACAGAGCTCAGACTGGAAATGAGGAGGAGGGAACCTGTCAGTCTTTTGACACTGAAGCCTCACAGAGCAAGAGCAGGCGCCCTGGGGGGAGAAGCCATGAATAGACCCCAGATATCTGATCACTCTCAGCCTCTCTTTCATTTATTCCAGGAGCTGGTGAGGAGGTGAGCCCTGCACTTTCCTCTTGTTTAAGCACCTGGTAGCTGACTCCATTCTCAAACTCTTCAGGACTAAGGCACACTGTGCTGCCAAGGCCAGCTATATAATTCACCAAGAGCAGGACAAGTTGAAAAGTCAGGTCCATTTGTTTTCAAGCATTCAAGGTGCAGTTGGAAGTGTGGCTCAAGAGGTACAGTACCTACCTAGTGACCTTGAGGCCCCAAGTTTAAATGCTAGTACCACATACAAAGTCCTGTGCCTCTTGAGTGCATGACCCCGTGCAACTGTACAGCCAAAGCCCTTGGGGTAACCCTGAAGGCTGGGTCTGTAAAGTATTCTATGGTGAGAATTATTCTGTAGAACATCAGCCTGGCTTTCTTCTGGAACAAAGTAGTTGGAACTGGAGAAGATCTACAAGCCCAATGGCTGTATCCTGTGGAAAAGGCCAGTATTGGAAGTTTCCTGTAGCCACATCATGGAACGTAACAGTGCAGAGAGCCTGCGCCTCTCGTTTTCTTTGCAAGCCACTCTTGTTTTCTTTTCAAGACTGTGGGGACATGGAGACAAGAAAGAAGATTGGGATGAAGCTGCCTATGCACAGAGAATAAACTTTCCTTGTGAAAGCCTTCCCAAAGCCTTAAACATTTGCAGTCTTACAAATACAGATACCAGTCAAGTATCAGTGAACATGATTCTGTAGAGTTGGTAGTTTAAGAGGTGCTCAAAAAAACTATAATGTTTCCCTTTTGAGACTGTATTTTACCTGTTTCATTCTCCCAAAACTGACACAGCTTTGTATGAAAATAGCCAAGTGAAATTATGAGTTGCCCAAGCTCCAAAGAACATCCTATTGTGTTTCCTGTTATGTTACAATTGATCACCTCTTAGTAATGGATAAAATAAAATCTAGAAGCTTTTCTGAACATGGATGTATTCATCAACAATAAACATACTGAATGATTTACAATATATTTATAATTGTATTAATAATATTAATACATTATTAATATATTTATATAACATCTAATATCTATATATAAGTTAAAGAGGACCCTAGACACTGAGGCCAAAGGAGAATACACATCACAGTGGTTGACAAAGGCTCACTAGCTATGTGCATATGATCATATAAAATAATATCCTATAAAATGAACTCCAAGAAGAGGAAATGAGAGATCATTTTTGGTTGTAATGTTGCTGTTTTTGTTTTCTTTTCCTTTTATCTCATTTGTTTGTTTGTATTTGGGAGGGTAAAGGTGGGTCATGGAAAGGGTAGAACAAATTCAACACCAGTACTCACTAGACACTGTGGAAAATGAACTCTACACCTTGAGGGTGGGGAAGGGAGAGAAAAACTGGGAGACAGCAAAGGAAAGGGAGAAATAATTCAAAAAGAATTCTACTCATTGCTCATTACCTGACTCACATAACTGTAACCCCTCTATATAACAACTCTACAATAAGAATACATTTTTTTGGGGGGGGGTTGGTCGTAGGGCTTGAACTCTGGGCTTGGGCACTGTCCCTGAGCTCTTCAGCTCAAGGTGAGTGCTCTACCGCTGGAGCCACAGCACCACATCCGGTTTTCTGGTGGTTTATTGGAGATAAGAGTCTCATTGTCTTTTCCTGCCTAGTTTGGCTTCGAACCATGACCCTCAGATCTCAGCCTCCTGCGTAGCTAGGATAACAGGCATGAGCCACCGGCACTTGGCTAAAATTTTTTTTAAGAAGAAGAAAAAATCCTCATCTGCTTATTGGGGCTCAAGATGCACATGACTTGTGAAGGAGCAGCTATTCAGGTGAACTGATGACCTGCACATTCCAGAACTTTAGAAGCCTTTGGTGGATTGCCCCGTATGTTTTCATTAATTCAAGTTTGTCAGTCTTTGAACTGTCATAGTTTCTCTCCTACCACTCATCCTATTCGTATTTATGTAGCACTTCAAAGTTATTAGTCATTCCACACCACTGTTCAGTGTGGCTATCAAACAAAAGGAACTGTCGATCTTTTCCTGGCAAAGGAAGCCCTTGTATTTATTTATTTTTTAATTTTATTTTATTGTAAAGATGCTGTACAGAGGAGTTACAGTTACATGAGTAAGGTAATGAGTACATTTCTTGTCAAGCATTGTTACCGTCTCCTGTTTTTCTCCTACTATCCCTTCTCTGCCTCACCTTTCCCTCTCCTCCCTCCCCCCAAAGTAATGAAGTTCATTTCCGACATAGCGTCTTGTGAGCATCATTGTTGCAATGGGTCATCCTGTGTCCTTGTTTCAGCAATTTTTTATTCGCCTCCCCCTCACCAGTGTACATACAAGATGCAGGGTACCAAAATCAAATTCAGTGACAACAGGAGATTTACATTAAAAACAACAACAACAAAGGAAAACCTGGTGTCCATATCTTGGGGTTCATTTCACATAGCATCACCTTATTTGGTCTTCAGCAAATAGCAATGCACAAAGGTGTTGATTTGGGGTCACATAATTTCTTTAGCCATCACTCTTGGACCACAGTGTATTCTATAAACCCAAGATTTGCACTAATTTGGTCATGCAAACTTTACACACTATCATAATTAGCTCAACAGAACATGCTATCACACACACAAAAAAATACCATACGCTGAGTGGCACACACAATGAAAAGTTTATTTCTCATAGTTTTGGAAACTGGAAGTTTAAAATCACAATGAGGTTGTTGGTGAGAGCTCTCCTCCTGATTCACAGATGATTGTCTCCATAGATCATCTCCACAGTTCCCTCACTTCGTAGTGAGTGAATACGTATCTTCTTACTTGGGCACTAATGTTATTAATCCATAAGTAAGGGGATCCAGCTAATTCCATCCCAAGGGCACTGGCTCTTAATTCCATCTCACTGGCTGTTAGGATTTTATCAGATGAATTTTAGGGCAGGGGAGACATTATCATTCAGTGGATAAGAAACACAAGTTAAAAGGCTAACTGCTGCTTATTTGCTGACATTCTAGCAGAAGGCTTAAGATCAGGAAGCCTGTTCCTAGTTGAGCAGCTAATGACTAAAGGGCACCCCTTATGCACAGACCCTGACCTCTTTTTTGTTTTTTTGGAGGTAACATTCACTGAGCTAACAGATGAACTGAATGTTGCATATCAGCCAAGTTTTGTCACTGAAAATCTATTTCTGTTTGTTTATCGGTTTACACAAGGGGTCAAATCTTGGCAAAGAAGTTAAGATGAAGTCTGCTTAGGATTTCTGGTGGGAAAAAGCTGAAACTTTGTTTCAGATACAGAAGAGAAGGAAAATAATTTCCCTCTTTCCTGCTTTGCAGCACCATCCAGCAAAATTAAGTACCTGCCATGCTGCAGCCCTGAGATCGACCATCTCTGAAGGCTGCAAAGGGAGATGCATGAGGAGCCTGTGTCACGGAGATGAGCATGCCAAGCCCAGACACCTGGTACTACAGCATCAATACATATCTGCCCTGAAAACCACACTAGTCAGACACCCTGACCCCAAACCAAAGGGATTTCATTGATAATTTAAACAATCATGCTCACAGGCCATGGAAAATAAAGGGTAAAATAGCTAAAATGTGATGTGCTTTACAGAGAGACTACTTAGAAAATAGTTTCTTATGATTCATCTAAGCACTCCCCATTTCCTGTTGAAGTCTGGGTTAAATCTGAGCGCCTTTATCCAGGAAAGAATGCAGAGTTCCAGGGATTTCTGTATGACAGTTAGAACCTGGCACTGCCCCAAGGCCTCTTCTCCCTGAGGCAGCTCCCTGTGGATCTCGGTGGGGAAAAGAAGGGAAGAGACGGCAGAAAATGGCACACAGTTCACACCTGTGGATTAAGTAAGTGTTCAAGTCTTAGTAAGATTGTTTATGAGCAATAACAAATATGTATGTTCCCTCTGAAATTCAAACAGGAAAAGCTGATTGGTTTATTTTCCATTTGTGCCTTAAGCTATCACCAATGAAACTCTTCTATTATGAATGTACTTTTCCAATGTACTAGTATTTGCATAAATTTATCAAAGATTATTGAAAAGCATGAAGTCTGGTGAATAGCCATGTATCAAACTGCTCACTAGACTGTTACCCTCTGAGAGTCAGGGGAGGTAAATGAAAATTGTAATATTATACAATCACAAAATTCTATACTCATAGTATATTGCTGCTATTTTCACAGAATAAAGCTACATGAAACCGGCAGATAGGGAAATGGATCTTTGCACAGATACAGGATTACCTCTCATTGGGTTCTGCTCACATATGGAGTGAAGAGAACATCAAATAGAAAAGCCATGGATGGTTCTGGAAAGAGGGTTTCTATTCATAATACAGATAAGTAGAGATTAGCTCAGCTGAATAAACTTTCAGGTTTATATTTGTTGTAAAGATAATAATTGAGTCTTTTCAACTTTCATGTGGTTGGAAAAGAGAATAGATGGTAGTAAAAACAGAATCAGCTGGAAGGCTAGAAAATAGGCTCCTCACTAAGTGACGAAGGCTCCTCACTACACCAGTTTCAAAGTGGCTGCCTGTGAAATGTGAGTTCTTTGCTTCATTGCACATGGTTTAAATATAAGGCAGAGACATAAAAAAATCTGTTCTGACTACATACACTATAATGTCATAAATTATGTGGCAGCACACACACCCTTATCACTAAGATAATATCGTGAAAACAAATCCTACCAAGTTCTACCTCTTTCTGGAGCAAGTGAGGAAGTGGGCGTTTGATCCTTATTTGAGTCTGTTAGAAGGAAAGAAATGGATAAAGGTAAATGGAGGGGGGTAAAAGGAAAAAGGACTGCATTAAAAACCCACTGACAGTGTAAGTAGCACCATCCTTGCCTTTCCAACTTGCCTCCACATTTCGAAGGCTAAAATCTTCTAATTTCATGGTCTGTGAGCCACAGGTGCAGACACTTGGAGGCAGTTTCCTGTGACCCTTGAGACGCCTTTCCAACCATTAGTCAGAGGAAGGTTTCCTTGGTCTTCACTCTGCCGACCTTTCCAGGGGTTCTGCAAACACCTATCTCTTGTTCTGAGGTTTGCACTTGTTGGAAATATATGAAATTGGATTGATTTTCATAATCCTTAATTTGCTACAAACTCAGTTTCCATCCTACCTGGGAAAGAGTCGCACCAAGTAGGACAGACAGTAGCTGACTCAAGTGAAAGACTGCCCAGAAAGGAAGTGGAAAGTAGTTGTGTTGGTCTTGGGCTTGAACTCAAGGCCTAGAGACTGTCCCTTCGCTTTTTCGCTTAAGGTGAGCCCTCTGCCACTTAATCCACAATTCCATTTCCAGCTTTTTTGGTAGTTAATTGCAGATAAGAGTCTCATGGACTCTCCTTCCTGGACTGGCTTCAAACACAATCCTCAGATCTCAGCCTCCTGAGTAACTAAGATTACAGGCATGAGCCACCAGTGCCTGGCTATATTATGTTATATTATAGAGTATTTAAATGAATGAATACTTTGTAAACACTCACTTATTGGCCAGAGAGACGCCCTCCATATATACCACCTTGTATTTGGGGGCCCAGAAAATACGTACCAACGGACTACTCTATCTGAGACAAGAAAAGAGCCACAGAAGGACTGCTTGCTACAATACTCTAGGCATAAAATTTAAAAACACCCGAGGAAAAGCACAGTTAAAAATGAAATGTGACTTTGTCGCTGGAAATAAGGATAATGGTAAATAAGTAGCTAATGCTGCTCAAAGAAATGTACAGAAAGACATCCATCTGTCCATACCCTAACAACAGAGTTGTAAGCTGATCAATACTGACGAACTTACAATTTGGCAAAATGCATGAAGAATACTGCAAATGTTTGTGCTTTTGGACTCAATAATTTCAATTCTGGGAATCTGTCCTTAGGAAATAAGTCCAAGTTTCAGAACCCATATGCTTTGGCTATATCTAGCATGCTGTTTATCTTAATAGTCAAAAATCATAAACAACAAGAATGTTCAAGCACAATTTTAGTCAAATAAAAGTATGATGTAACATAGCAGCTCAACTACACATCATTTAGTCTTTTCAATTATACATGGGATTAACATTGATATTTATTTTAAGAGAAACAAAATATTCAATAAAGATTAAACAAAATTTAACTATAGCTATCTATAGCCATATAGATATAAGTTAGAAAGATGAATCAATAAGCAAAACAGGATTTCTTCTTTTGCTTTTCAGCTTTCCAAGCTTTCTGAAATAAGGAAATACTGATTTGTAGCATGATTTACTTTTCTTACAGATGTATTTTCATTATAAAATGATAAAATGCTTTCAATGGGAAAAATACCAAATTAAAACACAATCATTAATCTGTTTGGACTGCCATAAAAAAACAGACTGGATGACTTATCTAACACATTTTTTCCCTTCCAGTTCAAGAGAACAGAGGCCATGGTATAACCCCTGTTTTCACTGTAGTTGATGTTGGTATAATTTGGGGAGTGGAAGGGAAAAAAACAAATTATTTATATAGGGATACAGGTTGACCCATTGCAACCATGAGATTTACAAGACGCTATGTCAAAAAATGAACTTTACAATTTAGGCCGGGGATGGGGGGAATGGGAGGGGAATGTAGTTGTGGAGATGGGAGGGAAGGAATAGGAGGGGAAAAACAAAGGAGGATGCAACAATGCTTGATAAGAAATGTACTCATTACCTTGCTCATGTGATTGTAACCCCTCTGTATAGTATTTTCACAATAAAAACTTATTAAATTAAAAGAAGTCCTTTCTCAAGATGGAACAGATACCGTTTCTTCTGAAAAGTCACTTTGTGCCTTGCAGATTCCTGCTTACGTGGGTCCCTACATATGGAAAAAAAAAGATAGCTGATATTTCCTATTCTCTTAGTAAGGACATTAGGCATATCAGATGAAGGCCCTACCACTGTGATTTCATTTAACATTTAAATGTACTTACAGAGTCTATCTCAAGGTAGAATCAGTAGTCTCCTTGAGTTAGGTCTTCAGTCTGTGAAGTGGAGGAAGATCCAATGTAGTTCATAACAAGTGCTGTGAACCTCATGGCTCAGCCCCAAACATGGTCCAAAGGAACAGGGTTTTGCCATAATATTTTCTGCTTGCTTTATATTAATCTGGAAGCAATAATCATAAAATTCAATACATTATATCTTTCACATTTCAGTCCATATACAAGGTGACTACTAAATAAATAGTTAACTGGTCAGGCAGGAGTCAGTGGCTCGTCCTGTAATACTAACTACTCAGAAGGCTGAGATCTGAGGATTATGGTTCAGAGTCAGCCTGGCCAGGAAAGCTCATGAGACTCTTATCTCCAACAAACTACCAAAAAAGCTGGGAGTTGAGTTGTAGCTCAATAGAAGAGCCCTAGCCTTGAGGACAATAGCTAAGAGACAACACCTGGGCTCTGAATTCAAGCCTCAAGACCAGCACACACACACACACAGACACACACACACACACAGATGAACTATTTAGATCTGGAACTCCTGAGGTTACATTTAAATAATGACATCTTCCACCAGTGGAGGGACAGTAGAGAAGGATGCATTCTGTTAAAAAGTGTGACCAGACAGCAGCACTGAGTAATCTTTAGACTTCTCTGTGATCGCATCCATCAGAATGTAACTTCTATAGTCCTCTAGGTTAAAATGCAGCAGATATGCAGACATGCTTTGTGTAATCATGGTATCACGTTGTATGATATCATTCCCCTAACTCAGAAGTCTAACCCTTTTCTTACTGCGAGTGAGAGATACAGGCCTAGCCAAGTCAGATCTCGGATTCCTTGGCAGTGCTGTCATCTCCCATTCCCTCTTGCCTGATTCCTCCCCTTGCTCAGCCTCCAAGGACTCTGTATCTTCTCCTGACATACCCTGAGGCCATCACGGACAAGCCAGCTCCGTGGCCCTGAGCTCATTATCCATAGCTCATGGCCTTGCTCAGGCTAGCACGAGTACTTGCTACCCTACCTCCTTGAGATTTCTGATGAAATATCCCTTTACCTGAGACCCATAATTGGTACGTGCTCATATATGCATTTGTCTTTGTGTGTATATTATGAATTAGAAGTTAGTGTCCACCCTCCAAATTTAGGTGTTGAAATGCTAGTCCTGAATGTTCTGTTATGGTTTGTAGAGACCGGACTTTGGGTGAGGTCATGCGAGTGGGGCCTTGGTCTGCTGGGATTCGTGATTTTGTAGGAAGAGATCCCACAGAAAAGGCCTTTTCTCTCGGTATCCACTCTAAATGACACAGTGAGAAAGACCTACACTTCATGAGGAGAGAAGTCTCGCATTAGAACTCAGCCATGCTGCTCGCTTTGCTTAGCGTACAGCCTCCAGACTTGGAGGCAAATATATATATATATATATATATATACATATGTATGTATATATATATACATATATATATACATATGTATGTATGTATATATATATTTTTTGTTTACCTGCTCCATGGCAAGTTTTGTATAGCACCCAAACCTAATATAGCAAATATGCATGTATATTTGTGTGTGTGTGTGTGTGTGTGTGTGTGTGTGTGTTCTGATTGCCTTGACCTTGGACTGTCTGTTCATCTTACAATCATTTTCTATCATCTCATTATTCCTATAATATATGCAGTATATGCTACAGTTTGTTTGTTTACTGCTAATTTATCTTTGTGTCTGCTCTCTGGGTAAAATCTGAGTTTTCTGAGAGTAAAGCCTTGGTTTCATTCATTGTTATATCTCCATAGTATAAAAAAGTGGGCCTGGTACTAACCAGGGACTGCATAAATAAGTGCAAGCTGAAGGAATCACCAGAACGTCAGCTTCTGTGTGAGCTCATTGTCTGATGCAGTCAGAGCCAGTTTTGTCTGGGGAACTCTGTCAAAATGGTATGATGTGGATACCAAGCTATTCAAAGCTGCCACATTTTTGTGAGAACTGGGCAGAAGAATGGGCTTATGCACATTAATACCAGATGATACTGTCACAAAAGGTAGACTTTTATAATACATAAGAGATAGGTGAGAGTAAATAATGACTATTCTTCCTCACTACCCTCTATTCAAATCACACTCGACACAACTCTGAGGATCCTCAGAACTCTGCGCTTCCCTGAAAGCTTTCCTCGTCCCTTTCTAGGACACAGCTTTGCTGCAAAGGTGGTGTTGCACTTTTCTTCTCCACATTGATAAGTATAATCTTGGTCTTAGGTGGAGAAGAGAGTGAAGAACACAGTAGAACTGGGTAGGTGCAGTTGGGTTGTCATCTCTGGGCTTCAAAAGCATATAAACCTGGCTTTTGCTCAGCTACAGTGCTCATTGGAGGCTCTTGGTCGCCTTGCTTTAGGTAACCTCCACTTGTTCTAGCTCTTTCCTTCCATCTCTGGGTAACATCAATCAGCCCTCTACTGGGTCACTTTGCCTTGCTACTCTTGTCTCTTCCAGTCATAGAGAATACACACACACACACACACACACACACACACACACATACACACACATCCTGGTCCTGTAGCCAGAACATGTGTAGTTTGCTCATCTGTTATCTTTTTTATAACTTTGTTTTGTCACCAACATGTCACTCTAGTTTCAGTCTTCCCTCGGGGAACAATTGTACTTCACTGCCAGTTATTAAAAATCTAGAACCAATTACCCTAAAAGATGCACATGCAAAGTTGCCATTTGTTAAAGGATTCTGTGTTAGGAAATCAGGTCACAGGAGGAGTATTTCATCAGACCCAACATTTGAAGCAGCAACTTACTATGGAGAGGAACTATAGCCATCAAAAGTGGTATACTTCTCTGGTTCTGGTCTCAGACCATCTCTGAATGAGTATCCTGTCCTTGTGGACCAAGATGGACTTGATCACAGCACAGCGATGATAACAGGAAGATAACACTCAGAGGAGAACAAGTCAGGTAGAGGCAATACCATTTTCCAGTCAAACCCAAGAAATCATTTAGAACAGCCACATGTCACCCAGTTCCTTAGCAGGGAAATAGATCCTTTCTTGTCCTACCAATCAGTGAAGTTTTATTAGAAAAAAATTTTACTATGAATTTTAAAGAACAATTCAATGAACCAAAAAGTCCTTGTTTTGTTTTGTTTTTCTCTCAACTGTTAAGAGTAGACAGCAAGTATTCAAGACTTCTCATGTATCATCCTGTCTTCCATTTTGGGAATGAGAAGATGAAATTTACACAAAATCAACAACAGCCTCCAAAGAAATTCCCTGTTTCTTCCCACCTCCAACTTCATTCCCTTTTACTTGAAAGGTGGATGTTGGGTTTCACCATTTTATATTTTATTTTTGTCGGTCGTGGGGCTTGAACTCTGGGCTTGGGCGCTGTCTCTGTGCTCTTCAGCTCAAGGCGAGTGCTCTACTGCTTAAGCCACAGCACCACTTCTGGTTTTCTAGTGGTTTATTGGAGATAAAAGTCTCACGGAGTTTCCTGCCCAGGCTGGCTTTGAACCGTGATCCTCAGATCTCAGACTCCTGAGTAGCTAGGACTACAGGCATGAGCTACCGGCGTCCAGCGGGTTTCACTATTTTATGTCAGAATCTGTTAGAAGTGACCCACCACCTCACTTTGAAACAGAATGACCCTAATTTTTTTTTCATCCTCCACTTTTAGGTAGATTGCTAAACTGGACAATGAATGCATATAAAATTTGAATTAGCAGCACATCCAATGAATGTAGCCAAAGTGAGTGGTTGTAATTTTAGAGATACAAGAATATCTGTCACATGTTGTATACTGTAGTCCCTCTTACTGATGGGCAATGCACCCCCCAAGGCTCCTAAGTGGGTGCCTGAAGACATCTCACCAGACCCAATCTGCAAGCACTGCATTATTCTGTCAACTCAAGGCCTGAGACAGCTCTTAGGTGACTCCCGGGTGGGTTGTTATACTGTGTGGTACACTGGACACAGGATTATTTATGTCCTGGTTAAGATAGATATTTCATCCCACCATTCAGAATGGTATGCATTTACAAAAGTTATGAGATGTCTATTTTTGAAATTTTGCAACTAATGTTATGATAGCATGGCTGATAAATGGAATCTTGGAAGGCAAAGCTACAGGTAATCAGACTGGTATGGATTACCCTCAGAAAAGAAGAGCAAAAACACAGGCTCATAGCAAAGCATCTACAGACATAAGGTGAGATGCCGTACACACACACACACACACACACACACACACACACACACAAATGAAAAGTTAAAACCTCATTGAATAAACAATGATTTTACATAGCTGTGTTTCAACCAACAAAATTGTAGATGATACAGAATACCATGACACACTTTTTGTATGTTCAGAGGGAGATTTTTCTTCCATTTAACAGGCACACTTGTGAGCATGTGTTTTTTCTAATCACAGAAGTGTCTTTCCAGGTCTAAGCTAAGTGGTTTTTTTTTTTTTAAGCTAAGTGGTTTTTAATTACAATACCCTATAAGCAGCTCTAGTCTAAAATGTACATTTTCCCCACTGTTAAGGAAGTAAAACCAAATGCCTTAGCAAACTGACCAGAGTTCTCTGGTTTACCCTAGTGTATTTTCCTCTCTCTTGCTAAGGACTTCTTAATTTGCAATCATATTAATAGGCCCCCACTTTGCTATATATTGTCCTTGTCATTTTCACTATGCCTAAAATGATCTCTCCCTCCATATTTAATAGTGCTTAAATGTTTCTCAAGATGCAAATAAGCAATTCAATTGCTTCATGAAAGCTGCCAGTAATTCCAACAAAGAGAAGCAATCTGCCCTTCTGAAAACTAACCAAGGAAGTGGCGCTGTGGTTCAAGTGGTAGAGCGCCTGCCTTGAGCTGAAGAGCTGAGGGACAGCATCCAGGCCCAGAGTTCAAGCCCCATGACTGACAAAAAAAACTAACCAAAAAAATTCATTGATACCACTCCCACAGTATCTTCTAATATTCTTCTTCTTTATTTGTATAGAGGTCTCACAATATCACTATATGTTCTGGTGTTGAAGGAAATCCTGTATCATATCAATATTTTATATCCCTCACAGCCCTTTGCCAAATACTTCATACAATATACTTGTTTAAAATAGGGCTGATGTTTGTGAGTATATAAATATTGATAGAAAGATAGATATATAGATATAGATACAAATTTCTGTGTGCCTTATGTTGTGAAAAACACTCCAATAATTAATTTGAGCCTCACAACTCCTTGAAATAAATACTGTTACTAGTTTTATTACAGACTGGGAATCAAGGATACAGTAAGTAATTTTTTTCTGTGCAAAACCAAATCTCTTCCATACAGCCCTTTTTTTAAAAAATGGGCCGAACAATGGATCTTGGAGTACACATACCATTGTTTCAGCACATTATGAAACAAATAATAGAAAAAAAACTATTGCAACACAAATGAGAAAAATCTCCAAAGAATAAAAATAAGGCAAATAATTGCATACACATTCAGAAGAGGAACCATGATTACATTGTAAAGTGGTCTGAAAGTAAGCCTGGGAAACAAGCAGAAAGTAAAAGTATTATCTTAGTCCACTTAGTCCACTTTGTCCTGCTGTGACAAAATACCGCAGTCTGGATAATTTATAAACAGTAGAAATTCATTTGGCTTGTAGATTCAAAAGATGAGACATCTAAGATCAAGGGGCCACATCTGGGAGAATTTCTTGTTGTACCATAATATAATGGAAGACAGAGAGACAGGCAGAGACAAAGAGAGTGGAGACAGGGCAAACTCACTTTTAGAACAAGCAAACAAGCACACCCTCACAATAACAAAACCACTCCTGTGATGATGGAATTCATCTGTTCATATATGAAGCTCTTCATGACCCAGTTCCCAGCATGTGAACACTGGGGACACATTCAAACCACCACAAGTAATAAACATGATCATACAAACATGATCATCTTAAAAAGAAATTCATTATATGACACACACACACACACACATATATATATACTAAAAATAATGAAGAAAACACTAATTTACCTGTAGATCAATGTATGTTAGAATTCATTTGATCCTCCAATGCTACTTGAAAGAGTATTGAAATGGAATTTCTCCATGGTTGTTGATTACATCAATATAACCCAATCCCGCTTCCCTTTTGAAAGACGTATTAGTCTGGAAGGAATGAACGTGTGTGGTGGGAATGGTATAACCAGCTTGCCATGGATTCAAGCCCCACCAGGAAAGAACTTTGCAGGTATTGAATTGGGATCATTTAAAGGACAATTTGGGCATGCCACGCCAGCTTTCTCATGTTGTCACGTCACATACTTATTTCTGGATACTGTACTTCTGATTCCAGAACAATGCACAAACCAGGTGGATTCTGCTGAGAAACTCAGGGCTCAGAATGCACCAGACAATGCAGGCATTCAGCAAGCTCAGATTGTACTGGATAACATCGAAGCACTGAATCGTAACGAAACCTAAACCCCTCTGAACATAAGCAGCTACGGCTGTGTGTGGTTCATGGAAGAAACTTGAATTATTTGAAAAGGAGGAATGTGAGGAGTAATAAAAACAAGAAGAAATGAAGTGAGAATCCTGGAGGCCCTGTTGCATGCCAGAATAAAGCAGATTGCTTCAATTCATGAGGCCTTCCCCACCAGGGGCTGCTTCCCCGGGGAATTAGCCTACAGGCTCCAATTTCAAAGTTGGGAGAAGTGATTCTGTCCTGGAATGAGAGGCCAAGGTTCCTATTTTCCATCATTCCTCTTTTTCTTAAATAATTTTTTATATAGACTATTGATTTAGTACAGCGGCTTATGGAAAGCAAAAGGGACTCGGAGCATACAGTGTATGGAACTTGATTATATACTGACAAATTGAATCTCTAGTGTCTCAGCTGTCACTGAGAGCTGGGTTGATGAGCAGTTGGTTGACCAGTTTGTTGAACATGTCAGGTCAGCAAAATGACTAGTGGGTGGTGATCAAGTCTAACCTTGGAAGATTTCATATGTACTTAGTTGAAGATGGCTTTCCTCCTGGATGTAGCCTCCAGGAAAAGACAAAACTGTGATTGTATGTTAAAGGGGAAAAAAACCCATTCCTACAAAAATCATAAAATTTTAAGGTTCATAGGAAGACCACTTTATGTCTATGCTAACAATTCTATTTTTGAGCAGTTAATTACCCCACACTTCGCTTTACTGACAGATTGGGAAGACAGAGTGTTTGACCACAGGAAATGTCAACACAAGCATCAGAAAGACAACAATGATGGTTAGCTACAAAAGCTCTACTTGAGATCATTGTCACACTTGAGACCAGCAGCCACATATAAATGGATTTATACTCAAGTGACATTTGAAAGGCAAACCACTCATTCATTCCCAGTGAGTCAAGCCACCTTCACCCACTAAGTCTCTTCACCTTACCATGCCCCAATTTTATCTGTGCATCAAGGACTAGTAATGGCAATATTTCTTAAAGCTGGTGTGGGAAGTAAATGGAATAACTAAGTATACCATCTTTTCAGAAATCTAAAGTGGCTTCAAGATCTAGTCTGTAACTTGGCTACTTTTGCTTATTACTTATACTTCACACCTTCCTGGATTAAGTTTCTCCTTTATCTTTCTCCTACAATGAATAAAAGGTACCAACTGAGATTACTACGTCAGTTTATAGTCTCTGCCAGAATGAATGGGAAAAGCAAATGGAGTTAACCCTTCTGATGTACAAAGCTTATGAATGGAGAGGCTCCGACAGAATCAAGTGATTCTGATCATTAAAGATTAGCCCCTTTGTGGAGCCGTCTTCTTTCTGATAAGAAGACCCAAGTACAGAACCCTGGCTCATTTGGTGTATTTCACAACCCTTGCTCTGAGATTCTACACAGTACAGCTTTCCAGCTATGTTCTTTGAGCAATGGAAGTCAAATTGATTGGCCTGACACCATACACCGTACTGAGCAAATGAATCCTAGCCAGAGACATCTATCTACTCAAGTAGAAAATGTGGTTTCTTACCCACTACTATTTAAGGATGATAGAAGCCAAAATGGTCTACACTGATATTTGACTCAATTTTGCATACCTTTGGGCAGAATTCCCAAGTACTCAAGTCAATGATATAGTTTGGACTTCTGGTCCTGGTTGAAGAAAATTCTGGGTCTGGGGCATTTTGACAGAGTACAGAGCTACTTGCTCCTAACTCTGATTTACAGCAATTTATAGAATTGAGAATTAGTTATTATAGCAGTGCCATAAAAAGTAATTTATTTTAAATGAAAGTGAATAGTCTGAATTACATGAATAAACTCAGAAGTTTATTCCCCCATTGGAGGAAGCCAAGAAATGAAGTTGGGAGTGATGGCTAGGGAGGAGAAACCAACACCAGAGGACATTTGGTTCTGCTGGAAGAAGTTTCATTCAGTGAGAGAAATCACCCTTGTGAATTTAATTCATCTGGAAGAAGTCTCTGATCTTGAGTTGGGCGCTGCCTGTAAGTCATTTTTCTGAAGCAGTGTTTGTCATAGTATATCTGGTTCACATCTAAGTCCAGTTAAATAAAATAGTATTACCATTTCCCCCCAGTTTACCTGAACCATTCCTTTCAGTAGTTAAGCAAGGCCAGGAAAGTAGCCTGGGCCAATGAAATATGAGTAGTAGATATACGTGTTTTGCTTCCAGGAAAACTCAGGAGAAACTGGCTAGTGCTTAACTTTCCAACCTCTCTCCCCAGTAAGAGACCCCTGAGGATTCATGATGAGACTCTGGAGCCATAAAATGGTGGAGAGAAAAAAGTACACAGGGAAGAGCCATCCACCAGCTTGCAATGAGCAAGCATACAGCATGAAGACATAAACACAAGCCATTGAGATCTGAGATTTGCTCATTCTAATCTATGCTGACTTAGTGCTCATGTTATAAACATGTAATAATTAGTCAAAAGGACTATTAAAAGTGGACTATAGTAAATATGACACCACCTTTAAATTCATTTATCTCTCCAAAGCTATGTAGCAGCCCTTTGGATGTGTGTAATTTCCTGGAAAGTTTTACAATGTAGCAAAAGTCTAGTGGAGGAATCAAAGGTGTCTTAATACCTACCACAGAACTCTTTTTCTTTTGGGGGGGGGTCCAGCCGTGGGGCCTGAACTCTGTGCCTGGGCGCTGTCCCTCAGCTCTTCAGCTCAAGGCTAGCACTCTACCACAGCACCACTTCTGGCTTTTTTTCTTTTTGCTTATGTGGTGCTAAGGAATCGAACCCACGGCCTCAGGCATGCAAGGCAAGCACTCTACCACTGAGCCACCTTCCCAGCCCCAACCACAGAACTCTTAAAGCACAAAATTATTCAGAAATCTGAATAACTAATAACTTTCAAAATTCTGGTTTCAAGCTACTTTTTCCATGTCATGCTATCCTCACTGTGGTTTGATTCTAGAAATCCAGTTATGCTGTTCTCCTATTTTAGAATCATTCTTACTCCCTTTGTGAACCCCCCTCTCCAGACCCACATCTGAATCATACCTGGCATCTTCTTAACTCACACCTTAGTTCTCAAACCTAATGCTCGAAAGGCCACCCTACACTTAAAACAGAGAGGGCTGGGAAGGTGGCTCAGCGGTAGAGCGCTTGCCTTTCATGCTCGAGGCCCTGGGTTCGATTCCTCAGCACCACATAAGCAAAAAGAAAAAAGCCGGAAGTGGCGCTGTGGCTCAAGTGGTAGAGAGCTAGCCTTGAGCTGAAGAGCTGAGGGACAGCACCCAGGCCCAGAGTTCAGGCCCCACGACCGGACTCAAAAAAAAAAAAAAAAACAGAGAATTGAAGCCAAGCACCAGCTGCTCATGCCTGTAATCCTAGCTACTCAGGTGA
Source organism: Dipodomys ordii (assembly GCF_000151885.1). Classification (NCBI taxonomy): domain Eukaryota; kingdom Metazoa; phylum Chordata; class Mammalia; order Rodentia; family Heteromyidae; genus Dipodomys; species Dipodomys ordii. The sequence goes on from NW_012267217.1 coordinate 60,614,345, forward strand.
CCATGATCTGAGGGTTGCAATTCAAAGCCAGCCCATGCAGGAAAGTCCGTGAGCTTCTCATCTCTTTCTCTAATTAACCATCAAAAAGTCGAAAGTGGAGCTGCACCTCACTTGAGCAAAAAAAGCTAGGAAACAGCATCAACCCTTAAGTTCAAGCCCCAGTACTAACATGCTGACATGCACACACACACACACACATGCACACACACACACACACTTTGAAAATCCAAGAGAGCTTTTGTTTACATGAGTTGTAGTTTTATATATATATATATATATATGAAATTTTAAAAGATCCCATATTTAAACATACCTACATTTCATATACACTACATTATATGCATTTATATTTAAAATAATTAGTAAATTGATCATAAATCCACTTAATACTAAAGTAAGTAAACATACTTTGTTTCTGCCATTGTATTTTCCAAGCCAAATCTCTATTACTGAGAAGAATGGCATTTCTTTAACTTATGTCTTAATTCTTCATTCTACTTGTTGCAATATAGCATATGTCTTCTGAAAACCTCTACTGGATACTTTAGAGAATAAAGATGAGAAATATCACCTAGGTGTTGTTATGGAAATGGATTTCAATGTGTGCATCTTTTGGGTGGGTATTAGGGTATCACAGAGGACTCTCTGCCCTCCTCTCTCTCTCTCTCTCTCTCTCTCTCTCTCTCTCCCCCTTTCTCCTTCTATCTGTCTCTCTGTCTCTCTGTCTCTGTCTCTCATTCTCTCTCTCTCTGTCTCTTGAAATGCTTTTGAATGGCACAGCCTATAGCAGAGTTTGTCCGTTGATCTTTGTTTTGCATGAGTCCCAACCCAGACAATACACACAAAAGTCTGGGACAATAGATGCTCAGTGAACACAGAAGAGAATGAAGCCAGCTGTAACCAGATATCACAGAACCCCAACACAGAAGTACCTAGTACTAAAAGTGCTATTGTTTCAGAAATAAATATGCCATCACTTTGTAAAGCACATGCCTATATTAGAATGTACAGAATATAAACTTTTAAATGTATCTTCATCTCTTTCCTTCCCACCTCCAGAAAAAATAATAATAATTCAGGTAGTTATTTTTATAAAAAAGCTTTGATGATGCTTTTATATAAATATACCTGCATGCAGTAGTCAGTGTTAATTTTTTCCTTTATATAAATGGTAGTTCATATACCTTAGATCTTAGTTCTTTTTAACTCAAGATCGTGATTTTGAAATCCACTCCAAGTTACTATTTTAAAACATAGTAAATTCATTTAGCCTTCTATATGGCCTTATGCCAGATCACTTGTTTACTTCCTAGTGAAGGAATTTTAAGTAGTTAACAATTTGTCATCCGCATCAGATGTTGTGGTGATGAAGGTTGCGGTGGTGGTGCTTACTTATGTTTTCCTAGCCTTTTGTGTGAGAGCTGTTCTATATTAAATTTTGGAGTGGGAATATCTTGGTCTCTTACCAGCTGCAGTCATTGTAACTTGCACGCACCAACTTACAATTCTGCCAGCAAAGCATGCAAGGGCCATTTGCCCCCCTACTTTAATAATGCCAGGTTTGTATTAGTTTTATTTTACCCTCTCAACACAGTACAGTATTAGGAGAACATCGGCAGTCTTCAGAAAGCATTTGTTTTCTGCAAGTGGTTCTAACCTGAGCTTGGACATGGTGACCTCACTTTACAAGCCAAGGCACCTCTTTCTTGTTCTGTGTGGCATGCAGAGGCCTGGCAGGCTGACTCTCAAGTCATGTAAGATAAACCCAGAAGCTCCTCTTAGTGTATTACAATCCAAGAATCACATTGTCCTTCATGTTCTTGAAGAACAGTAGCTCTACCCCTTTGGATGGCCCACAACATTAACCTCCAAAACAGTCACCCCGTCTCCCCATTGCTGAGATCACCAGAGTGCTGAGACAAGTGCAGCTGCAAGACTTCAGCCTGGACAGAAGCTGCCAGGACTCTTTTTCGGCAGACTTTGCTGTGGGATGCATAGTTCTGCAATGAGAGACCGCTGTCTGCATTCAATTACACTGCTGCAAGACACATGTAATTGTTTCAAGACCCTACAAATTACCAGATGTCGACAACCAGCTCAAACGTGCCTCCCTGTCCCTATAATCTGAGGGGAAAAAAAGTTAAAATGGTGGAGGAGGACTGACTGCATCTCCTGGTTATCCCAACTATGTTGCTTCTCATTTGAAGGAAGGTTTATGTGTGTACAAGAACATGTGATGATAGCTTTGTTGTAACTACTACTCAGAACCTCTGATAGATTAAGCTTGCAGGCCTGCGCATTTTATGTCAGAAACCCTTATTAGAGATACATATGAGCTGTGTCAAATGGTATGCCTTGGTATGAATTAAATCAACTATGGGTCAACGTATCTTGATGCTTTTCTTAAAAGATAATACTCAAACAGGCAATAAAGGCCAATTAAATATAGCCACAGAGGATGTAAGACAGTCACAATCCATTATAGTTATTTAAAATATGAAGGATATAGTCATATTTGACAGAAGAACTGAGGTATGAAGTGTGAATTCACTTAGCAAGACAATTTAGTATACAGAACAGAACCCTGCTGCCCCTTGCCCAAACATAATCCTTGACTTTCCCCCCAACTATGTGTTCATAAGCAGAATGTTCTGGTCTTCATTTCTGCTGAGCTCCAGCCCCTTGATCATTTCCAGAGGAGTCTCAAAAGTTCATAGAATTAGGATGTTGGGCCAATAATTTGCATATGAGTAGTTCCTGTTGTTACTAAGTATCCCATAATCTGTCTCCGGGAGATTTAGTGAATTTTAAACAAGCCCTTGAACTTCAGCAACTTCTAAATTCAGACTTGATTTTGTTTCCTTCATGTTACAAATTATTTCTTCCCTATGCTACAAATGCTACAAATATTTATGCAACCTTGTTTTCTCCAAACCTATTAAAAACTACTTCTTTTTACTGAAAACTCTCCTACTTGTAGGTGCCACAAGTGGTGGCTTTTAGCTTTTTCCACAATGCCATTCAAAGCTAATCACATTTAGTCGTATTATTGACCTAAACCATTTACAAATAATTTACCATTCTTCTTAAGGAAAAATCATGTCTTGTCAGAAAGAAGGAAACCTGGGTTCTGAATTTGAATTTCTGATTGATATTAAATACAGGGTTTTTTCATTCCAATGAATATTAATAGTTTTTTAAAACAAACACTTCCTTCTGAAGAGAGGAGGGGCACCGTGTTGGTTTATAAACTTCATAAATTTTTTGAATTTGGCACTAGACATTGGTAACAACATGCATTTCCCCAGAGACTTATCACAAAGAGGGGTTTTCTGGGTACAGAACATTAAAAAATATTGGCAAACCACACTTGTAAAATGATTAACTCATGAGAAAGCAACAAATAAACTCCATTTAACTAAAACAAGCAAGAAATGAAAAGCCACAAATATAACCTCAAGCTGGGGGAAAAATCATTCAAACCCCTCAGACATTTATCTGATATTATCTTTCCAAGAATAATGGAGCAAGAATAATCACATTCCTTTTCCTTTACATACTTTTGTTCAGAGAAACCAGATGCAGAATGAAGTTTTGCTTCCTGGCCAAACTGTCAACTTTGTTTAATATTAAAGCTTCCTACAACATAAATGCAAGAAGCTGAAGGATTGTGAGTGCTGGGAGTTTTGAATTTAAATCATTATTAAACTGATCACTGAGTATTCTGAAAAAAATAGACAGGAATCTCCAGATCTCTTTGAGTGTTTCACACTGCACTCATGATAGAAAGTGGACTGATATTGTAAGGCTGGGCCTATAGACCTGTTTTATAAGCATTTCAAGCACACTGGAGTTTCTAGTACTTAAATTTATTCATAGATTTTTGCGGGGAACTCACTATGTTTTTTTACAAAGAAATATTTACAGATATTAACTTGAGACTTGCTCATATGACTTATTTTGGCCAAGGAAACATGGGTGGGGATTTTAATACAACCCAAACAAGAATCCAATTCTCATTTCCTTTCGCATTTTTCATTAGCATCAGTTAGTTATATGAGGGGATTACATTCTGACACGTGCATACGTCCATACGATATATCATGATTAGACTCATTCCATCCATCACCCTTTCCCCTTCTCTCCTTCTCTCTTTCCCCAAACCAGTCTCAATGAGCTCCATCACTCCGTTTCCACATGTGTAGATAAAGTGAGCATGTGAAGTTCCTTTCCACCTCTCAGCTCCCACTGGTAAACCTCCCCACACAGGACAGGCCGAGCGGGAACTTTAAATAGGCATAAGTGTTTTGGCAGTGGGTCTCTCCCCTCCCTGTTGTCAGTGTGAGAACGCGTCCCAGTCTCCAGTAAGGGCCATTCCTTTACTCTGGATGCCGTTATGGACCAGATGTGGATTCCAGCAAAACAGAACGGCTGCTGACCAGGATCCTGTGCAACCTAAGTGACAGACAGACTCAGATGCAGAGTGAGTGTGGTAGGTGATGACAGCAGCAGAAACTGATAACAATAAAGGAGGGGGAGGGAAGGAAGGGGAGAAGAGCCTAAGAGAGTCCACATGAGGATGAAAAACCCCAAACGTTTCTGAAGGATGGGCAGTTGTTGTTGAAGTGTTTAGTGGAACAGTTCGTGTGAAGCAACAACTTTGACTTCACACAAGCTGAGTGAGTACTCACACTTAGAGATGCACAAGGTCACCTGAACTCACCCTCCAGGGCCCCCCAGAACCCAAGCCCAAGGGTTCACATGCCTTGCTGGGTATCCCCTGCTCATGGCCATCTGTAACTCCATTCTTGGTTACTAAGAGGTATTGGTCATTTGAGTAAAACTGACAGTAAAGCTAGGAAACTGATGCTGGTGGCTCACCCCTGTCATCTTTGGGATTAGGAGGATCATTGTTAAAATTCCAGCTGGGCAAAGAGTTTGTGCAACTTCTTCTCCACCAATAGTCAGGCATAGTGACAAGTACCTGTCATACAAGATGTCAGGAAGCAAATAAGAAGAACCAGGCCAACCATGACAGAAACGTCTGGAAGGATCTATCTCAACAGAAGAGAGCTGAATATGGTCATGTACATCCTATCTAAGTCAGGAAGTATAATGTGAGAGGACCCTTGTCCATGCCAGCCTGGGAAAGAAACTAGTTCAAATGTAACCAGTACAAAAAAGGGCTGGATCAGAAGAGCGCTCAATGGAAGAGTATCCACCAAGCAAGCAGGAGGTCCTGAGTTCAAGTCCAGCATCACCAAAATCAAAAACAAAAAACAAAACCCCACAACAAAACAAACAGAAAGAAGGAAAGTTGGGAAAAAACCAATACCTACATGGATAGAATATTTTTATGAAGTAAGAGAGATCATTCACAGAAGAGAAATTAAAAACTAATTCTAATTATTATTCAGAGATATTTGAAGAGATTACATTTATGAAACTTTAAAAATACAAAAGAAACAAATAGAACACTGCAGGAAAGTAATCATCAGGAAATAAGAAAGAGACTTTCTTTAAAATTAAACTATTATTATGAGTATGTCTGATTGTTTGGCTAAAATGATGAGCAATTGGTCTCTATTAAAAGGATTTCTTCCCTGATGTAATTATAAAGTAATCCATGAGATGCTGCTTCGGGATTATAAATATCTTATTCAAAATCATCTTTTCAATTAATGGGGTTAGCATATATTGATCATCTTTTATTGAATTTAATCATCATACTGAGAGTAGCAAAATCATGTTTTCAAATTCAACTATTTATAGCTAGTTATTTCTCTCTTCTGCTCTCCCTCTTTTTCTGCATGTGATATTAAGACTCTTAGATTTTTACTTTTAGTCAGCATTGCAATCCTTAGTTACCGTTACTTTAGAATGTCAAATTATAGTAATTTTGGTCTGTGTGACTCCCTACGTATTTTTTTTTCACATTTTAGCATCAAACACTAGATATACCATGACAGTCTTAAAGAAGCTATGGATCAGGTTATAAATTTTGTCACCCTTATAATTTATAATCAAAATGCAGAGGCCAGATGGTAGGATTGTCATAGTGGGATGGGTAGAGAGTGGGGAGGGCGGAGGTTGGGAAACATGAAGAGAAAAGCAGAGGTATTCACAGCATCCTGGTACAAAAAGAAGTATCTAGTAAGCCTTTCTCATTTCATGCTACAAGTAATAGAAATATAACAATTTATTTTCTGGGATTAAATTGTGTCTCATCCAAAAAAAGATACAGTGAAATTTCTACTCTTAGGACATTAGACATATTTTTTTGCAGACAAGTTCTATATGTAGGTGATCAGCTTAAATTCAGGCTATGATGATGGGTTCTAATATAAAATAACTGGCATCTTTACCAAAAGTGTCATTTGGGGCAGAGAAATGCATATAGAGACAAGATTACACAAAGAGACCCAAGGTAAACACACATATCCAAACCTTTCCCTTGGCCCTCCAAAAGAATAAGCCTACTGATGCTCTTTGATTTTGAATTTCTAGTCTCCTAAACTCCCACACAATTTCTCCTGCATAAGGCAAACAACTTGGGATACTTTTCTATAATATCCCTAACTAGTGCATGGACATTACTTAAAGTTACAAATTGATTCAGCACAGACTCTTAGAAATGGTCAGACCCCTACACTGGGCAGAGGTGAGGAGAAAATCTACTGCCTTCACTTGCCCCTCTTTATCAAAGCGGTAGCCAGCAGGTACATCCAAAACCAATCAATAAAGCAGCAGTTTTAGCACGTGTTCATATGCAGGAGTAACTTTCTGAATTATTAGTAATACATGCAGCTCATTTCCTCTGGAAACAAGGATAGAGATTAGAAAGAATCAAGTGGGAAATGGTTAAGATCCACTTTCCTATATTAATAATTGTTTGAATGATGGCATGTTATTATGTTGGCTAAAATGTAAAATTAATTTTAAAAAAAGTTATAGCCACACATGGTTGGAGAAGAGTCAACATGTTTGATACAAAGAATCTTTTGTAACCAAGTGTCAGTTTTGTCAACTCACCTTTTGTACCATCTAAAAGTAAAAAGTATAGCTTTCCTTTTAACCTAGCTGAAACTTTCTCAAGGAGTTGATCTAAGTTGTCCAAGCAGGAGACATCCCAGGCAAATAATGCTCGGCAAATCCCACAATTCTGGAAGATAAATAGAATAATCATGGAGTATTTTGGATATATTAAATTGTCCTTGGAACAGAAATACTATGAAGAACATGATAAGCTGACATGATTAGTACATAAGAAAACATTCTTACTTGGCCTGCATGGTGTACTAGGTGTACTCCTGTAGACAAAGTGACAGAAGTCAGTTTCATCGTCTTCCCCTCTGTAATTTAATAATATTAATTCAACTTCCCACTCCTAGCAGGAATTCTTCCTGAATGATTTATGGAGCCAGTGTTCAAAGATTAATGGAGTCATGTCAAAAGGACAGAGAAGTTGCCTTGCGGGGGCTTCCCCCGGCCATTCAGGGACCATGGGAGCTACAAGAAGAATGACAGTGATGGATTGCAACACACGTAATTTTTTAAAACCTTGCATGCATTGTTAGAATCAGACAGTGGGAGGCTGGTGAGAGAAAGGAAGAACGGTGCCTTTCTTTCCAGAAAAATACACAATGGTTTACCTTCTTTGGAAACAAAAGAATATGGAAAGGCTTACCTTGCTTTTCAATGGGATGGCTCTTTAGGATTGAGCTTTATGCACCAAAAGTCTGTATTTCAAGTACTAGCCATTTTTATCTATGAAGAACCTGCCATGGATTTGTAAAGGGTTCACCACGTGACATGGTGCTTGTGTGGAAGGGTAATCTGAGGGCTTCTACACCAGGAGAGAAGTAAATGCGATCAAAACTTCTTAAAGGAAGTAGAAGATGTGGAGCTGTCAACTTGGAATATTTTTACAGGAATTTAAGAGCAATCAGTGAAACAGAACTGAGTCTAGATGCATATCCAAGATTCAGTACAGGTTTCTTCACATTTTATAAAAACAGTACAAACACCATAATGAGCGAAGAGGGGACAATGGCTATCTTATGTTACAAAAAAGGAAGGAGAAAAAGAAGAAGCTGGATTTCTTGTTGTCATTTTCTTTTGTCCTTCCTTCCTTCCTTCCTTCCTTCCTTCCTTCCTTCCTTCCTTCCTTCCTTCCTTCCTTCCTTCCTTCCTTCGTTCTTTTTGCAGTAGTGGGACTTCAACTGTGGGCCTGGGCACTGTCCTAAGCTCTTCAGCTCAAGGTGAGCACTCTACCATTTGAACCACAGTGCCACTTCCAGTTTTCTGGTGATCAATTGAAAATAAGAGTCTCACAGACTTTCCTGACCAGGCTGGCTTTGAACCACGACCCTCAGATCTCAGGCTCCTGAGTAGCTAGGATGACAGGCATAAGCCACTGGCACCTGGCTTCTATTTGTTATTTTCTACTTCTATTAGCTATTTTCTTCCTCTTACTCCTTTCTCCTCTTTCTTTCTACCTTTTCTTTCCTTCTCCTTTCTCCTTCTCCTCCTCTCCCCTTCTTTTCCAGTTCTGGGCTTCATGAATGCTAAGCAAACATGCAAGCATTTTGCCACTGATCTACATTCCTTACTTCTAAAATTTTACTTTCCAGCAGAAGTCTTACCTGGTTTCTCAGGCTAGTTTCACACTATGTATCACAGCTAGATCCAGAGTTGTTTCCTCCTGCCTCAATTTCCCAAGGCAGTTGGCACATAGCTAGGGATATGTCACCATGCTCAGGCCTACCTCATTTCTAATTTCTTTTTTAAAAAAAGTCAAAATTGCACTGAAGGTGAAAAAATTCAGCAATGATATTCACCAGACATTATGTTAAAAATAAAGTATACAGCTTATAGGTAGGGATGGGAGGGAAAAACTGAGAGAGAGCGAAGGAAGGGGTGACAGTGTCCTTCTGTAGCCCTTCTGTATATCACTCTTTATAATAAAAATAAAGTTTAAAAGATGTTTAAAAAGGGTTGGACCCTGTGACTCCTGCCTGTAATTCTAGCTACTGAGGAGGCAGAGATCTCAGAATCATAGCTTGTAATTAGCCTGGGCAGAAAAGCCTGCAAAACTCTTATCTCCAATTAGCCAGCCAAAAGCCAAACATAGAGCTGTGGATCAAACGGTAGCATTCCAGCCTTGAGTGAAAGCAACATTGCCTAGGCCATAAGTTTAAGCTCCAGTACTGGCAAAAAAAAAGATAATTAAATGAAAAATATTCTAGATAAATAAGAATAAGTAGATCTCTAGCAGGCAAATCAGATCATCCAGCCTCTGAACATCAAAAAATACTATTTTAACACAGTCATATGAAATGTCAGTGTGAGAATTCCCTTCCATGCTCCCTGAATCACAGCTTGGAGGTTCATTTCTTTCATCTTCTCCAGCTCTTCCCTAATTCTGATGCATGATTACTTTAGAAATTTTAACAACTAAGCAAGAACATATGCCTTTTATATATGCCTACCTAGCAATGTGACCTCAGCAGGAATGATTCTTCTACTCGGAGAACAATTGTTCTAAAAGGCATTGCCGGACAGAAGTAGGAGAAAAGCATGAAGGAGAGTATGACCACCTTGCTGATCTTCTCTCCCTTGGTGCTCCTGAGGATGTATGGAAGCAACTGGGAAAGCCCCTTCATCTTGGGTGATGACATTCAACATAAGAGATTAAGGATTGCCTGATGTCTCAAGATGGCAGAGTCATAGGACACAAGGAACTAACCAGAACCAATTGATTATGGAGAAAAATAGTAAAAGAAATAGAAAATCATCAATGATAGATGAGAGAAGACCAAATCAAGTCCCATTTTCCACAAAGCTTTGTTGAATCCATCCGTGGGTTTCTGAGGTTCCCATGGATGAAGCTGGGGCACCTCTGAGAGGCTGGCCCCAATCCTCAACCATCTCCCAGCCCTTCCAGAGGCCATGGGGAAAATTCTGCAGGGAAAGAGAGGCAGAAGCAACCCTGCTGGCAGTGCTGCCCACCCAGGAAACTGAAAGGTCATTGTCCTGTGCAAAACGGAAAGACTCCCCTCCGAGAGCCAGCCAGAAAGACGAGAGTGGACATGACCCAAGAGAGCTGAGTGTGGAATGACATACTAAAGTAGACTGGAAAAAATATGTAACTGCAATTTAATTTTTATCTGAGATGGGGACCTGAGACATTTTCCACCACTGAGCAAGAATAAGGATTTGTAATGCAATTGAGATTTGTAGTTTCTATCGCATTGCGCTTTGACCTTTTCCTTCCTTCTCATGTAACTCTTTCTCTTTTGCTTCTGTTTCACCATTGTTATCCTGACTCTGGAATAAAGGGTGACACTTCACAACGTTTCACCTCCCACACCCATTTCATTGCCTTTGCTATAGTTTGTTCTCAGCCTTCTAAACTTACTCCATGCCCAAGACAAAGACTAACAAGGATAGAAAGCCTTCTCAGGAACATGTGTTTACACAAGCGTTGATTCAAGAAATGGAATCCAGATTGCCCTTCACTGCCAGGATTGACTTGGCTAGTTGAGTTGACCAGAGGGACTTTTGCATATCTTCCTCAAGGAGTAATTCATACACAAGCAAAGCCACTATACATCAAAAAGAAGAGGGACACAGAGAAAGACAGGAAAGTAAGCAGAGAAAGAGAAAGGAAGCAAGCAAGAAAGAAAGAAAGCAAGAAGAAAGAAAGAAGAGAAAGGGGAAGGAGAAAAAGAGGGAGGGAGGAAGGATGAAAAGAAGTAAGAGGAGAGAGAGAAGAAAGAGTGGATGGAGGAAGGGAAGGAGGGAGGAAGGAAGGAAGGAAGGAAAAAAGGAAGGAAAAAAGGAAGGAATTCTTTCTAGTTAAAAACTATTTTTCAGTTAAAGAGATGCAAGCAGTCTCATTCTCCTGCTACAATCTCTAAACACCATAAGATTTTTAAAACAAATATAATTTGGAGTTACAGCAAGTTTTTCATATATAAAGCTTGGTTAAATTGGCACCTTGTCAGATATGAGAATTTTTATTTTTCTCAGTGCTCTTAAGAAATACCAAAAGCATCAGTTACAATGACCATAAATAAATGCATTCTCTACAATCTGTTGATGAATCAAAATCATGTCTTCATGACTCAACAGCCAGATGAGGCTTGCTGCGGGCCAAATCGTGTTTTGGCCTTAATAAAAGATAATTATAATTTAGCAAAAACATCTGATAATTTAAACAAGCTGAACACCACCGGCAAGCACACGAGACTCTCTTTTTCCAAAACATCAGATTGAGAAGATGATAAATATATAAAGCATACAACACAAAATACTTCATCATCTAGCTCACAGATGCGTATCACATACCCCCACATTTAACAGTCCACAGAGCACATTCTCCATGTTCTGAATTATTAAAAGAGCTTTCAAAAAATACTTTTTGAATACATTAGAAACCAAGGAATTCCCAACAAGAGCCCAAATACCAATCAATTCCAGCTGCTTTCCTTTTGATGGCTAATAGATCAGTAGTTGGGAGTGCTGAGGGTTATGGATTCTGAGTGTAGACTTGGGCTGAGTTCTTCCATAGGAATTGAATATCACCAAGGATGTGCCCTTCACTTCTTTTTTTTAAAATCAGTTGTGGAGCTTGAACTCTGGGCCTGGGCACTGTCCCTCAGCTCTTCAGCTTAAGGCTAGCATTCTACCACTTGAGCCACAGCACCACTTCTGGCTTTTTCTGCATATGTGGTGCTAAGGAATCGAACCCAGGGCCTCGTGCATGCAAGGCAAGCAACTCTTCCACTGAGCCACCTTCCCAGCCCTGCCCTTCACTGCTTCTGATGTTTATTAGTAGCTTAACAAATGTGGGAATCATAAGGGCCTCCTTCACATCTTAGAAAGGAAAGCTTTGCCTGCCCTGTACCGACTCTTCCACCAATAACTTTTACTGGACATCTGTTTAAGGGACCTTGGACTACTAAGGACAAGAAGACAATTTGAAGATAAGAGTCCAGCACAGTCATGTCACGATGACATTCAGACTTCACCTAGTCAAAGTGAGCAGAGTTAATAACATGCTTTAAAGTGAGACTCCGTGATGGTTTGAATCAAATGCTCTCCCGAAGGTCTAGGTGTTCCGGCTTTTCCCCTTTGTATTTATCCCTATTGGGAGATAATGGTACTTGTAGGAAGCTGGGTCTAGTGGAAGGGAGTCAGGTCTCTGTGGACAGCACTTCAAGTTGAAATTGGGACCCTGGCTACTTCCTATATCTGTCTCTGCTTCCGGTCCACCATGTGCTCCCCACCCAGATGTTCTTCCCCACTCAAAAGCAAGGACTAAAGAAAGTAATTTTTGCAACTGAGCTAGGACTTGTGAATTTCACCTTCTTGTACCAAAGATTTTACTTCATAGGTTACATATTTTGTGTCTGATATTTTAGGGACTAAAGCAATATATAGTTTCTTTTGCCAGTCCTGGGACTTGAACTCAGGGCCTGGGCACTGTTTCTGAGCTTTTTTTGCTCAAGCCTAGCACTCTACCACTTGAGCCACAGCACCACTTCCGGATTTTTCTGTTTATGTGGTGCTGAGGAATTGAACCCAGGGCTCCATGCATGCTAGGTAAGCACTCTAACTACTAAGCCACATTCCCAGCCCTAGCAATATATAATATTAAAATAGACCTTACACACACACACACACAACACACACATATACACACACATCTATCTGACTTTCATGTCTGTATTTTATGCAGATTGAATGTGGTGACGCCCATCTCTAATCCTTGCTGTGTGGGATTTATAGGTAAGGTGATCCTATTTAATCTGTTCCCAAGATCACTTGAGCCCAAGAGTTCCAACCCAGCCTGGAACCACACAGCAAGACCCCATCCCAAGATCATAAAATGTAAATAAGCAAAAATTTAAAGTTAAAAAGAAAATAGTAATTAATTACTTCATATATCCTATGCCAGCTAAAAGATCTTTCATACATTATTCAATCTAAGTTTTTTCTCCACTTTTAAGTGGAGATGATGATATTTACATAGTAAATACGTAGTATATACATAGTATATACATAGTAATCAACACATAGCTTTTAACCAATTTTTTTTCTTCTTTCGTGTCAGAGAATCAGCTAGTTTCATTTCTATTGGGACTTAGGTAGAGTTTTAATTCATTTTTAAATTTATGCTGAAATGTTTCTAATGGTCTTTGATAACTAAGCTAATATGCACTTGTCAACTTAAACCTGAACCTCAAAAAGTAAAAAATATCCAATATAACTAGAAGAATTATTTTCCTGAAATGAACTATCTTCCTATTTGTAGCCAAAGATTGCATTTGATTCCAATGTAGAACCAATAGATGCATGACAAGAAAAGGAAATATGCCAGTATTCTTTAAGCATTGCCAATAAATTTATTTCTGAAAAATGTAGGACATGGTGTTTCTATTCCACTGAAAACACCTTTTACAATGTTCTGGAGCAAAGACTCATTGACATAAAACTCTTCTAGAAAAGCCAGGCACCAGAGGCTCATGCCTGTAATCCTAGCTACTCAGAAAGCTGAGCTCTGAGGATCACAATTTGAAGGCATCCCATGCATAAAAGTCCATGAGATGCTCCTCTCCAATAAACTACTCAGAAAAAGCCAGAAGTGGCACTGTGGCTCAAGTGGTAGAGTGTTAGCCTTGAGCAAAAGAAGCTCAGGGACATTGTTCAGGCCCTGACTTCAAGCCCCAGGACCAGTACCAAAACCAAAAACCAAAACAACGCTTCCAGAAAGAAAAGAATGCAACAGGACATTGCCAAGCTCTAAAAGATGGCAGGAAAAGATATAGGTGACTACTACATTCCTTCCTCTCTAATTCATAACTGTTGGAACAAGGCAAAATATCTTGGTCTATACATTCCAGTAAGGATGAATATTTTAGCTTACACTTTCTAGACTCCTGGATTCAGTATACACACAACTTTAGTGTTTAAATAAAATTACAACGTCTATTCCCTAAAAATATCAGGCCTATAAAAAAATTTTAAGGTCATTGCAGATACTTTTCTCTGTAGTTTTAGTATGTATACAAATTGAGAACTGATGTTTCTGATAACATCCAAATATTCAAACTTTTGTACATATACCCTACAAACAAGAGCATTCTTCTGCTGCTACCACCATCAGAAACAAGAAATTAGAATTCTTGATTTTTGCCGTTCTAACTGGAGTGAGGTGATATCGCATCAATATTCAAGTTTGGCCAATAATCCAGTAAAGGCTCTCATAGTAATCAGGATCCTATCCAGGTTAATATTTCTGCATTTAGATTTTTCTTGACTTTTTTATTGTACTAGAAACTGTAAAGAGAAATTGTACAAATTTGTAGAACACTTTAATTTGAGTTTGCCTGGCATTTTATCAACAGAAGAGTTGCATTACACAACTTTGACAATCATATTAATCATTTAATAATACAGATAATAACGCTGTATTTTCTGCCCTGTTCCTTCTTATTCCATTGCTGATGATGCACAAGAAAATATTTTTCTCCCCAAATTTCTGTGATAACTATTTTTTAGATGATATTAAAATTTGAACCGGGAGCATTAAAACTTGATCAACTTTCTGGCACACATCAGATGCTCTATATCTTGAGCCATCCCTCCAATTAGGATTTTTTTCCCTGGTTAACTGGACATAGAGTCTCTTGGACTTTTTCTGCTTGGACAGGCTTCAAATGGCCATCTCCAGATCCCAGCTTCCTGAGAGGTGAAGATCCCAGGTATGAGAAATTTGAAGAAAGCTGAAGAATGCACAGTGAAGAATGCACAACAAAATGTGTATCGTGTATTTTAAAAGATGAAAGATTTATGAGACAAGAATAGGATGCTATAAAATTAGACATTTAGACAACCTGAAATAGAGCTTAGAAATTGAAAACATGAGCATTAGAATGTTTTAAAGCCATACATAAATACATTTGGAAAATATCACAAGAAGGAGAAAGGGGAAAAAACAATATAAATAGAAATATTATAGAGGAGTAAACTAGGATATCTAATATCACAGAAATAGTTTCTCTACAGAAAAAAGTACTCCAAAAATCATAGATATTACCAATTAAATATTTATAACAGTGAACCAGGACCCTGATGCCAGTGGCTCATGCCTGTAATCCTTGTTACTCAGGAGGCTGAGATCTGAGGATAGTGGTTAAAGCCAGCCTGGGCAGGAAAGTCCAAGAGACTCTTATCTCCAATTAACCACCAGAAAACCAGCAGTGGATCTGTGGCTTAAGTGGTAGAGCACTGTCCTTGAGCTGAAGAGCTCAGGGACAGTGCCCAGGCCCAGAGTTCAAGCCCCATGACTGACAAAAAATAATAATAATAAAAGAACTTGAAATGTAAGGTGGCAATGATGCGTAGTGAAATTTGCTCACATAAAAGAATATAAAACTTTACACTAGTACAGACAAAGTTTTACAGTCTTCTAGAGAGGAACAAAAGGAAATAAGTTATTACAGAATTACATTTAACTCATCAATAGCAAGAAAGAAACGAGAAGACAATGAAATGATGTCTCTGTAATGCGGAAGAGAAGTTCACGGCAACTCACAATTTTCTGTTCAGTCAACCAACTCCTAAGATGGTTTGCATCTTGCAAGTATTCAAATTATTCATTTCCAATGCACCCTCTCTGAAGGGGTTACTGGAAACAGACCAAGAAAAGGGGATGATCAGGGATTTGAACTGGAGGATTTTCAACCGAGGAGAGAGTGTTTTGACTTTCTAAGATGATGGTGCAGAGCATTCCCAGTCAGACATGCCTCAGACATAGGTGTTGCCAAACATACGGCACAAGACACTGGTGTGTGAAGGGAAGGCCACTGCCATAGCTATGCCTTTCCAGGTCTGATGAAATTACTAGAAAATGCATCCCACCAGAAGAAAGAGGAACATATTACATCTAAACCCAGGAAATCCCACTTGAGCTTTGTAAACCCAAGGGAAAATGCCGACTAGCCCTTTGATCTCAGTATGCAGCAGAACCAGAGAACCCAGCTCAGGGTGTTTCCAAGAGAAGTCCCAAGATTTAAAGAGAAAAACCAAACCAAACAGATAAACCGATCCCACTTAGTTTATGGGAAACTGTCCTGTTGAAAGAATTAGAAATAAACACAGGGATTACATATTAAATGAGGAAATAAGAAAACATTTCGATTTCAAGGAAAGCTGTAAATAAAGAAGATTATCACTCATAGCTTGCTACAATGTTTAAGCATTCATAGATCCCAACAGTCTCAGCTACTCTGTAAGTAGAGATAGGAGGATCACTTGAGTCTAGGAGTTCAAGGCCAATATGGACCCCATAGCATGACCTACTCCTTCCCCCACCCAAAAAAAATCAGTATTTTCAAAGGCATTAAAAATTCATTTATCTAAGAATTATGATACAGAGCTGGAAGTGGTGGTGTATGTCAGTAATCCCAGCCATAAAGGAGGCAAAGTTAGGAGACTTGAAGCCCAAGATCAATTAGGATGAAGAGAAAGCAAATAAGCAAAACATCCCTGGTTGATGGAAGGCAATAGTTGCAGACGGTGAATGTGATCAGAAGCAAGAGAAAATGGTGCACTTGTAGGATTGAACTT
The DNA here is from genome assembly GCF_000151885.1 of Dipodomys ordii. Lineage (NCBI taxonomy): Eukaryota > Metazoa > Chordata > Mammalia > Rodentia > Heteromyidae > Dipodomys > Dipodomys ordii. The sequence goes on from NW_012267217.1 coordinate 60,630,983, forward strand.
GATTCTATTTCTACTATTTATTTCTACTCTGAAAAACGAGAATTATACAAGGCGAGAGAAATTAACATAATTATGCCGCAAAACTTGACACACTGCACCAAACAAGCTAGCATGTATTTATTCATGAGGGATCCAGGAAAATATAGCACCCATTTTAAGAATCTATTTTAAAATATCAAGCAGTTGATGCACAAATGGAACACTTCTAAGATAGCTAGGATGTGGTAATTTTGCTTGATCAAAAATCAACCTTGTTAATAAAAAATGACCTACCTCTGTAACTAATGGTAATGATTTCTTTTAATTATGAAATTCTGATTCCTGGGGGTTATTAGATTGGCCAATATATTTTAAACTGCCTTTAAAACTTGTCCTAAATCACAGAAAAGAAACAGAGCACCCATCAGCATAATCACTATCTAAATAATTCCTTTTCAGTGCAGAAGCTTATGAATAAATAGAAAGACACATTAAAAAAATCTGTCAACATGTCATACACCCCATATTCATTTGCAATAATTAGACTTTAGGAGACAAAAATCTCAAAGACTTACATCAATAACTAATCACCTCACTTCAATAACTTTAGATATATTTTCAGACCTGTTTTATTTATACCCCAACCACATATATCCCCTACAGCTCAAAAGTATTTGGAAATACAAGATACCTTATCATCTCTACTTAAGAAATAATTCCCTCAGAAAGGAAGGGCCATTTAAACAAATGCAGTATCATACTTAAAAACACTGCAAACAAACTTTTAAAAAACTTGTATGTGTTCAAATTTTCCCCAAATACCTCATAAATATTGCCATATAAATGTCTGTACAAGTTCATACGTTTTAAATTGGGATCCCAAAAATTCCACACATAGTGTTTTGTTGATACATCTCAGAAGTGTTTTCAATCTATCATCTCTAACCCTCCCAGCATTTTTTAAATCTGTAAGTCATTCCTTTTAAAGGAAATGAGGGGAGTTGTCCTGAAGAATTTTCATATACTAGATTTTATTGTTAGATTCCCTGTGGTGATTTGAAAAAAAATGATTCTCCAGCCCTCAATTTCCTCTAAATTATTCATAAAAGGCAGTGCTCAAACAACTCGGACTTTACTATTATTTTTTAAGCAAAAGTAAATCACACAAAATGGGAACCATGGAAGTTTCCTGACACATAACCTCTCCTAAATAATCATACATTACTCAGAGCAGCAGAGGCGACCAGAGCTGGCTGGAAAGAAATCTAGGACCCAGGCTTCAATCCAGTCCCGCATTTCACAAGACCTGCAGGGAATCCACCTTTTAAAGTCTGAAGGACATTGTCTTCATGTGTAGTACTGCAGACATTTTTGTCGTCATACAGTCACAGCATTTTCGGTTGTCAGCTTTTTAGCTTACAGATTTTTAGAAGAGAAGTCCTGTATAATGAAGCAGAAGAAATGTCATCAAAATCTTTAACCATTATTTTTTTACTATTATTTGCAGTGCTGGGGTTTGAACTCAAGACCTCATGACACCTAGCAGGCCCCCACTTTCACTTTTTTTTAAACATTTACCTAGCTCCTCGCCCTTTTTGAATATTAGGATGGATCCCTGGGTACAGGTGGCATCAGCTTGATTTATCCATTATAAAAATTTGAATCCACTTTCCAGATAATTGCTCTGGCAGCCACCCATGATAATTATCTCCATCCATTACTACATTAAGGGGAGGAAAATAATCATATTCGAATCCCATTATTGCTTCTGCATTGACGAGCTGCTTTTTTTTTTAAACAACCAAGCCTTTTCCTTACGATTACCCTAAGTACACTTAACATTGGAAAGAGAATAAATGTTTGATTCTTCCATTCATTTTCACATTGGAAATGGTTTCTTACCTCTTCCAGACTGTCTAGGAAGCACTTGTAAAAGCATATTGTGATAAACTTTTTTTTACTCTCCCTTCAATGCTTTTCTCTTATCATCTTGAAGTAGTTATAAGAAGGCGCTTCAATTCAATTCAATTCACATGCCAGTTTATGAGTACAATGCATCTTGATCAATGTCATCCTTTTCATCATTCTCTCATCTCTCCCAATCCCACCCATCCTCTCAGTTTACCCGGTTCCATTTCCATATACGTACATTGAATATTATGAATGTGTTTGCCCACCCTTCCCCCCCATGCCTCCGCCCTGACTTCCCTTGACCTCTCCCACCCTCACCCCAACACACGTGCCAGCTTCCTGGTATTCCTTTTGTCATATTATGAATTAATTATTCAAAGGTGTTACCCCATTGGAATCCTCCCCTGCACATACCTTACTTTAGTTAACACATTTGTGATCACATGCATTTTAGCATCAGTAGTTGTATTTTCTAATGATTGCAGGTGTCTTTGTTTATATGCCAGATTGTCTTTCACAGTGAGTGTCCTGTTTTTTCCAGTATAAAGAGATAATATGCCTGGATCAACTTGCTCAACTCTTCTTATAGACTTTGAGCTGGTCATTTTCCCAAGATGCACTGCTTCTTCTGGAGGGACAGAGGATTTAGGCATCACAGGGCTTGAGGGAACTCATTGTTACAGATTGATCTGTGTCTCTGTGCTCTCTGGTAAACACAGCAAAGAAAGCATCCTGAAAATGTCTATGCTAGGAAACATATCATAAGATTATTACTCTCAACTTAGATTTAGGCTAAGTGGTTCTTCACTTCTTGGACGATGTAATATGTCTCTTTTGGAATATCTTGGTACGTACTGACATCAACATAAGTACTTATTTGCTTTATTGTGTGTCTGAGTTTTACATTCCACTCAGTAGTTTTTTTTGTTTGTTTGTTTCTTTTTTAGAAAGAAACAAATTACATGGTTGTATGAATCAGGCTTTTGCATTGCTGTGACCAAATGCTGAAAAATAAACAACTTTAAGAAAGTGAGATTTTATTTTATACATGTGGCTAATGGATTTTTAAGACACAATGAAGTATAATCAATTCCTGAGGTATACTTTTCATCCTTTACTTTCACTATTTGTTGATACTACTAGTTGACACTTGTCAAAGTGGCTTAATTTTAATTTACTACTTCAGTGTCCCTATCTACAAGAATCAAAAAGAAACTTTAGCTGGATAATCAATGACATTTAACATTAAGGTCAAGTTGACCTCCTATAAAATCATCAGAGATGTTGTTTTGTGTATAGGAGGAAACATTCCATTCACCCTCCTCATTGCTGTTCCATGTAATAGCATGAAAATATGATTCTGCTTCTATCATTAATTAGGTATGTTCTCTTCTTCCACTGGGAGTGCACAAATGAGAAAACAGAAATACAATCACGTAGACAAGAACAGTACAGTGATTTTTAAACCATCTTAACCGAGGCATGGAATTTCTGTGGTTACAGTCATAAATGGTCCCTAGAGAAGTCCTTGATAATTGCAGTTTTGACTGAATGGAGCCTTTTATCCATGACTACTTCCAGTATTTTTTTTAAATTATCTAGTAGATTCCTGGTTATTTCTGTGGTGTAGTATCTCTCATCAGGTTTTGACTTCTCTTGGAGGATTACCTTGACCCAAGTCTCATCAGATAACATTTCTTCTAATTAGATTTCTTGGCTGCTGGAGATTAACATGCAAGAAATCCCACATCCCATCATTCCTCTTCCATTATTTCTGTCCTATCCTTGTGTTTTTATTTATGCAAGATGCAAGCCAGATGTTATATTAATGAGAGAGCTGATTTTCCTCAAGGAGCTATTCATCTGAACAGAAGCAAATCCTTGCAATTTCTGGAAATTCCTTAGATTCTTTCCATCCTTATTTTTTCTTCACTTTTAAATGGTAAATTCTAGAAGATGGTCTTGAAAGCAATGTTAGTGTTAGTACAGGTGTCTGTATCTGTTTACTGTAAATGTTAATACAGATTTGAGGTTTCCACAACTAAATTCTGGATTTAAAGAAGAAAACATTTGATACTACAAGCTTTAAAAAAAATAGAGTCTTGTTGTATAGTCCAGACTTGTCACTAGAACTTGACTTACTCCCTGTCTTAGTCTGCCAAAGAAACATAATTAATATAAGCATCAATAACATACTACATTTGACAGATTGAAGAGGAAAAGAGATACTTTATCAAAGCTACTTACTACCACATGTAATAAAGTTCTACTTCTCTGTTGTTGAAGCTATATACTATAAAAGTATTCATTCCAAATGCTACTTTATAAAATGATTGATATCAAAAACAAATGTGGTTTCTTCTACCCTTCAGATGAACACATTTTTAAAAAAATACAAATGCATTATGATTTCCAAAAACATTTTTGGGGTCATGGGGGTTCAACTCTGGGTCTAGGCGCTGTCCCTCAGCTCTTCAGCTCAAGGCTAGAGCTCTACCACTTGAGCCACAGCACCATTTCCAGTTTTCAGGTGGTTCATTGGAGATAAGAGTCTCATGGACTTTCCTGCCCAGGCTGGCTTTGAACTGTGGTTCTCAGATCTCAGCCTCCTGAGTTACTAGGATGACAGGTGTGAGCCCCCAAAGCCAGGCTAAACATAACATTTTACAACAGACATGAAATCTTTAAGCTCTCAAGTGCCTCAGGATCACTCCATAAATCTTCAGAGCTACCTTTTAAGATACCCAATGGGCTTGTTTCTAAGTCTTCTTCTCTGATTGGTTTTGGTTCTGTGGCTTCAGTCAGCTGGCCACTGAAAGTGGTCAAAGAAACTGTGAAGAAAGTCCTGTTGGGAGGCCAGCATGTCCAGCTTTGATAAGCCACAGCACCTTCTTCTGGAGGGAGGAGTTACGGGACAGCCCTGCTTGTTTACAGAAATAACTCTTCTTCCCAGACAGCCAGACTACCAGCAGGTAAAGGAACAGCATTCCTATCTCCTTCACCCTCCCCACCCCAACAATTGCCACTTTGTGACCCCCTGAGGCCTTGAGACAAGGAGAGTGACATACTCTGTGTTTTAATCTTTGTTGATGGAATTGACCTCAAGATCTTCCCCCCCCCCATTATAGGATCTATACGGATCTGCTCAGCCATCTTTCTGTTTTATTTTTCACCCTGACCACCTTTGCTGTATTTTTTGGAATCCCTCAACTCCTGTCTTGTTCTCTCAGCATTCCTAGTCTCTTCTTGCTCCCATCAAATCCCAAATTTATGTTCCCTCGCCACTTCTTTGTTTGTGACTGTATCAAAAGTTCATGGCCTGGGTTTGTTTTGCCCTTATATGTGGCCGTCTGAAGAGGCACACATGTCCTTGATTGCCACTGGTCTTCCACAATATTACCCCCTGGTCACTCTTTAAAACCCTAGCTTTGCTCTCATGTCTGTCTTGGAACAGTTGCTCTCCTGGTGTTTTGGCCACATCACTGGCTGCTCTTTCTGCTCCCCTTGCTGCTTTCTCTTCATCTCTCTGACAACATGTTGTTGGAATCCTCCAAAGCCCCTTAGCACATGCCTGTTTACATGCTGACTCTACCATACAGATCTCTATTCTCCACTTACTTCCTCAATTCCAGGCTTGTGTATCCAAGCAGCCACTCAGCACTGCCATTCCCACTCCAGAGGGAGAAGGGCCCTTGGGTAGTCACCTGGTTACTCACATTTCTATACTTTCAGTCACACAGACTGAACCCAAGACCAGTGTGTCTAGATCTCCCTAGAAGTGTTGCATGAGACTCCCCAGTTGCCTTGCTGCTTTCTTTCTGTCAGATGCTACCGTCAGAGTGCCCATGGTAAATCATAAGCTATATCATGTTACTCATCGCCTCAGTGCTGTCCAAACTCACTAAGAGAAACTCAGTGCATTTAAACTGGCCAAGACCACCTCACATCATCCCCTGGACTCAGCAACTCCTAGCTTGCCCATCATCTGACTCCAGTGAAAAGACCTCCTTGCACTTACCCAAGTTTCTGCCTGCTGGAAATTCTCCTAATTCAAGTCTTCTGTACATGTTAACTTCCTGCCTGCAGTGTTCATCCACTAAAGTCTCTGTGGCTCATCGCCATATTCTTTGATTTTCTCCATCTTCTTGGGTACCATGCGATACATTTGTTACATATTTAATTTGGTGCCTGTCACCTCCACTAAAATTTAAACAATACAAAGGCAGAAAATGTTGTCTGCATTTTTCATTGTTGCTTCCAGATTGCTGACACTGACACCTTATATATAGCAAGGACCCAGTAAATAAGGTTGGAGGAAATGATTGTCAGATAGTCCTGCCAGTCATCAATATTATCAAGTCAATCTCTTGGAAAACACACAATGAAGACCTACAACATGCAGGAGTGTGTGTTTCGTGCCACAGTGGACATAAGTAAGGAAATTGCATTCTAGTTGTGTAATTTAAGACACGTGTGCTCAGCATTTACATAGCCAAATACAACACAGAAGCATGACAAACACAATTAGAAACACATTTACTTATGTCACTGCCTCTTTCTGAAACCGGACATGAAAATATGTCATTTTGAGAACCCTTTTTTTCTTCTTAAAGCAAGTTCCAGTCTATTCATTGGTTGGACCTTTAAACAAACCATGGGTTAAAAGCAAGACAAATATTCACTCATATATAAACATTTGTTCAAAAGGATACTTACGATATCATACTTTGGACTGTTATAACAAATTACCATAGGCTGTGTGTTCTATAAACAATAGAAATTTATTTCTGTCAAAATGGAGCCTGGGAATCCAATATCGGGGTCCCAGCATCATGTGGATTCTAGTAAGAACTAATCTAATTTGTGAGGGTGTCCATTTTCATGACTTATTGACCCTTCAGATTACCTCTTAATGCCATCTCACTGGAAGTTTTGTTTTTCACATGGATTTTTAGAGATGCTATTCACTCAGTCCCTATAATGAATTTCTCATATTCAACTATCCTAGGCTCTAATTATGGTTGAAAAGGTCCAGGCTACCTTCTTGTAGGATAGTTATCATCACCAGCTGGATTCTAATGCATTATTTCTATAATCCTAGCTACTCAGGAGGCTGAAGTCCAAAGGACCGTGGTTCAAAGCCAGAGTTAGAAAAGTGTAGCCAGCAAAATGCCAGGCTGGAGGCAAGCCTCAAGTTTTAGAGCACCATTTGAACAGGTAAGCAATGAATATTCAAGGCCATAGGTTTAAACCCTTGAAACAGCAAAGAAGGAAGAGGAGGACGAGCAAGAGGGGGAGGGAGGAAGAAGAAGAGGGAGGGAAGGAGGGAAGGAAGGAGGCATGGAAGGAGGAAAGCAGGGAAGAAGGGAGGAAAGAAGGAAAGGAAAGGAAGGAATTTAATTATAATTCACTTGGAATTTGACATAGCAAATTATGAAAATTGAAAACTTTTGTTCTTTGCTGCATATATATATACATATATAAAGTATATATAAGTATAAAGTGTGTGTGTGTGTATATATATATATATATATGTATACTTTAAAATGTAATACCAGCACTACTTTATACAATGGATGTTTGAATAAAAGCATAACAAGCTTCTTGTATCTTTCAGATGAATAGGTCACAAAAGTCACTCAGGTTCTGACTCTCGTGGCACTGAATAACCAGTCTGTCCTCAGATACATGCTTTTAACCAGCCCAGCCCACTTCCATAATGAAGGAAAGAAGAAAGGAATTAAGAGATTCAGCTAAGAGAGCCTACCCTGTGTGTCTGGTGGCTTCAACAGTCTTTATAAAAGACAGGATGTTTGCTGAGCTTTGAAGAGTAAAGGAGTTTTGGAACAGAAGGCTGGAAATGCATCCCAGACAAGGCTGGCTGCCAGGCAGGACAGGGCCTAAGGAGGTATTTGTCCAGTCTTTGGTGACATTCCTTAAAAGGATGAGTCAGATCAAAACCCACTGACATGTTACCTTGTAAATATCTCATGTAGGATGTAAATGACTGGATCCGTAGGGGAGGAAGACAGGGGAAATGCTTCCTCTGGCAGACACCCAGACAGGATAGGAGCAGAAGATAGAACCAGCGCGGGCTATTTAGTGATTAATGAGACAGCTCTTTGATTCAGTGTATTATTTGACTGAGGAAACCTGATAAGAGTTGGATGCTCACTGATCGAGTAAAGGAAATATTGCATTCACCAGTGACACTCGCCAAAATTAAAAATGGATGCCAGCATTGCTAATTGGTAACAACAGATTGCTGCTCTTGTGTTAGTACCACAGCAGTAAGGCTGGCATCAGCCAGACTTCCAGGCAAAAAAGAAATCAGTACTACATTGATTTGTGCTTAGGAAAAAAAAAACCCAGCACATCCTTTACAATGAAGAGGAAAATGAAGACAGAATGGCCAGTGGAGGGTGAGGTCACACAGATGAGGGAGCAGAGGGAACACATGGCCTACAGATGGAAAAGTTCACTGAGCAGCACCAGCCACACTCTGCTTGCAAGACTAGAAACAGAGAGTCAGCTTCTTGTGATCTGCCCTTTCCTTTACTGAGGTAAGGAAGATGGAATCGAATAGAACAGTGAGAGACTGATGTGCCATGCTTTCATGAAGCAGTCTGTTTATGAAGTAGAAGGAACAATTAATTCTCTGCATGATAAGCCACTGCTGTTTCCCATTTAAAGAACAGAGAAGAATGGGGCTATGATAAATTCCCTCTCTTAGCTAAGCGGATATCATAGAGAATTTCTGCTAGCATAAAACACAGTCCCCATTGCTACAGCATCTTGAAGATAGCAGATGCAAGAGGAAGTCAGCTTATTCAATTATGTGTAATGATGGAAGAACTAAATAAAAAGTAGAACATGCCTTCACTGGAGGGAAGAAAAAATGGAAGATGAAAACTAGCAAATATCATATAATGGAAATGTAGAACAAATTTTAAAATGTGATAAAGACATCACCACATGCTCTACAAACATAGTAAATGAATGTTGTGTTCAACATTAGACCTTCTGAGCTGGGTACTAATGGCTCACACCTGTAATCCTAGCTACTCAGGAGGCTGAGATCTGAGGATCACAGTTTGAAGCCAGCCAAGGGAGGAAAGTCTGTAGGATTCTTATCTCTACTAAACTACCAAAAAGCCAGAAATGGAGCTGTGGCTCAAGTAGTAAAGCAGTAGCCTTGAGCAAAAAGAAGCTCAGGGACAATGCCCTGAGCTCAAGCTCCAAGACTGGCACAAAACATATATTGAGTATTCCTCAATATAATCAAGGCTGGATATGACAAGCCTACATCCAGTATAATACTCAATGGTGAAAAGTTAAAGCCATTTCCTCTAAAATCAGGAATGAGACAAGGCTGTCTGCTCTCTCCACTCTTCTTCAGTATAGTATTAGAATTCCTAGCTAGAGCAATAAAGCAAAAGGCAAACATAAAGGGGATCTCAAAAGGAAAAGAAGTAAAACGCTCCCTCTTTGCAGATGACATGATCCTATACTTAGAGAACCCCATATAGACTCTACTCCCAGGATACTTGAGCTGATCCAAAACTTTGGCAAAGTAGCAGGGTATAAAATCAATCCACAAAAATCAGTAGCTTTCCTCTACTCCAACAATGAGAAGACAGAGGCTGAAATTAGGAAAACAATTCCATTTGCAATATCCTCAAAAAACTAAAATAAAATATCTAGGCATCAACTTAACCAAAGGAGTAAAAGACCTCTACAATGAAAACTTCAAAAATCTGAAAAAGGAAATCAAAGCAGACCTCAGGCAGTGGAATAATCGTCCATGTTCCTGGGCTAGGAGAATTAACATTTTGAAAATAACAATATTACCAAAGATTATACACAAATTCAATGCAATACCAATCAATATTCCAACTTCTTTCTTCAAAGAAATAGAAGAAGCCATCCAAAAATTCATATGGAACAACAAAAGACCCCAAATAGCAAAAACATCCTTAGCAGGAAGAATAATGCTGAGGGAATTTCAATGCTAAACCTCAACTCTATTACAAAGCCATAGTAATCAAAACAGCTTGGTACTGGCACAAGAACAGGCCTGAGAAGCAATGGAATAGATTTGAAGACTAAGAAATGAACCTGCAGAACTACGCCACCTAATCTTTGACAAGGGAGTCAAAAAAAATAGGACAGAAGAAAGACGGCCTTGTCAATAAATGGTGCTGGCAGAATTGGCTACACATTAGTAGAAAACTAAAATTAGATCCCTATATATCACCCTGCACCAGAATCAACTCCAAATGGGTCAAAGACCTGGAGGTAAAAGCAGATACCTTGAAAATATTACAAGAAGAAATAGGAGAAACACTAAGGCTCCTTGGCACAGGTTGAAACTTTCTTAATAAAGATCCAGAAACACAACAAATCAAAGAAAGGCTGGATAAATGATATTGCATTGAATTGCAGAGCTTCTGCACTGCAAAGGATATAGCTAACAAGATCAATAGAAAGCCCACGGATTGGGAGAAGAACTTCACTAGCCATACAACAGACAAGGGGCTCATATCTAAAATATACCAACAGCTCAAGAAATTAAATTCCCCCAAAACAAACCCCCAAAGAAGCAACCACCCCATTAAAAAGTGGGCTAAAAATAGACACATGAAGAAATGTTCAACATCCCTAGCCATAAAAGAAATGCAAATCAAAACAACATTGAGATATCACCTCACCCCAGAAAGAATGGCAAAAATCAAGAACTCTAATAACAACAGATGCTGGAGGGGATGTGGACAGAAAGGAACCTTACTTCATTGTTGGTGGGAATGT
>NW_012267217.1:60642308-60737422 GCF_000151885.1 Dipodomys ordii
TGTGCAGCATCTTTACAATAAAATAAAATTAAAAAAAAAAGTGGGCTAAAGTCCTTAAGAGAGAACTCTCTGAAGATGAAATACAAGAGACACATGAAGAATTGCTCCACATCTCTGGCTATAAAAGAAATACAAATCAAAACAACATTGAGATTCCACCTTACACCACTTAGAATGGCTAGAATCAAGAAAGCTAATAACAACAAATGCTGGAGGGGATGTGGACAGAAGGGAAGCCTACTGCATTATTGGTGAGAGTGGAAACTTGTTCAACCACTTTTGGAAAGTAGTATGGAGGTTCCTCAAAGACTCCACATAGAGCTCCCCTATGACCCAGCAATCCCACTTCAGGAATCTACCAAAATGTCCACTAACAAGGCCACACTAACCCACCTGTACAACGATGTTCATCCCAGCATTATTTACCATAGCTAAGATATGGAACCAACCCAGATGCCCCTCAGTAGATGAATGGATCAAGAAAATGTGGTACATAGCCGGGCGCTGGTGGCTCACGCCTGTAATCCTAGCTACTCAGGAGGCTGAGATCTGAGGATCGCGGTTCAAAGCCAGCCCGGGCAGGATCCTATCTCCAATAAACCACCAAAAAAAACCCGGAAGTGGCGCTGTAGCTCAAGTGGTAGAGCGCTCGCCTTGAGCTGAAGAGCTGAGGGACCGCACCCAGGCCCAGAGTTCAAGCCCCCCCGACCAACAAAAAAAAAAAAAAAAAGAAAATGTGGTACATATACACAATGGAATTCTATGCCTCCATCAGAAAGAATGACATTGTCACATTTGTTAGGAAATGGAAAGACCTGGAAAAAATTATATCAAGTGAAGTAAGCCAGGCCCAATAAAAAGCAAGTCACATGATCACCCTCATCTGTAAGAACTAGAGTATGTAGAAGATACTCTAACCAGTGGATCTCAAGATCCCAAACACTTGGCGCAAAGGACTATATATAATGAAGCATATTAACACAAACTCCAACTTTTGGAATAAAAAGAGGCTCTCATTAGACCCTGTATACAGTTCATTCTTTTTCTCTATTGTTTTCATTCCCCATGCAATAATTAATATACGTGTAGGATAATTTTATCAGATGAGCAGAAAAGGTCAAAAGCTATGTATGTATGATCAGATAAAATGATGCTAAGCAAAACGAACCCCAAACTATGGACAAGAGTAGTTCTTCTTTGTTGTTATTGTTTTTAATGTACTAAGTGATTGTTTTGTTTCCTTTGTATGTACTTCCTCCTGTGGTGTACCTCCTATTGACACTGTACTTGATATTGGTACCCTGCATCTTGACTATACACGTCCAATTTGGGGAGGGGAAGGGGAATAACAAAACGCTGAAACAAGGACACAGGATGACCCATTGCAACAATGATACCCACAAGACAGTATATTGGAAATGGACGTTAGGACTTTAGGGGCAGGGTTGGAGGAGGAGTGAGACAAGAAATTCTCAACAAGAAATGTACTTAGTACCTTATTGATGTAACTATAACCCCTCTGTGCAGCATCTTTACAATAAAATAAAATTAAAAAAACATAAATACAATAAGAACTTCCAGTAGACATGTAAGAGAAAACACTATGCAGAAATGAAGTCTATTGGAACCAGCAGAGGAAAATAAATATTTGTACACCTTTGCTAAAGGACTCAGTGGGACAGATATGAAAGAGAACAAATCAAAAATTGGGGGGGGAATCATAGTTGTAAAAATAACAGAAAGATTATTGAACAAGTCAAATATTGAAACCAAAAATGTATTTAGAGATAAATATTTCAGAATTTTTTAATTGCATCTAATAAATTTCAAATATATAGAACAAATATTGAAAACATGAAGTCTTGGTGATCAAGTTAACATTAATAATAAAAATTCACATTCAATTCTTCCTAGGAATGTTAGACCATATAAAGCAATGAGGAACATTCTGGAAGTGTTTAGAGAGCCTTATAACCAACTAAGCTGCCATTCAAGTACAAAAATAATGAAAGTATATATATTTCAGTGAATCCTTGATAGACTAAATAACTACCTAAAGTTACCAAAAGATTGATGGACTGTTGTTAAACTCACTTAGCTTTCTGAATAATATAATTGTTAGATCTAAAACAATAAAATAATGAAAAATAAATTGTTAAGAAGTTTCACACCCTGTTATATATGCTCATAAAATTTCAGCTATGTCCATTATCTGTGTATCTGCACAGGAGAGGCTAAATAACAAATAGAATACTAATCTTTTTTTTTTTTTTTGGCTGGTAGTGGGGCTTGAACTCAGAGCCTGGGCACTGTCCCTGAGCTCTTTTGCTCAAAGCTAGGGCTCTACCACTTTGAACCACAGCACCACTTCTGGTTTTTGAGTGGTTAATTGATGATAAGAGTCTCACAGGAACTTTCCTGCCCAGCCTGGCTTCCATCCTCAGATCTCAGCCTCCTGAGTAGCTAAGAGCGCAGGAGTGAGCCACTGGCACCCAGCAGAATACAAATCTTTTTAACTAAGAGCTTAGTGCTGTCCCGGAGCATTTTTGCTCAAGGCTAACATTCTACCACTTGAGCCATAGCTCCAATTCTGGCTTTTTGGTGATTAATTGGAGATCAGAGTCTGAGATTTGTATGTCAAGGCTGGCTTCCAACAATCATCTCAGATCTCAGCCTCTTGAGTAGCTAGGAGTACAGGTATGAGCTATCAGCACCATGCTCTATCACAGAAATCGTACCTACCAATAAATAACATAAGTGGAAGAATTATGAAAGAAAAGAAGCTGCCTATGCCTCATCTTCTACAAAGATAAGAAAATGACATGATTTTTAAATTGATTAATAAGTTAATTTTATCTCTGTGATTAGAAGTATAAAAGCAATAATCAAGGGAAAGAGCATAGTTCACTAAAATAAATTGATGAGAGATGAGGAAGAAATAGAAATAACAGTTATTCATATAATTCATTAATGATTATAATAAAAATGTCTTCTTTTCCAATAGTAAAATTATGAAAATAATGAAATAGATGAAGTAATAGAGTATGTTATATATAGTAAGCACATAAAAAGATGTAACAGAATATTGAAATAAAATATGATATAAAATAATTTTTAAAAACAGAAAGTTGAAGAAAGCAAGAGGAGTCATTTTCATATCAAATAAAGAAGGGATTGGGGAAATTATTTAATTAAAGAAGAACACAATATGAAAAAAGATACTGCTCCATAATATGTATCATAGAACCTTGACCATCAATCAATCAAATAATATACAACCAGTGTTCAACAAAAAAGGTGAGAACAAACAGAGTATTTGGAGTCCATGATTCATCTCTCCTTTTCTGTAAAAGAACATCAGTGAAAAAACATAGGTAAATAATAGATACTAAGCTACAAAAATATACTCTTGCAAATGGAAAACCTGTTTAGATGCTCCCTAAATACATTAAGTCACAAAGAAAACTTCAGTGAACACTGACTGACTTCTAGAAACAATATGTTTTTAATAAACACATTAAACAGAAAGAAAAGTCAGCACAGGGAATTGATGAACTGAGATCATTTAATGTGGATGTAGTTAACCAGTATTTCTAATGGTAACTAAATTATTTCATTTACAAAATTGGGCACCAGACAGTAATTTGCAACACCTGTTTTAGAACGGTCTTTTTATAGTCTTTTTTAAAAAAATAATATAAATGTAAGATTGAACACAAAATTCAGTACATTTTAACAGTACATTTAGCTTTTTATTATGAACACTTCCATGAAAATCCTTAAAAGAATAATAATAAATAAAATATAGTAACATATTAAGAAAAATAATACAAAACAATCTGATGATCATTCAGTGATGTAAGTATGAATAAGTATCAGATAACTTATTAACATTTGCTGTATAATTCAAAAGTAAAAAAGTTTTATTGATTTTCAAAAATCCTAGAAAGAAGTTATAGAATGGTAAGTCTTTAGAATATTTTTGCCTAAGCTAAAGGCCAGAACTATGTTTAATGGATCAATAGAAAAATTTTCCTTTTAAAGCTAAAATGTTTACAAGCAAAAGCAAAAGGATGAAGATATGAAACTTACAAACCTTTGAAATACAATGATCGTTGTTTATAGATGATATGTGATCTTTTATGTAGAAAACTGAATAGACTCAAATAGAAAAACACTACAAATAGTATAAGCAATCAACGAAATGGCTTGTAATTTCTACATATAGACCAGTATCTGAGGCCAAATCTTATAAGAAATGTATAAAAATCTATAGTAAGAAAAACTTCAAAGCATTGGCAAGAACATTTAAAACAAAAAATAAACCAAATCTTAGAAAAAACTCAATGTTATTGTCATCTAAGTTACATTATAAAATAATAACATTCCAAAGAAATTGTCTAGAAATTTAAAATTAGTAAGCAGGAATTATCAAGATTTGAGATAGAAGATAAATGATTTGCAACTAGCTCTATTAGAAAGGTTAGTTACTGCAAAGTCTCACTGCTTAGGAATAGGTCAAAGAAAGAATATTTAAATAGGCCACACCTACAGGGATGTTTCATAGTGTGTGTATGTTGGAAACCATTGAGATCAGTCAATAAGTGTAACTAAGGCTGTTAGATAGTTGTCTTAGGAGAGCAAATACTAAATCATATGTCAGTCTACAATGCAATTCATATTCATCAAATGTTTGTTTAAAACCAACACCATAGGCTGGGAATGTGGCTTAGTGGTAGAGTACTTGCCTAGCATGCATGAAGCCCTGAGTTCGATTCCTTAGTACCACCCATATAAACAAAAGAAGCCACAGTGCCTCTGTGGCTCAAGTGGCAGAGTGCTAGCCTTGAGTAAAAAGAAGTTCAGGGATAATGCCCAGGCCCTGAGTTCAAGCCCCAGGACTGGCAAAAAAAAGAAGTAAAAAAACAACGCCATAAAATTATCAGTGTACAGAGAGTTCAGAAAGAGTCTCTCTCAAATTGAATACACAATTCAGGAACCATATATGGAAAGACTGAACACTTTTATTATGTTCCATATTCATGCAAGAACAATAGTGATCGTAAGGAAAGTCAACCATAAAAGCCAAACACTTTCAACAGCACATAAGGAATTGTCTTCGAAATATTTATAGCACACCATCACAAATCAATAAGGAATTTTAGACAGCCCAAGCAAATAAATAATTCAGCATAAAAAGAAGTCAACATGGCTCTTAAGAGATGTCCAACTTCAATTTTCTGTTTCATTGATTAGTGCACTTATGTTTATTACTTTCTTCCCTCCAACTTACTATGAATTTAGCTCACTCTTCTTCTAGCTTCTTAGAAAGAAATGACTTTATTGATTTCAGATTTGTCTTTTTGTCAAATGCAAGCATCTAAAATTATAAATTTCCCTCTAAGTGCTTCTATAAATCCATTTACATATTGTGTTATCATTATAAATCACTTAAAATATTTTTAACTTTCCATGCAATACTTTCTTTACCCTGTGGGTCTTAAAGATATATGCTACAGTATTCCAGATCTTTGGAGGCGTTATAGAGCTCTTACCCTATTGATGTCTGCTCTATGATAAGTCAATCTTTCAAAATTCTTGAGACTTGTTTTATGGATCTGACTACAATCCTTCTTGATGGATGTATTATGGGTCTTTGGCAATCTGTCAAGTACGTCCTATAAATATCAACATGAGCAAACTAATTAACACAGTTGTTATTGTTTATGCCCTTACTTTATGTTTATATCTTATTTTTGCTAACCTGCTTGATTAATTCCTGAGATGAGGGTCAGAACAGTTGCATATATGTATCCCCCCCAAAAAACCAAGAAAATGGAGTTCATTTCAACCTTTTGATTCTGTCAATATTTACTTTGAAAATGTAATATTTAGACACATACATTCATAGTTGTCACATATTATTGATGGCCATTTGTCATAATGACTCTTTCTGGCTTTGGTAATATATTTTGGTAATAAGTATACTTTATCTAATGTTAATATGACATAACAGCTTTCCTATTAAAAGAGCTTGCAGATCCAAAAATTCATATGGAACAATAAAAAAACCCTGAAGAGCAAAAACAATACTTAGCAGAAAGAACAGTGATGGAGGAATATCAATACCAAATTTAAAACTCTACTAAAAAGCCATAGTAATCAAAACAGCTTGGTACTGGCACAAGAACAGACCTCAGGACCAATGGAATAGAACTGAAGACCCAGAAATGAACCTACAGACTTATAGCCACCTAATCTTCAATAAGGGAGCTAAAAAATAGAATGGAAGAAAGACAGCCTCTTCAGTAAATGGTGCTGGCAAAACCTGTTAAACATCTGTAGAAAACTAAAGCTTATATATCACCCTGCACCAGTATCAACTCGAAATGGATCAAAGACCTCCAAGTCAAAGCAGATACCCTGAAAACATTACAGGACAGAATAGGAGAAACCCTAGATATCCTCGGAACAGGTCAAAATTTTCTTAATAGAGACCCAAAAACACAACAAATCAAAGAAAGGTTGGACAAATGGGATTGCATGAAACTGCAGAGCTTCTGCATGGCAAAGGACATAGCTAGCAAGATCAATAGAAAGCCCATGGATTGGGAGAAGATCTTCACTAGCCATACAACAGACAAGGGTCTCATATCTAAAATATACCTGGAACTCAAATAAATTAAATCCCCCCAAAACAAATCCTCAAACAATTGTTCTATTAATCAGTGGGCTAAAGACTTAAAGAGAGACTTCTCTGAAGAGGAAATAAGGATAGCAAATAGACTCATGAAGAAATGCTCAACTTCTCTAGCCATAAAAGAAATGCAAATCAAAACAACATTGAGATAGCACCTCACCCCAGTTAGAATGGCTATAATCAAGAACTGGCCCCCTGCTCGGACCCCATTGAGGGCCAGACCAGCCCAGATGCCATGATGCTATGCCACATGTGTCTCTGTGATCATGTCCTGTGTCCTGGCTCCTAGCTCATCTCCAGTCATCATGGCGTCCCAATTCAGCTCTCCATTGGAGCTGAATTGGTTTGCTGGTATTGTTTTTTCTCTTTCTTTCCTCTCTGGCCTGTTTCCTAGCTGTGTTATATGTATTTGTGGGCTGTAGGCTTTTGTAATAATGGGCCTGCAGCCTGTTAACTGTATAATAAAGACTCCAATACTGCATCTTCCAAAATGTGGTTTCTGGGATGATTCATTCACCTTACAACAAACTGGAGATAAGAGTCTCATGGAGACTTTTCTCCCCTGGCTGACTTCAAACCATAATCCTCAGATCTCAGCTTCCTGAGTAGCTAGAATTACAGGTGGGAGCCACCAGCACCCAGCTAAGTTTGGCTTATTATAACAATCACCTGAATAGTCATAACATTTCTTTACATTTTCACAATCCACTTAGATTGTAAGCCTTCCAGTACAATCAAACTACTTTTGAAGAAACAATTCCATGTTGCCTGATTCCATCTGTTTGCCACTTTATGCGTTTAGTTTCTTACATATCCTTGAACACAGTTATAATAGCTACTTGCCTCCTCATTCCAACAGCTAGATGACTTGAGAGTATCTACTTGGGTTTTTTTTTTCGGCTTGGGTTTTTCCTATTTCTTTATGTGTCTTGTAAGTTTACATTAATTCTTACACAATTTGAAGTACAGATTTTTAAAACTATAAGCTTTGTTATATCCTTCTTAAAGTACAAGATGTTTGAGACAGCAGAAAGTAAACCTAGCTGAGCTTAAATTACATATTGTTTTTCTTAATTTCTCTTGATGGACACACACTGTCAATGGTAATGACAATGCATGGATATTGACTAAAACATTTTAATGGCAAAGGAATTGGAAATTTTAAAATTTACAACTCAATTTTACCTGATTCCTTTTACTTTCTTTTTTTTCCTTTTTTTTCTTTTTTTTTTTTTGGGTCCGGTCATGGGGCCTGAACTCTGTCCCTCAGCTCTTCAGCTCAAGGCTAGTGCTCTACCACTTGAGCCACAGAGCAACTTCCGGCTTTTTTCTTTTTGCTTATGTGGTGCTGAGGAATCGAACCCAGGGCCTCAGGCATGCAAGGAAAGCGCTCTACCACTGAGCCACCTTCCCAACCCCCACTTTTTACTTTCTTATTTGAAACTTAAATGGCCTGCTTGAAGTCTACCCATGACTATGTAAGTCAGAGGTCTTCCAGAAATGGAAGAATAGGTTATACACAAAATGTAGGGATTCCCGTTTCTAAATCTCTCCTTTCTGGGGTTTCCTCTGCACTTTCTAGATGTGACCTGTCTTTAGTCCAAGGGTCATTAAAATTAACATAATCACTTCCCACCATTCCTTCTTCAGAGCATCCACTCCTTTCCTTCTTCTTCCTGCTTTTGTTACCCTCTAAGCCCTCAGCTTTTACAAATTT
The DNA here is from genome assembly GCF_000151885.1 of Dipodomys ordii. Taxonomy (NCBI): domain Eukaryota; kingdom Metazoa; phylum Chordata; class Mammalia; order Rodentia; family Heteromyidae; genus Dipodomys; species Dipodomys ordii. The sequence continues at coordinate 60,650,726 of NW_012267217.1, forward strand.
TATAATAATTTTTCCATATGTATTATGGTTGTGCATAGAAAAGTTTGGTAGGAGGTGGACCTGTTGCAACAATGAGAAGTACAAGTTGTCATGCCCAAAGCGAACTTTACAATGTCTGTGGGGGGGGGGGGAGGGGGGGGGAAGGAGAAGGATTGGGATTGGGGGGGAGGGGGGAGGCTGGGAAGGGATGTGAAGGGTAAACAAAGGAGGAGGCTGCAATTCTTGGTAAGAAATGTACGCACTATCCCGCCCATGTAATTGTAACCCCTCTGTACAGTATGTTCACAAATAAAATTAAATTAAATTAAAAAAAAAAGAAAAGTTTGGTAGGGTCATTCTATTATTTGTGGAAATATGACTTAGACTCCATTTTGGTAAAAGAAATGGACAAAAATATTAAAATGAATTTTTTTTGATCTATCAGGCTAGCAAAACAAAACTGTATGCAGTAGGGTGCTAGTTGTACTCAGAAAAGCGAGTACCTTTATAGGCTGGTGATAGGCTGGTTATATAGTTTGGGGAAATACAAATTATTATAACCTTTATTTTTTTAAGAGTTACATCTGAATGTATTTTTATTGAGGAGAATTAACTTTTTTTAACTTTTACTGCTTATGTGGTGCTAAGGAATCGAACCCAGGGCCTCATGCATGCAAGGCAAACGCTCTACCACTGAGCCACTTTCCCAGCCCCTATTATAACCTTTAATAAAATTGAGATGCACATACTGTTGTAAGGTAAACTACTAGACAAGCCACATTTTTAAGAGGTCGAATCTTGGAGTTTTTATTACACAGTTAGCTGTCTGCAAGCCACAAAGGCCTGTAGCCGGCAAGTGCACTTAACATAGCTAGGAAACAGGCCAGAGACAAAGAACAAAAACAGGACCAACCAACCAATTCAGCTCCCATGCGAAGCTGAACTGGGACTCCATGATGACTGGAGACGATCCAGGAGAGAGGACACAAGACACGACCACAGAGACACACGTGGCATGGCATAAAGCCGCCTATGCTAGTCTGGGCCTAAATAGGGCCCGGGCAGGGGACAGGGTCACAGGACAGTCCCAGTCCCAGGCACTGGACTGACAGGTTCAGTAACCTATCAGCCAAGTGCCTGCCCTTGTCATCAGGGATCTGGCACGCCCATCACCTGGGAGGGAGGTGCTTCACCTTCCCCCAGCTTGAAGAAGAGATGCCATACCCTACCATTCACCATGTGGCCAATATGGCACCCGCCAGACCTGACCTCCCTACTTCAATACCATTTCAGTGAGTAAACCAAAATCTAAGCAGATGTTCTTCCCAGCCCCTTCTGCAGTGCCAATGGTAAGGACTATAATGAATGTTGATTAACATTGCAATAAAAGAGGAATTGAAAGTGTCATAAATCCTCCAATGGAAAAGTAGTTGATTTCGTTCTGTTGCACACATACTATCAATTGTTATGAAGAGAAAAAGCACATAAAGAGTGTTGGTTTGTGTCATCAATGTTCTAAGTACTGTACATGTAGTAGAATACAAAATTTTCCAACTATACAACTATGATTCCATTTTATAGTTGAGACAAATGTTAAGCAACTTACACAAGATTACCCAGATAGTAAGTGGCAGAAATGATATTTAAATCCAAGGAGATCTGATAACCAGACACTGTCTGATTCCAAGTACTGTCGGTGTACAATTTAAAATGGATTATATTAACTTCTTTAATTTGTAGGTCAATATATTCAAATTTTCCAATGCCCTTGATCCTCAATTTGTCTATAGAATTCATTTAAAGTTACTTCCTATTCTCAATTCATGTCAGAAAAGAACACACATATGTGTAAGAATTTGTACATTTAAAAATATAAATTTAAATTTTAAATGCCTGTATACAAAGACATTTCCATATGAAGAGATGAATTATTCCTTTCAAAAGGCTCGACATTCAGACTAACTGGGGAAACCATTCACCTCTAATAGGCTGAGATTTGCTATTTTTATCAGTGTATTTGGCTTGTTTCCAGACTTTGTAAAATGATAGCTTTCTCCAGTGAGGGCTAAAGCAAATGATCAATTGGTATACTCAAAGCTTAGCTTGAAAATGGTAATCGCTTACTAAAATCATCAAAAAAAAATCAAGATTCCGTGCAAAGACTGAAATGTAATGGAAGGATTTGTGGGACCATTTGTGACATGCTGAGGTCTCTTCCTCCAGCCTGAATTTTATGCATTCCCTGGCTTCTGAATTATGCCTTTGTAGGCACCATGAAAGCACGCCTAACATTTTTTAAAGTAGGAAAGATAAACTCGGTTTGTGGGCTCTGCTGTGAATGAGACTGAACTCAATACTTGTTTATGGCTCCTGAGACTGCTCACTGAGCCTGAAATTTATCAAGTAATTATATGCTAGAAGTAGAAGCTGGAATTGTACTTTATGTTCCTTTGGCTCCAGTCAATTATAACTTCTTAAAAACTATTCCCGTTAACGTTTGCTAATTGTCACATAGATCTCCATGACAGAAAGGAAGCTCATCCCTCATTTACACTGCATTATTTTAAGCCCAAAGATAGAAAGTTCTGTTTCTTCTCAATAAATACACTTCCCCTCAGAATACGACAGAGCCTTATATAGGTCTACAAAAAGAAACACAGCTTTGCCTAATTCAGTTAAATTGAATTTTCTATTTTCTTTTATGTTATTTACGTTATTATTTCCACACATGTGAAAATACACCCAAATTGTAGCCTAACTGGCTATCCAAGGGAGCGCTGCAGGTTTGCGCCCACTAACTAGTGGGAACTCCAGAAATCAGAGTAGGATGAAGTCGTTTTGCACAGATAATGTAATTTCTTCATGTTTCCTCATTTTGCTTTTGGACAATCAAGGTACCTCATGGTGGATGTAGACAGACTGGGGTTCAGTAAAGATCTGACTTAATTCATCAAAACCCACCTGATATATTTCTCATTCTTTCAGGTTTACTAGGAACTAGCAATGCATTTCATGCTGGCCAAGTTTGAAAAAAAGAGAGAATAATATTTCTACTTCCTCTCCTCTTACATATTTCTAGCACCTACGCTCATGGAGAAGTGAAACCTCATGTGATTGAAGACATGATAAAATGCTTAAATCTAACAGCCTTCCCCATGTTGCTTCTCCATGGTGCACCCTCCCCTTTCCACCCCATCTCATGTCCTCCTACCCCTCCCACCACCACTGAAATAGTTCCCTGATCCCGGGCTGCCCCCTTGACAAAAACAGAGCTGCAGAGTTTCACATCCAAACCTGTCATTTGCTACTTTATTCTTCAATGCCAGCAGGGCTCTTCCTGTTACCAGGGATTTCCTGGCTTTGAAATGAAAGATGAAATAGACACCTGCAGAATTCTCTTGCAACTGGTTCCTCATACTTAGGGCAGAGAAGGAGGCTTAAGAGAAAATGGGGGGCCAGGGGTTGCTCCCTTTGCCATTTTCCAGGCTTGCAAGTTCTCCTGAGGTGGTGATTGCTTTGTTCAAAACAATCCCCAGGGAGAATGTCGTCAGGGAGGAGGAAGGAGACCCAGATTTTCCAAGAAGGAAGATATTTACCATTAGATATCTCTTAAGAATAAATTGGGGGTGGAAATCCAATTTATTTGACCACACGAAATGCTTACCAATTTTAAATTTTCTTTTTTTGTTCCTTTGACAAAGAGGGGTGGGTAATAATGACTGCACATTTGTCTGTTCAGAGAGAGGTGGAAATTGGCCCAGAAATGACCATTGGATTTGTCAGAAAACCTGACCTTCGAGGAAAATGACCTTTGATTGAAGTTTTCAGAGACAATGGACATCAACTTCCTTCTCAGAACTTCAAGGATGTTAAAATCCAGTCACAATTTGTTCTCCATTTGTGCTGCCAGTTTACAATCAACTTAACGGGTGCCTTCTCTTTTTTCTTGTCTTGATTTTTTTTTCCTCCAGGTTTAAAAGCAGACAAAAAAATGCACCAGGTGGTAGCAAAACCGAATATATTATATATATTGCATTATAATGCAATATTATGCCACAAACAATACTAATGGAAACAATCCATCTATCAAGAAGGTTGATGTTTCAGTACACTTTTAATTAAGTAAAAGTGTTAAGTGTTTCCCAAGGACCATCTGGCTGTTAACCACCCAGTATTCGTCAATGCTTTGTTTTCCGGCTTTTTTCTTGCTCCTATCATAAAAGGCTTAAAGCAAAATATTCGGTCCCTACTCTGCTCTGAAGAGAAAGGGAGGGAAAAAATACTACTGTGAAAAGAATAACCATTGTAGATAGTTTTACTCATTTGTTTATTGAGTGAACTTTAGTTGGTGTGTGTGTGTGTGTGTGTGTGTGTGTTTTAACAGTACAGTGATTTGAAATCAGAACCTCAAGCATGTTAGACAGACAGGCGCTCTACCACTTGAGCCATGTTACTGAAATAAGGAGACCGACTCTAACCCACACCATTTGGGTGGGTTAGGGTATTGGATTTAACTGGTGCCATCTTGTCTTCCTGGTAGAGACAGGAAAGTCCCACCTTCCAGGTGATGGGCATGCCTTAATTCCTAGAGGCAGGGGTGGGGACTTGGATAATAGGTTACTGGACCTTCCAGTCTTGGGTCATGAACTCTCAAGCTCCCTGTGACCCTGCCTCCTGACCTGAACCTATTTAGGAACAGACCAGCTTGGGCACCATTATGCCATTCCTCATGTCTAGTGTTTCCTCTGGGCTCTCCTCCGATCACCACGGTGTCCCACTCCAGCTCTCCATGGATCTGGTTTGTTGGTATTGTTTTGTGCTCTTTCTTTCCTTTCCTGCTCTCATGGTTCAGTTTTCTGATAGTGTTATGTGTATTTTAGGGGCGGCAGGCCTTTGTGGACAAGAGTCCACCTGCAGCTGCCAGCTCTCCAATAAAGACTCCCAGCTCAACCTCTCAATATGTGGCTTCTCTGTTTCTCACAACTGAGTTCCCACACAACATTACCAATCCTTTAGGCTTTTAGTCTTGTGTTTTTGCTCACACTAAATTCCACTGGGGGTGTGCCTACCTCAGACTCCCAAAGCAGCTAAGAATAGGCATGTGCCACCACACCTAGCTACACCATCCAAGTAGCTGGGATTACAGGCATGTGCCACTGCATCAGGCCCTTCAATCAGTGAACGTTTAATTTGGCCCTACTATACGACATGTAATGATGGGCACTGATTTATGACAGAGGAAGACAGGAGTCTACCTTAATGAAGTAGTCATTCATCAGCAGAAGGAAGCTGGACAACGGTAAATCTATGTGAGTGTCCAGTTTTAGATCACAACTTCTTACAGGCCACTTGAAGGACTAGGAAGAAAGAAGATGGAGTGATACTGTGATGTGATGTGGGAGGAAGAAAACATTTGGTGAGGGTGATCTGACAGTCTTGCTGAAATAGCACTTAGCTGAGCCACAAGCTTAAGAAGGAGCCTAAGGCACAGGCTCTTCTCGGGGGAAGGGGCAACATAGGAAGCTGTGTGGACAGGGCAGGGCTGGCTCTGTATTAGTCTAGACCAGAGTCAGCTGGGAGAGAGTGGAGAGGAAGGAAGGAAGAAATCTTAGAGCTATGAGGGAGCTAAACTGCACAGCCTTGAGATAAGACAGGGTCATAACTTTCCCAGATTGTGAAAGGGTAGGAAGGCTGAAGTCAAGCAAGCAGGAAGCGATGACAGACAGAGGTATAAATATGCAATGCCAAGGGAAAACAAGGTCACCCCACACAGATCCCACTCTAAGATTAGGCCTGGGTGCAAAGTTGCTTTGCAACATGCCCCATATACACATTTGGAAACATTGCACATGCTCTTCTCTCCACGTATTTGGAGACCAAGACAATCATATGTTAAATAGTATTTCAAAATAATATATTCATTTGGTATCATCATGTAGAGAAACACACATATAGTAAGCAAGGTATGGGAAGAAATGTGCAAAACAAAACATTTAACTTGACTGGTGATATAAGGAAATGGTTCATTTCCCTCACTAATGTTACAACATTTTTATAGGGAAAAAAAATCCAGTTTCAGCTTTCGGGGCTATGAATACATACTTTTATTCAAAAAAGGCAGAAATGCTTTCAATGTTTAAAAGATAGTAACTTTGATTTTTATTCAAAGTATTGCATTTGATCTGTGTAATATAAAGCCCCATGAGATAGAATGCCAGTAATTTGAATTAATAGGTATCACTTTACAGACGTCTAAGAGATTTGAAGAAGAAGGCAGGATTAAACATACGTCCAGCTGTTCCACAACTAATTGAGCTTCTTAAAATATTCAGTAAGTATGAGATACTCTTATAAAGATGTTCTAGATAGATCTGCCATGAAAATATAATACACAGGAGTTCTGCATTAAGAATGTTGAGCTCAGCATACTTTCCAGCTGAGTTATAACCCTTAGGAAATAAATTGCTCCCCAAATACTTAATCACTTAGATCTTTAATTTTTTGTTTTCAATCTGGCCTAATGATGGGAAAAGGAGAATGGAAAAGTGTCATGTGGGCTGTGAATATGTGTGGCTCCAAGTAACCGGCATCCTTCGGTCACAACCACGCTGCTGTTAATGTTACTCACTTGTGTGTTGGGGGAGAGGGAGGAGGAAGCACTTTCTGAATATTTAGTAAGAGTTCATAATAAGTTTGGCTCTTTGGGCCATGGTTTCTTAGATACACCATCAAAGGCACAAGGAACAAAAGATAGCAGATAAACTGGACTTAAAGGCAGAAGCTTTAGTCACTCAAAGGATACCATTATGAAATTAAACCTTTTGTGCCCATTACCACCCTGAACACACTCGATCTTACCTCATCACAGAGACGAGGCAGGGCCAGACTTGGCTAATAGTTGGATGGGAGGTTGTGTAGAAACACAGGGTGCCATGGTATGATAGACTTTGGGCCTCCCTTCTGCTCTCAGTTACTTATTGCCCCTTGCCCAGTGATAGTACACACCTGTTAATCCCAACTACTCAAGAAGAAAAGAAAATTGCAGGTGAAGGTTGTATTCTAGACTGAAAACAAATTAAATACAAAAGGATTAGGGACATGGCTTTAAGTGGTAGAGTACTTCCCTAGTGAGCTTGAGGCCTTGTGTTCAATCCCCAGCATGGAAGCAACAGAAAAAGAGAGATGACTGACAGAGAGAAAGAGAGAAGGAGAACTTGAGAAAAGGAACATTCAAAAAAGGAAGAAAGGAAAGGAAAGTAGAGACAAAGTACAAATGGTGAACCAATGCAACAATGATACTCACACTGTGTTAGAAATGAGCTGTAAAACTTGGGGGAGATAGGAGTTGGGGGAGGAGGAAAGCAGGAGAAAATGAGGGAGAAGGTAACATTGATCAACAAGAATTGTACTCATTGCCTTATTGATGTAACTGTAATCCCTCTGTATATCACCTTTTCCAAAAATTAAAAAAAAATTAAAAAGAAAAGGAAATTTAAAAGACATATCATCTTTGCATATCATATATCTGATAAATTAACAATTTATGGGGAACATGAATAAGCATGATTATAAGGGATGTATATGAATGGCCAGTGGCCCAGGAAAACATTCTCAACCTCATCAGCCAGTATATTGTAAGTCAACCCTACAGTGAGATGCCACTTCACAACTACTTGTATGCCCAACACCAAAAAGATGGCCCGTGACAGATGTTCTGTAGGATCTACTTCTGAAGGAATGCAAAATGGAGAATCTGTTCTAGAAAACTGTCTGACAGAGCCTAGATATTAACCCAACATCTCACTACTACTATCTACCTAAGAGAAATATAAACACATCCACATCAAAACATGTTCATAAACATGTTTATCTATATCCTTAGCGATATTATTTAGAGTGGCCCAAAGTAGTAATAACTCCAAAGTCTCCTTAATGGATGAAAGGATAAAAAAATATAGTACACCTATATAATGAGATGTTATTTGTCAATTAGAAAGGAATGAAATGCCAACACATGCTACAACAGAGATAAATCTTCAAGGACATCGCGTTAAGCAAAGGATACCAGTTACAAAAGACTAGCTATTGTGTGATTGCATTCATGTGAAATGTTCAAAACAGGTAAGTCCACAGGAGAAGAGAGGTTACTGGCTAGCTAGAAGTGGAGAAACAGAAGGAAAATGGGAAATGACAACTAATGGGTACAGGATTGATTGTTGGGGTGACTGTGTTTACTCTTGCACAACCCTATAAATATACCTAAAACTACTAATTGGTATACTTCATGAAGGTGAATGGTAAGATTTATAGACTATAGAAGTCTTGACAGTGAAGGGCTGACTCCCACCTTACTGCCCCAGGTCAAACAACGCAACAGGTGCGTGCTCACGGGCTTGTCTGCAGGCAGGTCACTCCACGTTGGCTTAGTTGAAGGTCCCTCACCCCAGGTGGAGCATTCCATGCTGGGCCTGGCCCAGGACAATGCCCTTGACCCCCAAGAGACCATAGCCTATTTTTTAATTTTCTGCTTCCTTGTTAAGACCCATTTAAACTCAGACCCCAAATCCAGCCCCTCACACAACCTCCATCCCTGCGGGAAGGCCTGAGAAACAAAACAGTCCTAGCCTGCTGAGAATCGTCAGATCGATTCCTTTTCTGTTCTCCATTTTCGAACAGATAAAGATGAGTGTACAAGTCATTTCTACCTTCCCATATGTGTCCCCAGTGGAAAGATTATTTGTTGGTTCTGTTTGTGCCTATACTGGGGCTTGAATTTGGGGATTCATTCTCTGGTATTTTTACTCAAGGCTGGAGCTCTACCACTTGAGCCATATCTCCACTTCTCGGTCTTTGTTAGTTAATTGGAGCTAAGAATAGCACTGGCTTTTCTTCCCCTCAGATCTCCCATGACTCTCGGATCTCAGCCTACTGAGTTGCTAGGATTACGGGCCTGAGCTACAAGCGCCAGCCCAAATGGTAGGGTTCTGACATTGTAAAAGAAAATGCTGAGCAGGAAACTAGACCTCCCGGACAAGTCCCTGAGCTGCACACACTGTTTAACGAAGGCCTCGCCCTGGGTGTGGAAACAAAAGGAGCCATGAGCTAAGGAATTTTCTAAATTTTATCTACAATGGTGGCAAAAAGTGAAAGTTACCCATGCAGCATGTTCAAACTCTTGAAACATGTTCAAACTATTCAAACTCTTGAAAAAAAAAAAAAGGAAAATACTGGCCCAGAAGGCTGAATGACTTATCCCCCTTATTCACCAAGGAAGAACAAAATCCAGGTAACTGGAGTTCTAATTCAGTGGAAAGTCCATCAGATAAACTGTCTCCAATACATAAGGAGCTCTTGAGTAACAGGCTTGGTCTTTAAACACACACACAAATGAATTGACTAATAAGACCTAGCTTCTTTCAAGCTGTGGTTTCATCTTAATGATCCACACTAAATTTGATGTAGCTTTTAAATCTGGAATGTGGACTCCACCCCAGGATGGGAACTCAGGACCACAGACACATAAAGATACGTTTCTGTCATCTGTCTTCTAAGGAATGAAAAAATGGGCTGTGAACATACCAAGGGAGAGAGTTCATTCTTTCAAGCTGTGGACAAAGATTCACTTTCATGTTCTTCTCCCAAAGCCTTGTGCCTCCAGTCCCCAGCTCCTGGAAAAACATCAAAGGAACACATATATCCAACGTGAGGAGGGCAGAAGTGCAGGAAGGAGAGAAAGGAGTCCTAGAAAGAACAGAGCTTCCTTCCCTACTTATTCTTGAGGTGGGGCTAGGAGGCACGGCCATGGGTGCGTCCTGGGTTTCTTCCTATTTCCAGTGGTCTAGATGGCTCCTCAAAGTGAAGGCCGGCATCATCTGATCAGAAACCCAGACTCCAGTTGCTCCTTAGCCCAGGACAATCGAATCAACATCATCAGAAGATTCCCAGCTGTTCACCACATGAGAAGTGCCGGATAGCTACTTCCATCCATCAGTGATTTCTTCCAGGCACTGCTCAGCTTCATGGGGCCCCAGGTGTACAAGGAGGCTCATATAATTGGTTCCTACCTCTACATCCAAGACAAGCATGTTTGGGGGCTTCTCGGAAAAGCATTCATCTTGGCTCCAATCAGAAAAGAAGCTGTGGTACAAGAAGCATCAAAGCAGACCTTACTAAATCACCTTCAGCTATAAGCCAGTGTTTCAGTTTTCTCCCTGTAGAGAGAAAACTAGAAACTAAATGTGTCGAGTTTGTGAGTTCCTAAGAAGTTCCTGACGCATCTCTGTGTCTGCTTTCTTGTTACAGCCCCGGGCAATCAACCATGCAAAATAGGGAAGTCCTCTTTTCCCAGAAAGGAATGTCCTAGTCCTGTCAGATTTCACTCTCAAAAGTTCAAGCTCATTATAGCCACAGATGGTGCTGTTAAATGCAGTTCTTTAATGTGGAAACAGAATGAAATCAGTATTCTTGACAAAAATATGGTGGACGGGACCTATTGCTGGAGATTAGTTGAGGTTTTAAAAACATGTTATCCTAGTTTATTCCCAAGTAAGTAAACTCACGTGGGCTTAGAAATAGCTCATTAAAGTTTGTCTAAATAGTGAAAAACAAGTACTAATACAACTCTAGCATTTAAGTCCTGCCTGTCATGTATGGAGGTGTGAAATCACATCCAAGCCCAGCTGACTCACCTCTGTGGATGCTCATTTTCCAGGTCTGCAGTTGACCTAAAACTTTTCCAGCTACTGTCTTTGACAATTTCATTAACTGACAGCACCGGGGTAAAGTAGTTGAAAGAAGGGAGAAAGGAAGAAAGAAGAAAGAGAAAGAGAGCGGGGAAGACAGAGAGAGAAAGGAAGGGAAGGAAGAGTGAGAGAAAAAAAGATGGAGGGAGAGGAGACAGGAGAGTAGGAAGCAGAAAGCACCAGACATAGTTCTTTGTACACTAATTGCATTTCTAGTCTTGGAAACCATATTCCAAGAGATATACCAAGAAACAGGGAGAATGACTACATTGTTTTCCTGACTTGGAATAGAGAAAAGCTGATGGAGCTGTAGAAGCTTCTGCCTGTCGAATAGGAAATCAAATTCAGCATCACCCTCATGCAAAGATGGTAGCGAGAGCAAGCCTATCTCCTATGGGCACTTCATTAAGTTCATGCAGAAGAAGGGAATGACCATGGGTTGTTTTGAATTGCATCATGTGGTATGTTGATGGCAGATGATGCTCTAGGTAAAGTTGCTATGCTAGCAACTTTCAGCCTCGTCTCTATTACCAGGTAGGCAGCTCTTGATTCAATGAGTGTTTTGCTTTCCTATTAATATATTCTACTAGCCAAAGACAGAAATTCCCCCTTTGATTCAGGGGCATATCGAGACATATCAAATACATAGTCTTCTGTTACAATCTGGTCCAGAGATCCTTTTGCCATCTTGCATTCCACAAGACAGGATGATGTTCAACACACTGCTGACATCTTAATGATGGAATGTGGTAGGGAGGTAGTGGAAAGACCTGGACAAAAGGTGAACCAGTGCATAGTATCCAGTGAGTTTCTAGTGGTACTCACTAGACACTTGTTGGAAATGAACTTTACAACTTGGGGGGAGAAGAAGTGAAGGGAAGTGAAAGAAAATGGGATAGGAGGTAACACTGTTCAAAAAGAATTGTAGGCTGGGCACCGGCGGCTCATACCTGTAATCCCAGCTCTTCAGGAGGCTGAGATCTGAGGACCATGGTTCAAAGCCAGCCCAGGCAGGAAATTCTGTGAGACTCTTATCTCCAATAAACCACCAGAAAACATCAAGTGGGCTGTGGCTCAAGTGATAGAGCATTAGTCTTGAGCTGAAGAGCTGAGGGACAGTGCCCAGGCCCATAGTTCAAGCCCCATGACTGACAAAAAAGAAAAAAGAAATGTACTCATTACCTTATTTATGTAACTTTAAACCTTCTGTACATCACCTTTATAATAAAACTTTTTTTTTTAAAGAAAGACCCTGAGTTGGGCTCCGGTGGCTCACGCCTGTAATCCTTGCTACTCAGGAGACTGAGATCTGAGGATCAAGGTTCAAAGTCAGCCCAAGCAGAAAAGTCCCTGAGACTCTGATCTCCAATAAACCACTAGAAAACCAGAAGTGGCACTGTGGCTCAAGCGGTAGAGTGCTCACCTTGAGCTGAAGAGTGCAGAGACAGCACCCAGGCCCAGAGTTCAAGCCCCATGACTGACCAAAAAAAAAATATTCTGGACAAACACATGCACAGGAAAAAATGCACCAAAACTTTAACAACCTCCCACTTTATTAAATTATCTGGATCTTGACACTTTGGAAGCAAGTTGTTACCTATCTTGCAAAATGAAGTGCTAATTTTGCTTCTGGTATCCTGTACCACAAAGGAAGAGGTACAGAAGTTGGAAAGCATGTGTGAGTTCTAGAGGAAACATATACATGCTGACCTTGAGGGTAAACTTGAGGCTTCCAGTCTTCAGCGCTTGCGTGGGGCTCAGTATAGAGTATGTCTAGGGAATAGTCAGATGACTGTGCAAGCTGCTCAGCCATTGGCAGCTTGAGACACTGCACGTGGCAGCTCTCACAGTGGCTATGGCCGGTGAGGACGCTGGGCCCTCTGCTTTCACAAGTTGTGCAAATGCCTTTCGAACCTTCCACTCTCCTTCTTGTGAACATTACAGGGGGAATTTTCAAACATGCCTTCCGTTTATCCTGTTCAAGCACAATACTCGTAGCATTTATAAGAAATATCAGGAAAGAGTTTCTAAAATGCATTGACTTATTTTTTTTTTAATCTCTACAATTCCTATATCAACCTAAAATACTAAAGTAACCGTTTCCAGTTCTACCACTTGCAGGATGTTTGTTATAACCATAATATGTGTACTTCTTCTAAAACGAGCCCTGCTGGTTCAATCCTAATTTTGGAGAAGATGATAATTAGAAATATGGCCTCAAAAGCCTAGTATATGAGCTCTGATTCTTCTTGGTCACAGAGCCCTGGATAAATCACAGCTTCCATTTCCCATATTTACTTAAAGAGTAGGTGATAATACTTTCACAAATGTGCAAAATATAAAATATAGCAGATAAGATTTTCCTATGTATAGTAAGTAGTGCGTTAACAAATAAATTTACGAGTCTTTGGAATAAAGAAGAGCCAACACCACCTGGTGCTCCAGAAGAGTTCTTTTTGTTGGATAACCACGCCTCCTGGGAGCAGTCTAATAATCATCAAAACTTGCAAAGCACTGGTGAGCACCATTCATTCTTTGAATGAGAACACCATCAGCCTTAAGAGATCTGCCACAAATCCCCAGATGATACACAGTGTACAAATGAACAAAAGGTCCCACCCTTCTTGGCTTAAACATAATGTACCATCGCAGCTAACTATGGTGAAAAGCAAAAAAAAAAAAAAAAAAAAAAAACAGTCCAGAAAGCAAAAGGAATGGGTCAGTAGGCTGCCAACAATTGGGAATTTTAATATTCAAAAATTAAAGTTTTAAATAGCTAGAAAAAAATATGTTCTTAACTTTAACACTGTATTTTGGGAAGAAAAAAATAACTGCCATGTCTGATATTGCAGAAGAAGTTGTGGAAAAGCTTCTGAATATATTTTTAGAAAATTAATTTTTTAAAGTCTGAAAAATGAAATAGGACTAGTCCATTAAAATCTATTGTTAGAAAAAAAACAGCTGCTGACAACTTGATAAATTATTCATCCAGGAGTTTCAATAATCTAAAACAACTTCTCCCACATGTTGACAGAGGAAAGAACCATCTACTAAAAACGATGAAGCAGAATAATGTCAGGATGCTTCTTAGATGATTAGAAAACCTGCTTGTCTTCCCAAGCCCTGTTTGCTCTTAATTTTAAGCTAAAATCATTGGGCAGTCTGACAAAGATTGGATACAACTTTTAAAAATAAGATTAGTTAGACACACAAAAAAATGCTATCTTACTAGCACAGCAGAATTTGACATAGAGATAAAGTGGTCTTTCATAACAGAAATAGAAAGCCTAGAAGAAATAGCAGAATATGACATTGTCTATCTTGATTTGGGCAAAAATAAATAAATCAAATAAAAAAGCAAGACTTGATGGACAGAGATACACTGCACAGATTCCTACAGGGAAGGACTTCCTGTTTGTTACCTCCTGCAGAGATACTGAATGAACCCAGAGATCCAACCCACCTCTGTTCATATGTGGGTGGGCCTATATCCAATGACCACTGTTGAGGGGTTTTATTAGACTCTGGCCATTTCTATTCAACATGGGGCAGCTGTGATCGGCAGCTCAGAGCTCTCTGTAAGGTTGCTTGAGAGGTTATTGTAGGGTATTTGATACAAATCAACAATTCTTGCCTTCACTTCCCATCTCCAAATGCATGTTAATGAACATCCAATATACTGAACGCTGTCTCATATCCTGCTTCTTAAGCAAATAATCTGCAAAAGAAGAGAAACAAAAATTTAAAACCAATGTCATCATTTCATTATGTAACAATTGTATAGCAAGTTCAACTGTGATCATTCTCAAGGGAAGAAGAAATGGAGTCTTGACCCACAAAAACTCCACAATCTAATGGAAAGAGTTGTGAATTGCAATGGGAATTGTGGCATCCATAAAATAGGAAAAATACTATCAATAAGGTATTCAAAGAATCCTAAGAAATAATGACTTTCCTTTTCCAAGAAACCTAAAGTTGATTCTGGCTAGATGAGATATTTCCCACAGGGCACCAGTGGCTCACACCTGTAATCCTAGCAACACAAGGGGCTGAGATCTGAGGTTCGTGGTTCAAAGCCAGCCTGGGCAGGAAAGTCTGTGAGACTCTTATTCCAATTAACCACCAGAAAACCAGAAATGGTGCTGTGGCTCAAGTGGTAGAGTGCTAGCCTTGAGAGAAAAAGCTCAGGGACAGCACCCAGGCCCTTAGTTTATGGCCTTTGACTGTCCAAATGAAAAGAAAAGAAAAGAAACTGCACGATATCTAAGCAATGGCATACTATATTCAATAACAAAAAGCAATAAACTGTTATTGCATTCTAGTAAATGGATGAACCTCAAAAACATTATATAAAAGAATTCTGACACAAAAGACCCCACAATGTATGATCCTTCATAGAAAATGGTCTAGAAGTAGCAAATTTAAAGAAATAAAAAGTGGACTCAAAATTGTCCAAGTCTGGGAGTGGGGACTCAGTTTGGCTACAAATGGGATATAGAATCTTTAGGTGGTGGAATAAACATGTTAGATTTCTAAAGACAGTAGCACAACTCAGTAAATTTATCAAAATTCAATGTGCTTTAGACTTTCAGTAGGTAAACTTAGCGTCAGAGAAATTACATTCACTACTGCTGTAAAAATAAAAGTCATTTGACACTTAAAAAATTACTATGTCGCATAGATAAGTTACAAATGATCTCTCCATTCCTTCATCCTAGTCCTTAACATCAGCAGAAGGATTTCTTCCTTTCAAAGAATCTGACATGGTCACAATTTAGGATATCTGATAAGAAAAATGGCAAGAATTACCATCTGAATGTGAATGACTTCCTTGCCACAAAACTGAGCATGAAATTCGCAGACAGCCAAATCTCAATGCACAAAAAAGAAAGCCCTAACATTCCCCTAAATATAAAAAGCAGCCATGTTGTCTTTACAGATTAGTTCTTGAACAGATTATTACTGGTTCATGCATCTCGGCTGCCATTCCCTTCAGCATCACATTTTAGATTCGTGGGTACAAAGCATCTGTTCTCCCCATGTGAAGGTCTTCAAAGAGAGAATTAAACCTGAAGTATTAATTAATTCCGCTGCTGCTCATTATGCAGAACTGCCTGTGTGGCCATCATTTCAAACCTAATGTTAGCTCAGAAAAGACCAAGTATTCCTGAACCTTTAGTTACCAGACATTGAAATAATAAAAGGGACCTGAGGAGACATTTCAAAACATCAGAAAAGAAGTATTTATTTCACCCCATGTGGTTTTTTATGGTAAATTAATTGTCTAAACGAAATTGCTATCCCAGGAACTAAGTATAGCTTTAGAATTTGGGGGTTGACACTATCAGAACAAGGGGCTAGACTGCAAGCTCTTGTCTCCAAGAGAAAACAACAGCAAGTTCTACTGCATAAGGAGACCCTGTGTTGTCACTTAGTACTGAAGACTTAACAAGACTTCGGCTCTAACTCCAAGTTCTCCGTTTAAGGGTTTAATTTGAAGCCTAGCTTTTCCTATGAGAGTGCATACAGGAAAAGTCCACATAAAGGGCATCCCTATTGGAAAGAAAATTATAAAAATACCTTTGTTTCTGTTGAGAAACCATTCAGGAATATTCCACATTCCAGAAAAAGATGCAATATTTGATGAAGGTTTTACAATCAACAAAACCTGAGGTCTCGTGGGGTCTCTCTCTGTAAGGGAGCTTTGTGATACTTCTCTTGCACAAAAACATGCTTATGTAACTTCAACTTTAAGATGAGTAACCTGAGGCTCTCACCGTTGGAATCTAACCCCCTGTCCTCCATCTTCTCCCTTGTCTTCTCTGCTGCGTCCATTCTTCTCAAATGTCCTCACTCCCCGTGGAAGATGTGGACAATGTAAGCAATCTCTGAAGCCATCCGGAAAGAATGCCAGCACATCCCACGGAAACATCTGCATGCTGTGACACATCTGCTCTCATGAGCTCATCCCCCTTTAGTTCTTACACTACTGTGCTCCCACCAAAACCACACCTTCTGCATACACACAGATCCCATTTTCTCCTGCCAGGATCTCCCCCTCACTTTTCTACATTCGCCTTCTCCACTGAATTTATTCCCATGAGTACCTAAACCTGCCACCATGTCTCCCATCATCAAAGCAGAAAACCTTTCATCTTGACTTCTCCTCATGAGGTTGCTCCATGCCTGCTAGACTCTCAGGAGTCGAGCATATTGAAGTTTGAATTTTTTTCTAGTTTGCCTCTTAAACTAACACATACATACACACACTAACTAATATTCAACACATCTTAATTAACATACAACACACAAGCTGTTGCATCTAGCAGTACTAAATAATTGTTCACCGTGACTCCAATGAATGATCACTTAGTTAATATTAAGTACTTACTTGATCTTTCAGATTTACACAATTAATTGACAATCTGATCCTCTTTGAAACTCTATTTTCTGGCATTTGTCCAGAATTCTTCATATTTTCTCTAATCTCATCAATTATTCTATATCTGCTTAGATTTATCTATCTAATGTTCTCTTTACTCTGGCTGAAAATCTACAGGAGTCTCAGGCTAGGGGACATCACTCTTCGGTGACTCTGCTGGCTGTTTGGTTGGGAAGGGGAAGCAGGTGTTAGGTGCAGTCAATTGAGGGTACAAGAAACAAATGGAAATACCAGCAAGGGGAGAGACAACTTGGTCCAAAGAGCTGGTAACATAAAAAAGAGACAGGAGGACAATTCTTCCAACTTTTGGTGGAGATGTTGTAGGGTTCACTTCACTCCACATTTCTGGAATCCATCTCATTATGCTTTTTAAGAAGTCCCAAGAAAATGGCTCTTCCTCCTTAGAGGTGTGCAACCTTGGCCCATGGACCTCTGTAACTAAGCCTTCCGAGATTAAAAAGCTCCAATGTTCATTTCATTTCCCCAGAGGAAGTGTCATACTTCTTCCGGAAGTTGTTACCCTGTGACACCACAGTGTTGGCTTGTGTTCTTATTGTCCCGTTAGTTTAGCGATACTTAGACATGTCTCTTCATAGTTTAAGATCACTGTTCCAGTCTCCAGTTTCTACTTGAGCCAATACAGAGATCTAATCTCCTCATATGGTTGGAAATATCAATGTTATGCTGATGGCACTGTTTTACACTCCAAACTTGAATTAGATAGAAGGGTATGAAATTGCTGTTTTTCCAGTTATATATAACTGAACATCAACAAGTGCATGTGTGTGATTCACCCAACATAAAAGTAGTAAACTAGTAAATCATGTGTTAGATTTAATATTTCCCCAATCAAATTCCCCATCAATATTTTTAACTTCGCCAGCTCAGTTAGATGGCATTGTGACACTTTTCTATTTCTTAGACAAAAAGACCTGGAATTCTCACCTCCTCTTCTCTTTGCATGCAACCACATAAAAGTGGGAAGGAAACAAATAGCTTTGGCTTTGCTTTCAAACATGAAAATCTACCTATACGCTCCCCAGTTTCCTGAGTACCTATCAACACTTACCTAATCTACAGTGATGAATTTAAACTACTTTCCCCACCCTTGCCCTAATAGTTATTGTCATCAGAACACTCAGCAGCAACATCTACAAACTTAGTCAGACAATGTTGCTCTTCTGCAATTCCTGCACTGACTTCTTGTTTATGTGGAATTAAAACACTCCTATCAATGGTCCTATCAGTTTGCCATTCACACAGAGGTATCTGTCTGGATGATTTCCTCTCTTTTGCAAGGCTTTGTGAAATATCACTGTTGTATACTAAATCACAACCCATACACAAGCATGTGGTAAGGTCCTAACCAATGATAGCACACAATGTGTGTGGAAATTTTGCTGGGTGCCAGTGGCTCGCATCTGTAATCCTAGCCATTCAGAAGGCTGAGAGCTGAGGACTGAAGTTCAAAGTCAGCCTGGGAGGAAAGTCTGTGAGACTCTTATCTCCAATGAACCACTAGAAAACAGGAAGTGGTGCTGTGGCTCAGAGTGGCTAGCCTTGAGCAAAAGAGCTCAACAACAGTGCCCAGGACCTGAGTTCAAGCCCCACCACTGACAAAAAAACAACACTGAAAGAAGTTTTGACTTTCATTTTTTGTGTGTTTTAATGGCCTTCATTATGACATTTCCATACAGGAACACAACATGCTTTTGTTGTATTCCCATCAACCCTTCCAAGTGCCCTCTCTTATCCCTGGCCTCTCCACTCCTATCTCCTACTAGTTGCCTTCCTTTCCCTAAGAAGTAGTGAGTATGAGTCTTTAGAGAAATAATTAAATTGAGTGAAGTAACTGCAGGGAGCCCTAATCCAATATAACTGGTGTACCTATAATGAGAAAATTCAGAGACAGACACTGCATGCAAGGAGAATGCTACCTGAATGTAAAGATGGCAGACCACAAGCCCAAGAGGCTCAGGAGTAACCAGCCCTGCCTGCAGAATTGGGAGACAATGCATTTTCATTGCTCACATACCCATTAGAGGTCCTTTGTTTCAGCATCTCTAGAAAAGTGCTATAGTCACTCACAAGGGTGAATGGACCTGAGGCCAGTAGGTTGAGCCCCTCCTCCATCCAGCGCTTTTGTAGTGAAAACAGAAACATCCATCTAGAAACTGAAGTGGTAAGTCCTAGAAGAAACAAACCTTACCAGACCGTTAGAATATAGAATTAGGAGAAAAGCAAGTTTCTGTTTTGAAGCCAGCCAGTCTGTGTAGGTAGCTCTCACAAATGAACCCAATTCATTTCTCAGTGAGGCTGATCCTATTCCTGGTAACTAAAACTACAATCTGCCCATACCTTGCAAGCCAGGCACTTCTACTTTGCCTATTTTGGTTTTCTCTTTGAGATGAATATCTTCAATTCCACGGTGTATTTGTTTTATCCAGGGAATTCTTTCTAGTACAGTATAGATAAAGCCAAAACTATCTAAGAACCCAATTCAGTAAAATCACACTTGTCCCACACAAAGCAGTCCCACACAACATGAGGATTTAGTCCCCTGGGCACACCTAATCCCAAGGGAACCCAGGTAATTGGTCTTGTTCTTTGCCAACCAATAGACAGACAGAACAAGGAAAAGCTGCCAAAATAGCTTCCTGAATTCTTACATTTAATGTTTAATATTTTTCTTCCTCACCAAAATACAATCTCCACAATCACAGGAGATTTCTGAGACCTTGTTGATTGGTTTAGTTCATGAACCTTCCTGAGTATCTGGCATAGACTGAACACTCAAAAATACTTCCCTGCTAGAAGAAGTGGCTCATCTGTATATGCCTAACTGCTTGAGAGAGATCAGGCAGATCACAGTTCAGAGCTAACCCGGAATTAAACTTCAAAAGATTCCTTCTCAACCAATCCGTGAGTGAAATGGTAGATATCTGTCTCAGCAAAATGTGAGACCCTATCTCAAATAACCAGTGCCAAAGGGCTAGACTAGACATTCTTATCAGGGTAGAGCACTTACCTAGCAAGTCCAAATCCTTGAGTTTAATCACTAGTATCTCTTTCTATCTCTCTCATACACACATACACACGCACACATAAAACAACAACAACAACAAATATAGCTAATGAGTAAATATTGCATGGAATAAAATATAACCCAAAAAATCTTTCAGAAATTTAAAATATTTTTTATCTTCCTTTTGGGGAATACAAACTATTTCTATGCATGCAGTATTTGAGGTTAAAATAAAGATCAGTGTAGGCGACAAAAACCACTGGCAGCTTCAGCACGCAGAGATCCATAGCCAAGAACCTATTCAACCTTATTTTAGCTGAAATGAGCTGAAAAAAATATAAATGCCAGCCTGGGATTTGAAATTACTTTAAAGAATTACAGAACTTCTAGGAAATAACTCGTAAGTTCTTAAAATAATGAAATATTCTATAAAAATATTTAAAACTTCTCTTTCTAAGTGTGTTTTCAAGCAAGGAACAGTGTGAAATGGCACATTTTGCCTCCTCTGGTTCTTATAATAATCTTAGGAAATTGGTGCTTTTATTTCCTTTTCATTTAGGAATCTGAGAAAACAAGGCCGTTAATCTCACAATAAGAATCTTTAGTTTTGTCGGAGAATACTTGAAAAGATTTATTGTTAAGTGCTTCACTGCTTTTTGTTGTTACCATTGTAAATTATATCATTTGGTACTTTAGATTTTGTTTTAGATCTAGAGTCCAGTAAGCCAGTTTATTTAATGAAATTATCTTGGTAGTATGTTATCGAATATTTTTAATGCAGGTAATCGTGATACTTGCTAAAACTTTTCTCTCTAGCCTAGGTTGACATTTTATTTGTTAATTTTTTCCATTTCATTTAAAGTGAAAATGGCAAGAGCTGGTATCCTTGATGAGTTCCTACTGCAAAGGAATACTCTTTAGGATTTCGAGGGTTCTAGCCAGGCACCAGTGGCTCACACCTGTAATCCTAGCTACTCAGAAGGATGGGATCTGAGGATCATGGTTCAAGCCAGGATGGGCAAGAAAGTCTGAGACTCTTTATTTTTTTAATTTTATTTTATTGTAAAGATGCTGTACAGAGGGGTTACAGTTACATGAGTAAGGCCATGAGTCCATTACTTGTTGAGCATTATTACCCTTTCCCTTGTTCTCCCATTATCCCTTTCCTCCCCCAACCCCACCCCGACCTGAAGTTGTAAATTTCATTTCAAATATACTGTCCTGTGGGTATCATTGTTGCAATGGGTCATCTTGTGTCCTTGTTTCAGCATTTTGTTATTCCCCTTCCCCTCCCCAAATTAGACAAATGTATATACAAGATGCAGGGTACCAAAATTAAGCATTCATCTTCAATTAACCACCAAAAAGCCAGAATTTGGGGCTGCGGCTCAAAATGTATACTGCTAGCCTTGAGAAAAGAAGCTCAGAGACAGTGTCCAGGCCCTGAGTTCGAGCCCCAGGACCAACACACACACACACACACACACACACACACAGAATTCTAGGGTTTTGAAAGATTAACTTAACATATTAATTTCCTTTCCATTTCCCATTTTTAGTGACTTCCATTCTTCTTTTACTCAAGCTGGAATGTTGTATCCACTGCTTTAACTGTGAAAATGAGTTCATGCTTTTCTCTCTAGATGTCAACACAGTAGGCTGGACCTGATTTTTTATTTAAGGTCTGCCTTACTAAGAGAAAACAGATTTTTTTGTCCCTGTATACACAAGTCATGTAGTTCATGGGCTGGCCTGCTATTTAATCCCAAGGGTGAACTTTGATTAATTTGAACAAATCACAGTAATTCTATTATTTCTTTCAGTGATTGGTTTAAACAAGGGTAAGTGACATGAATCTGACCACCAAGACATGAGATATATCTGGATTGGGGAGTCTGGGGAAAAGGTATGCCAGGAATTGATTCATGTTCTATCCCTTTACAAAGTTTCAAGAAACCACTCACACGCTGAACGTGGTAAGGAGAAGGTAAGTGGATGTGGGTCCTGTTAACATGGTTTTGTCTGGAATGATTCCTGTGCTTACATACTTCATCTTGCACTGGATACCACGTTATTATCTGTTGGCTCCTGTCTCATTTGAAATCAAAAGCATTCTAACCTGAACATTACCCCACAATGCTGACACATTAATTATTTCACATTACTCGGGATTGAGATTGCTTGGATGTTTATTTAGACACCATCTCAGCAGTGAGACTGCTTTATAATTTCTCTTTCTATGCTTGCGATATTCAAAGTTACAGTAGTATTAGAAAAGGAGATGGGGCAATTTCTCATTTTTTTATTCTTTCAGAAGCATTTGTATCAAACTTGGTTTAGATATTTCTCGAACATCTGCTATAATTTGGTACCTAATCTGAAGCCTGTGTCCTTTGTGGCTTAGTTGTGTTATTTGTATGTGCGTTTGTAGACGTACATTTTGTAGAAGAGGAGGTCGGTTCTATTCTGATTTCTAATTTGACTAGGGAAGATCAGTGATAGGACTAAGACCCAGGGCTTACTTAATCCTAGCAAAAACATTCTACTGAGAACCACAATTTGAGGGGTTTTTTTTGGGGGGGGGAGAGGGGAAATACAGAAGTTTTAACTCATGGCCCTCAGATTTGCTAGAAAGATGCTCTACTGCTGAATCTGCTTCCGGTCTGTTATTAGGCTGCTACTCAATCCCACTTCCTGCCCCCGTAGTGAGATGGCAGACATGTAGCACCATACCCAGCTTCTTCCCATTGACATGGATTCTCATACACTTTTCTGTCCATACTGGCCTGGAACTGCAGTCCTCCTGATGTGAGATGCTTCTGTAGTAAAGGTGACAACCATAGCTGATGCCACCAGAGGTTGAGTGAGAAAGGACTCCTGAGCTAGTTGCCAATAGACAAGCTATGATTTTCCAGATTTAAACCTCCCAAGCAGCTATGATTCTAAGCATGAGCCAGTGGCACATGGCTCCTAACTCGATTTTTTAAAGGGTTATCGACTATTAAACTTTATATATTCTCCGTAATCACTTATGAACACAGCTATCTCAATGTAAACATAGAGAGCTATCTATCTATCCTCTATTTGTCTACCTATCCATCCATCTATCTTATTTCTATCATCTTCAATGTGTCCTTCATTCTTGGAGCTTTCTTCCTTTTTCCTAGGTGCATCTTCTTGTATTATTATTATTAAATAATTATAGAAGGAGTTATCAAAGCAGTTTATGAATACAATGCATCTTGCTATGTGTGACCCGCATTGACATTCTCACCCCCTTGGGCTCCCTTCTTAATTTGGGGGTGTATACAATGAGTTCTTGTCTCTATTACCTCCTTTGCCCCCTTCATTTGCCTTCCACTCTCCCCTTGTCTTCACACACCCTCGTGCATGTACCCACTTGCTGGTGCTGATTTTGTTGGGCTTTTGACCTAGTCTTTCTAAAAGATTATATACTATTTGAGTTCTCCATAGAGTCTATGACGCTTCAGTTAATTCATTTGTAACCCCTTGCTTACCACCCAGTGTGTTTGCTTACAGATTCATAGGCACATTCTATCTACCACAAATGAAAGAAATTATGCAACCTTTGTATCTTTGGGCCTGACTGACTTCACTTAATGTAATTTTTCCAAGGCTTTCCATTTCTTTATGAATGGTGCAATATCATTCTAATATTCCATTGTGCATAGATGCCACAGTTTCTTGATCCTTATCAGAAAATTTTATTCATATATTTTTTAAAAATTGATGGTTCATTAAAAATATGAATAAATGGGGCTGGGACATTGGCTCAGTGGTAGAGTGCTTGCCTTGCATGCATGAGGCCCTGGTTTCGATTCCTCAGCACCACATAAGCAAAAAGAAAAAAGCCGGAAGTGGCACTGTGGCTCAAGTGGTAGAGCGTTAACCTTGAGCTGAAGAGCTGAGGGACAGCGCTCAGGCCCAGAGTTCAGGCCCCACAACTGGACCAAAAAAAATATGAATAAATGGTTGATCTTTCCATTTTTCCTTGATTGTATTTGATTATTATTCTTTATTTTTATTGTTATTATTTTTCCCTTTATTTCAGTCTCATTCTGTTAATTTTTATTTGGCTTTGACATTATTACATTTAGTATACTTTTCTGCCACATAAATGAAGGACTGTAAAACTTCCTGGCAATGTAGCACTTTCACTAGGTGACAATTTGATATGTGGTACTTACATTTTTATTCATTGTCACTTATTTTCTAGCTTCCATTACAGTTTACACTTTTCCAGTTAATCATTACGAAGTCTGGTTTGCTAGTAGTTGATGTTACTATTATTATTGGAGTGAGTCTGAAAATGTCAGTTGAATTTTGAGCCAGCTTTTCTGACTCCACAGTTGTGTTTCAGTCTTGCTTTCTCTGAATCTCCCTTGGGTTTCCTTCCTTCTCTGTCTATAGAACATTAGATTCTGCATTTTCTTCCCTTGAATTGACATTTTCATGTATTTGTGCTGCAAATTGTCTATTATTTTGAGATGTGTGCTGTAGAGGATAAGTTCATGATAACTCAATTACTCTGTGGCAGAAAATAACTTATTCTAATTTTGTTATGGTTGACTTGGATCCAAAACATGTGGGACCTATACATGATGGAATTTTGCACAGCCATTAGAAAGAATAAAATGCTGCCATTTGCAGAGAAATGGATGGAGCTAGAATACATCATGTTAAGTGAGACAAGCTAAGCTGAGAGAGAGAAACCACACATGTTTTCTCTGATACGTGGAAGTTAGATCTAAGATATACTAGGAGATGATAAAGTATACAGAATTCTAGCTACATGCAGTGAGACAGAAGAAGATACTCAGGAGAGAAACACAAGGGCCTCTTCATATTCACATACTATAATATGCATACTGAAACAAACTCCAGGATATGGAAGCCAAAGACCTCTTTTCTTAACATTTTCTTTCTTTTTTTCAGTTTTTAGTTTTTGAAGATTCTGTTTTCTTCCTCTTATGTATGGTTATTCAAATGCACATCTTTGGAAGGCATCAGGGAGCGCACAGTATTTGAGGGAAAATGGTGAAAAAGTGCAGCAGTGCAGCTCACTGGACACTGGTGAATGTGAACTACACACTCATGAATGGGATGGGAGGGAGGGAGCGAGGCAGGGAGGGAACAGAAGACACGGTACAAAAGGAAATGCACTCATTACTGGACTCACGCAATTGTAATCCCTTTGTACAGCACCTCTGTAAAAACAATACATATTTTAAAAAGTAAAGTATGATAAACAGCAGCACAAAAGCATATAAAACTATGAATTCATCTTGTGCTGAGTATGCTGATTGTATATTGATTTACAATAGCCAAGATATGAAGGAACTTAAGTATTTATTATATAAACCTATAAATGACAATATATTCTATATTTGGCCTATATTCTATAGATCATACACTGTAAAATATTTAATTACATATTTTCTACATATTTAGTTTATAATATATAATCTATAAATATGTAATATTATGCAGATGTAAAATAAGAAGGAAATCATGCCATTTGTTGTGCTATGGATGAACTAGAGAATATTATCCTAAGCCACACAGAAAAATAAAGACATTATGATATTGCTTATTGTCTATAGTTAACAATATTGTGAAGTATACTTATATATTTACTGAAAGTAAATCTTAAGCTAGATACCTTGTCACAGAATAATAAAGATAATAAATAATCAGGGGTAGATGGGAACTGTGGGGGTAATAGGTTTATAACACCAATTTTGGTGTTGTTTTCACAGTTGCATAATCCTCTTCAAACTCATCATGTCATGCATAGTAAATGTGTACAGATGTTTTACATTAGTAATAGCTCAAAAATCAGTTAAAAATATAAAGGGTAGTAGAGGTAAGTGTGGTAGAGCTAACGACAACTTTGCAGGTCAAATAGAATTACTGGATCATCTACCTTTTAGGAAACATTCCTAAAACTGGTTTCAGATAAACACTTTTTCCCTCTAGAACATTAAAAAAAACATACACACAGATCATCTTGTTTGCTCAGAACTTCTCTGT
This sequence comes from Dipodomys ordii, assembly GCF_000151885.1. Lineage (NCBI taxonomy): Eukaryota > Metazoa > Chordata > Mammalia > Rodentia > Heteromyidae > Dipodomys > Dipodomys ordii. The sequence goes on from NW_012267217.1 coordinate 60,676,968, forward strand.
AGGCAACAACTTCAAGATAATTTTTCCACTTTATTTCTAGGTAATCTGAAATCTAGTATGTGAGGTCAAATCACAAATAAAGAACTTTTTTTTTTAAAGTCTGGAACTTGGGGCTGGGAAGGTGGCTCAGTGGTAGAGCACTTGCCTTGCATGCATGAGGCCCTGGGTTCGATTCCTCAGCACCACATAAGCAAAAAGAAAAAAGCCAGAAGTGGCCCTGTGGCTCAAGTGGTGGAGCGCTAGCCTTGAACCGAAGAGCTGAGGGATAGTGCCCAGGCCCAGAGTTCAGCCCCAAGAACAAAACAAAAAAAAAAAAGTCTGGAACTTGTTGCTCATACCTGTAATCCTAGCTATTCAAGAAGCTGACATTAGGTTGAAAAACAAACTTTACAACTGGGGGGGGGGGGAAGAGGAGCAGAGGAAGGGGGGGGGGAGGGAGATGGGAAGGGATGGGAAGGGGAAACAAAGGAGGAGGCAACAATGCTTGATAAGAAATGTACTCATTACCTTACCCATGTAATTGTAACCCCTCTGTACGGCATTTTCACAATAAAAAAATAATAAAAGAAAAAGAAAAAAAAAGAAGCTGAGATCTGCGAACTGTGGCTCAAACCCAGCCCAGGCAGGAAGGTCCATGAGACTCTTATCGCCAATTAACCACCAAAAAACCAACATCAGAGCTGTGACACAAGTGGTAGTATGCTAACCTTGAACAAATAAAAGCTCAAGGACAGCACCCAGGCCCTGAGTTCAAGCCAAAGGACTAGCAAAACAAACAAAACCAGAGTACTGTTTGAAGCACAGTACTGATACCTTATGGAGATTTTTTTTTTATGAAACAAAATAAAGTTTGCATATAAAGAGGTTAACAAGCATATTTTGGGAACAAAATTTGTATCTTCTTTCGCTAAGGTCATACTTTGAGCAGAACTAGGCATATGTCCTCTTCTCAGAACCAAGTGTGTACTTGGTGTTTCTGTAAAGCATTTAAAACTATACTGCAGCTCACACGTGCAGAATCTGGAATGTTGGCAATGCATTATTTTTCTTTTCAAAACTTTCTTTAGTTTTTGCTATAAGAATGATACATCTTTCTGCTATGAAGAAGAACAATTGCATAGCCTTAGAAAAAGTAGAATCATGACAGTTATATTCAGTATATCTGCTTGGTAATTCAGAATTTGAAGAATAAACAAAGTTTAACCTAGTTTTCTTCTTTTTTTGTAGATGAACATTAGCTTTATTAAGTGGCTTTCAAGGTCTAAAACATGTATAGGAGAAATATTCAAGCTCAATAATACATAATACATAAAACATAATACATAAATAATGAATGTGCTCATTGTTATTTGTTCTCACTACCCATCTGTAAGTGTTTTTTTTAGAGCCATGGAAGTTTTAGATGGTTGGCACTTATATCTAAAAGCAAAGAATTGGACACACCTGGAAAGATCCCATCCTTCAGACATCTTAGGATTCTGAACTTCAAGTGTGTGACTTCCCTACTTACATGCTGTCCAATTCCTTTACAAAGTCCTTATTCTCTCATGTCTTGTAACTCAATAATGCATTGTGGAGAAGCTGAAGACATGGTAGGCCTTATCTTCCTAGAGCTTTTCTCACTATCTCTTTGCACAGAGTTCTGAATCAATACCTAATTAGATCTAGGCAAGACAGAGAGGGCGCAAATATCATTTCTGCCTTCCTGTACCAGAATGAGTCCAAAGTGTAAGAAAATGAGCCATCATAGTCCTCATTACTTTAAGAATCTGTTCACTAAAAATCAATATATATTACCAAAGACTTTACTCTCATTTGTCATTTAATTACCTCTGGAATCTGTAAATACTCTTAAAATAAGGTCTGTGTGTATGCCTGCTAAACCTCACTGTTTCTTTCTATCGGGGATCTTTGAATTTTCAATAGAACTTCACATAAATGGTAGTATTACCCCTTTAAACAACTAACATGTGTTTTAGCAAAAAAAAAAAAATAGTATTGAGGAACTGAAATACGCCTTGTCTTGGATGGAGGTACAAACATAGTCAAAATATGTTATGTACATGTGCAAAATATGAACATAAAACCTTGATAGGACTGTGTGGGAAGGAGACGGAGAGGAAGATGCTCAGCAGGGCGTGGAGGAGGGGCAATCACGATCAACAAGCACTGTGTATGTAAATGCACATGCTCACAAGAAACATTCCTGTAAGATTAATTGATGCTAACAAAAAATGGAAAAATAATTAGCTAAATGATACATAAATATATGTGTAAGGACTATTATAATAAGAAATTCCTTGTCTGCCCCAAAGAATGTTTTTAGATAGATAGATAGATAGATAGATAGATAGATGATAGCTAGCTAGCTAGCTAGCTAGCTATCTAGATAGATGGATAGACAGACAGACAGACAGATAGACAGATAGAATGAATGAATGTCATGATTATGAAAGGGAGACTGTTGGGGGAAGGGAAGCACAGAGTGACAAAGGGTGAATCTTACAGATGTAATAATCACCCATTATGAATATAATGAAACCCATTAAAAACTCCTGTAATTGAGAGACAAGAGAGAAGAGAGTTGAGAAACAGTAATGCAGAGGTTGTGAGTTGGATCAAAATACATTACCACATTTATGTAAAAGCTTAAAAAAAAGATGAAGGAGGGAGAGTGGTTTAGGCAGAGTAATACAGAAGGAGTGAATCTGATCAAATCATGCTACACACTTGAGTATAACCCAGCTTGAACATTGAAAAGCAAGGAGACAGAATAAGCGAGGAGGTAAATGAGATCAAAGGACATTGTACGCACATATTTAAATATCCCAGTGAAACCTCTTTGTACAATTAACTTATGCTAATGAACAATGGAATGAAAAATAAAAGAATACAAGTAAAACCTTATGAAAGAACAATGTTCAAATAGGAACCAGTTGCAGCTTTGGGACAAAGAATTCTTCAAACCACAGATCTACTGGAATTGGGGAGCAATAGTTTATTTTCTTTGAAAGATTCTATACAGAGTTACAGTTACATGAGTAAGGTAATGAGTACATTTCCTATCAAGCATTGTTACCCCCTCCTTTGTTTTTCCCCAACTCCTCCCTCCCTCCCCAAAGTTGTAAAGTTTGTTTTCAACATAGTGTCTTATTCATATCTTTGTCGCAATGGGTGGACCTGTATCCTTGTTTCAGCATTTTGTTATTTCCCTTCCCCTCCCCATATCAAAAAAAATGTATAGACAAGATGTAGGGCACCAGAATCAAATACAGTGAAAACAGGTTCTACCATGGGGGAAGAACATACAAAAGAAACAAAAAAAATCACATAGTGCTACAAAGATAAAACCTCTTGTGTCCTTTCTTGGGGCTCATTTTGCTTAGCATCATCTTATATGGTTCTGACATAAGAAACTAGGAGTCTTCACATTTGGGTAGTATGTACTCACGTGGCTCAGGGCAGGTAGAGAAGAATAAATAAGTCAAGATTGTTGAAAGGACAGAAATCTCTCTTTTGTCATTCTCCCAGAAGAGCTGTTGTATAGCATGGTAGATGGGTCACATTCCACAATATTAGCCCTGTCCACATTGCAGTCAAAAGCAATGACATTTTATAGAACACACCCAGATAGATGTGTTTGTTGATCTGCATAGCTGATTCATTCATTAGGGAGCCCTGTATGGAACAGTGGGAGGAACGGCTTTAGTCTCTTGCACAGATGTTGTTCAGGATACCACTTGGTGTTCTAATCATTTGCATAAGTACTTGGCTTGTTTTCAGATTTTAAAGCGAGGTCACTGTACTCTTCCTTGCCAGGATCGGACGCTCTCACTCTTGCTTAGTTTTTTTACACTCTGGGTCAGTGCTCTACCATTTAAACCACAGCTCCAGTTCTAGCTTTATACTGGTTAAGTAAAGATAGTAGTCTAGACGATATCTTTCTGCTCAAACTGACTTTGAATTATGATCCTCAGATTTCAGCCTGCTGAAAAGCTAGGAGTGAAGCATGGAATACCAGCATTGTGGCTTTGCTGTATGATTAATGCATTTCTCCTCTTAAAAAATACTTTTATTGTTTCCCCTTGTCTTGCATTTATGGTCCCCTTGTCTTGCATTTATGGTCTCATTACTATTAGAAAAGGTTCATGGTCTCTGTCAATGGTACCATAAAAGGCGAAAAATCCAAAGTAACTTACTCATCTACCCGAAGTGAAAGCTGCAATTTTCTAGAAAATGTGTATTCCAACATGTGGGTTGGGTAGATCATGTGACACCTATTTTTTAGGATCACAACATTACTGGGTAGATTAAGTTACATGATTATGGGAAGGGGCAGAATTAGAGAACAAAGATTGTCTTTTGTTCCAATTTATCATAGCACAGAAAATTGGTACATTTTATGTTTTTTCATAGGATAGGCATGAGCCTCAGGCCGGCATCATTACATGGACATGAGGTCATGGGAAATACAACAGTCCCAGCGTATCGATGGCCTGTGTGTACTTAGAGAAGAGGACAAGAAGTCTTCGACAATGCCTCAGTCCCTAACTTGCATCACCAGCAAAAACAAATGGTTTGAAAAGCTTTGGTTTGTAGAATCATAAAAATTAGAAAGTAAAAAACAAAAAACAACACATCATATAAAGTAACATCAAAGGAGAGAGTGGGGCATGGAAATAAATGAGATCAATTTGTTAACCAGGCTGCAAAATTGAGGGAGAAAGAACAGGCTGTCTTGCCCTGCCTTCTGGTGCATGGACAGCTCTTGACGTGGAAGAGGAGAGTCACGCAGAGCAATTCTGCAACACATACTGGAGAAATGGTCAGGACCACAGGCCCTTTTCTAACCCATTGTCTAGTCACATGACTGTGGCTAGGTTGTTGAACCTCCCTAGGTCCCAGGTTCCTAGATTGTAAAATGGGGGTGAAATCAGTACAAGTGTTCTTATCACTCACCCACTCCTTAATGTGGCCCAGCACCCCTTGTGTGTGCTGTGGTTCTTGGGTTCCATCAGAAACAAATGTCCATCACCCAGAGAGCCTGCAGCTTGACCCTGCCCCGCCATGCTTTGTTTCAGTCACTCCCCAGATCTCTCACTTGCTGGGCCTAAAAAGGTACTCCTTACACTTAGTTTTCTCTATAACATTGGACACTTCTAATCCATTGGCTTCACTGGAACACAGGCTGCCTGGGCTGAATTTGCTGTATTTTCAGTGGGAGCAATGCCTGACCATCACATGTACTTGGCGAATATTTGCAAGATAAACGACTGAACGCCCGAGTATCCAAATTACATTTCAACTATAGCCCATTATTATTCTTTATTGGCTTTGATGTACTGGCAATCCCTCCACATTTCAATACAAGTCTGGATCTATTGCCTTCCAGAATCGGAGAAAGTGAAAAGTGGTATACAAATGATGTTTTCTAAAGCACAGGATTAGAAAGGCTGTGGACAGACTTGATTCATTTGGTCTGGAAGAATTTCATATTTTCACTGCCACTTCCTTGGTTTAATGTTTGCACATTCATTTGCAAGTAATTTTACGGCTTATAAATACCCACTATTGATTCTGTTCATGGTGGCATTTTCATCTTGAATATGAGATGACAATTAACCCTTAGCCTTTTTTCCCATACAAGGCTAATAGAGCACAAAAGAGAGCTTCTTTAAATGAGCTATACGAAAACAGCATTTCTGATTTTTAAGGATCTGGGACGGGATGTTCATTTGGAACTTATCTGCTAAAAGGATGCAAATAACAGGGATACAATTTCTTCAAGAAATTACTTAGTGCAATAACTGGCTGAAATACATGATCATTGTGGTTCTTTAGAATGGCTCATAATCATAGTATCAACTTCTCAAATACATATGTTTTCTGCTTGCTTTACCAGGCTCCATCTGGTCTTCATTGGGATAAGGTATATCCAGTTGCTACTGTTCCACTTCATAGAGTTATGAAAAGTGGAGAAATGCAGAAGAAAGGATTTGTAGCAATATGTTTTAACTGATCCATCACTACTCATTTTGACCTCTGTTCACTCCCACCAGGGGTTATTAGTTCTCCAGTGAATTAGTAAGCCAAGCCAGGCCTTCAGAACACTTCCCAGACAGACACTAACAATTAAGAGTGACTCTTCTTTGCAAACATGACCTCATCTTGTCTAAAGAAAACGTTGCCTCTTCCTTTGTTAAAATTATTTCCCAGTATCCCTCATCCAGCAGATAAGGATTACTTTTCTATGCTATCTATGGAAATAATTTTATGAGAGCTTGATTCAGGTTTACAAACTGTTGATACATGCAACTGCCCTCGAACCGCAAAGCCAAGAGGTCATATCAGATAGGTTGAGCTAAGACAAATTTCCATCTAGAAAGATTTCTCTTAGCAAAACTATTCAACCCTCTGGATCTGATGTCACCAAATTACAATAGCAGTAAGTAGCAGAAAGTAATGGAGTTAGGGTGCTTCTTGCACATAAGCATGTTCTTTATTGTTTTGAAAACAGATCCTCCCTTAGTCTTACATCTCCCCTAAACTAGGGGGATATAAGAAAGAAAATTGGGTTCTAGTTTTTCATCTTAGAAAAATCTTGTGTTTGGTACTGTATTTAAAGATTGAGAGAATCCCATCAGCCCCAATGACTGTTGGAAACAGTTCTATTGGAACTAGTTGGTAATTCAATACAGAATTTCTCTCTAGACCACCAGTTCAGAATTGGCTTCATATTATTATCCAATGGGCGTCTGCCTGCTCCGTGGAGAGAAGTCAGGGGAATGGAGGAGTTTCCGTGAAGGCTTGCAGGCCACGAGAGCTTAAGATCAGTGCCAGTACTTCATTGCTGACCTCTTCCTGCCATCATTTACTGCTTTCCATAGCACCAAAGCCATGAAATGGGTTCAGATAAAGAGTAAGTTTTGCTTCCTGGGTGGTCGTTTCTTTCAGACATAAGTCCAAGTCCAAGAGAAGCAGTGTTGACAGTTGTCAGTGGAGTGTAACTCCCAGGCATTTGCGTGTACCAATCCACTATATTGGCACGTACATAGTCACATTTGGATCTTTAGAGAATTCAAGAGCTGAAAAATTCTGCAGGGCCGCCTACCCCTATCAATCAAAATAAAAAAAGACAAAATAAAAAAATGAAGTGTAGGAAATTTAACACAATTTAGAACTAAAATCATTTTTGAAAAAAATCTATTTGCAATATATCCCAATAGTTTTCCCATCTACAAGAGTCTTCTGCTTTGCTAATAACCCAAACATGCATGCAGGATGTGTGGTGGTAATTTCAACAGAAGGTGTGAGACTCAGGTACAGGAAAGCTCTGGAAATGGCTAAGTTCTAAGACTGATGAGTTAGAAGAGCCATGTTCAGGGTTTGACTCTCTTGGGTCCTTGTGGATCTCATGGTATTTTCCCATTCTAAAACCAGTCTTGGAAATATGTTGTGACTTGTTACAAGAATATCTTCTTTGTAAAATAGTATATAAATGTTAGGTCTAAATATGTTAGTTTTCTGTGTCTGACTGCAAAAATTTAAAGATGTCAGTCAAAGGATAAAGCATACCAGTTAGGCAAAAGAAATAATTTTGAACAAGAGTTCTATTCTATGACATGTTAATAATAGCTACTAATGTATTATATACTTGAAAAATGCTGAGAGTAGATGGCAAGTGTTCTAAATGCAAACATCAGTGAAGCAATATTTTATTATTATTATTATTACTACTATTACTATTATTTTGTTGGTCATGGGGCTTGAACTCAGGGCCTGGGCACAACCCTGAATGCTTTGCTTGGGCTAGTGCTCAACCACTTTGAGCCACAGTGCCACTTCTTGCTTTGAGTGTTTAAATAGAGATAAGAGTCTCATGGGGAATTTTCTGCCCAGGCTGGCATTGAACTATGATCCTCAGATCTTAACCTCCTGAATTGATAGGATTATAGGCATGAGCCACTGATGCCCATCTGAAGTGATATATATTTTAATTAGCTCATTTTAGCCATTTCCAAACATGTCACAAATATAAAAACAATCAAAACATACCTCATATACATATAATTTTTATCTGTCAACAACTAAAAATATTTCTGTAAAAAAAGATCATTACAGTGTTTTCCATTTTGTCACTAAACATGACAATGTTCTGCTGTTTTTTCCATAAACATCTGTTAGATCTTTTCATATACATTTTTAGTAACTGCAATACTAGTGGTAAATACTAAAAAACAGTCTGTGAGAGGCAATAGTTTCAGTTCTTTATTTATGATCATTTATAACTTGTAAGACAGCTATCATTAGTTATTATGCAACTATTTACCGTATGAGGGAACTGAGGCAAGGCTGGTTCAAGAATTAAGCCAATAGTATATAGCTAGTGAGCACAAAGACTGGATTTGAATTCAGTCTTTCCCTGGAATGCATATTAATTACTCAAGTATACTCAGTTTTCAAAAGGTATAAATGAATAAGAAAAATGCAAGCCAGGTACCCATACTCATGCCTGTAATTCTAAGTATTGAGGAAGCTGAGAGCCATAGGATCATGGTTGAGCTTAAGCAGAAAAGTCATTAGTTTGCTTCATAGGTTGTCTTGTCTTTCAGAGATATCTTCAAGCCCAAGAGAAACCTGTTACATTTATCAGTGGTGTGTACCTCCTGGGAACTTACTTATACCAACACGATGTGCTAACAGAAGAGTTTAAGCGATCTTATTTCCAAAATATCTAGAAAAGGCCAGGCTGGAGGAGTGGCTCAAGTGGTCAGCTGAGCCTTCTCCAGACACTGAGTTCAAACTCTGGTATTGCAAAAAGTAAATAAATAAACTAGTAATAATAATAATAATAAAAGTAAGATGCAGTCAAAGAAATTGGGCTGGGAATGTGGCTTAGTGGTAGAGCACTTGCCTAGCATGCATGAAGCCCTGGATTCAATTCCTTAGTACCGCTACACAGAAAAAGCCAGAAGTGGCACTGTAGCTCAAGTGGTAGAGTGTTAGCCTAGAGCAAAAGCAGCTCAGGAACAGTGCTCAGGCCTGGAGTTCAAGCCCCAGAACTGGCAAGGAAAAAAAAGTATTTATTTGGGCTGGGAAGATGGCTGGGCTGGCAAGGTGGCTCAGTGGTACAGTGTTCACCTAACACGCATGAGGCCCTGGGTTTGATTCCTCAGCACCACATACACAGAAAAAGCCAGAAGTAGTGCCATGGCTCAAGTGGTAGAGTACTAGCCTTGAGCAAAAGAAGCTCAGGGATAGTGCCCAGGCCCTGAGTTCAAGCCCCAAGACTAGCAAAAGAAAAACAAAGAAATTGGTGCTATTTTAATATTTTCATTCATTACTCATACTTGCAGCATATAGACACTGAGAATAGAGCCATGCTGTTCTCTCCTTAGTGGAAGAGGCAGAACACCAAGGAATAAAGATATAAATGCAACCAGGACAAATGAATCAGGTTGACATGGTAGACAGATAATCTGTTGGGAAAGACCTCAGTGGGAAAATGGTATTTGAATTAAGACAGAAATGTCAATAACAATTTCATCATGTGAAGTCTGGATATTCCAGGCAGAGAAACTGCAAGAACAACAGGTCTATGTTTGATGGGAATATGGATGGGGGGAGGTAGGTGGGCAAGGGAGAAAAATGAAGAGATAAGGAAGAAACATGACTTTTTCAAGGAATAAAAGATGGTCAATGTGACTGGAGAGAAGAACATGAAAGGGTAATTTGAGCCAGACAAATCAGCTAGAAGACTGGACTCTGGGCTGTCTGTTCTAGAGAACAATGGAAAACCACTGCCATGTTTTCAGCAGGTAGAAGAACAATAAGATAGGTTTGGAAATTTTTACTCTGTTGGCAGATTAGATAAACAAATGGAAATCCCAAGGAAGAGAGAAGCGATGATGGGCAGTAGATAGCTACAGAGACAATGGTCAGGCAATTATGACAGACAAGAGATAACTTCCTACAAAGTAGGGATGAAGACAGCACAAAGGGAACAATCCGTGATACATTCTAGATGTAAAATAGATAGAATCCGTCAGGCACAGGCACAAGAGAGAGAGGCTGGTATGCATGATGATATGATACCCACATTTCTACTTCACTTAAGGGGAGAAATACACTGTCTCCAAAAACAGCAAGTTGCTCTGGAAGATTCTATATTTTACTTTAGATTTCTCAAAGTCAACACATACACACCAGTGAAGGTTAAAAACTTAGGGAAAAAATTTACAAGAGATTTAATATGTATTTGTTAAATGATTAAATAAAATCATCATTTTTTTCACCCATTACATGCACTCAACACACAACAAAACATGGACTGGGAGAAATTACCTGTCCTCCAGTGGCATTTAGGGAACAGACAAATTCCAAACATAATTTGAGTTTTGGTTCAAACCCCAGTGATAGTGGGGACATCACCTGACATCACCACACACTGGTCCTTAGTCTGAGAAATGTGTTAGATCAGATTTACTGTCTCTGATTGGAGGAGAAAGGGCAAAGAGTAAACTCAATACATTAGTTTTCTGTGTGTCCTGGCAAACTGAAGACTATTTCTTTACAAAATACATTGCCATACGGATTACATCTACAGATTGGATCAATCAAAATAATCATTTGTCTCTTGCTAGTCCAATTTACTGGTTAGAGATTAATCAATTGTAGAAGAAAATCTTTCTCACAGAAGAGCACTTAGCAAACATTTTCCTGAAAGAGCCAGATGTCAACACAAAATAGTAAACCAACAGTTTATCTTATAAAAAAATGTTTTATTTTAAAAAAACAGGCAGAAGGTCAGATTTGGTCCATGGGTTATAATTTTCCATTGCCTTTTACAGCATATTATTGTAATTATGTATTCTGTTTTCAGATAATTTCATAGCACTTACATACATATAAATACCTAGGGTAAAAGCTAGATTTTTTTAGTGGCAGAGTATAGCTCTTTTCTACAGATACCTCATTGTCTATCATTCCCAGATTGACTTTGTCATTTAGCTGGAGAAAGTCCTCCTAACTCATGACACATACCCTGCTATGCCTCTCAGCTCGCCGGCCATTACATCACAGTGGCCTCCGTGGGCCGAGGCATTACATTCCCCTAGCACACAGCAAATAGCTTGTGGATGGGACAAAGTTACAGAGATACGGGGAGAGATGAGTCTGTCCTTGATCTAAAATGCCAAGCCAGAAATGATGCAACTTGAGACCCTTCAAAATCTGCTTCTGCAGACCCCTGAAGTCATTGGTAACGGCTATGAATAAGACTGATGAAATGACACCAAAAAGCCTGAAGAAACACCCAGTTCTGTGATGACAGAAGCCCAGGCTCAACATCAAGCCTTCAGTTACAGAAGCACACTTCCTCCTAAGTATCTGCTTCAGCCAAACATGATGTCTAACGCTTGCAAACCAAAGGGTTTGGAAAAATTTAAATGTCCTCCCAGATACAACCAAAGCCCAGTGGTACCAGATGGTATAAAAAAAAGAAAGGCATGTTGTTATCATAATTGAGCCAATAATTGACTTACTCAAGAGAAAATAATCAGGAGCTTGAGGTCAAGGCCTGTCAGAAAAATTAAAGAATGCCACATTAACAGAACAACTTTCAGAGTGTTAGAATACAAATCTGAGTTTATATTCAAAGCCTACAGACTATGTCATAGACATAATGGGACCACAGTATAGTGTAACTCTATGGAAAGGTAGGAATGAATACTTTCAGTGTATTTTAGAAATGCCCCAACTGTAAAGAAATGCAAATATATCTTAAGAATAAAGAATTCACGCTCATCCCTATAATCCTAGCTACTTAGGAGGTGGAGATCTGAGCATCATCATTTATAACCAACCTGAGCAGAAAATCTGTGGGACTCATATCTCCAACTATCAGCACAAAGTTAGAAATGGAGCTGTGGCTGAAGTGGTAGAGCTCCAGCTCTGAATAGAAAAGCTGGGAGACAGGATCTAGATGCTGAGTTAAAGCCTTAGTGTATACACACACACACACATACACACACACACACACACACACACACACACACACACCACAGAGACTAAAGAATAGTTTAAGAGATAGAAGACTTTCAATAACCTGATTGATTTCATTGACATATCTAAAAAGAGAATGTTTTCAGTCCATAAGGAAGTGCTGTGAGCAATAAAAGCAAAGCAAATGGGAAGAATGGTGGAAAACCATGAGTTGGGAAAGTGTTAGAAATAATAACTACTCACAGAACACCCAATTACAAGGTAAGCAAATACAGGTATCTGGGTTAGACACTGTCATGTGTCTTCTTTGTTGGTACTCTTAAACGCTTTTACAAAGGCTACCAGATGGCAAATGAGAGTAGTGGGGAGACAGGAGCTCCCAACACTGAAGCTATTTGATGAAATGTGCCTTTCGTAACTACACGATTTACTGAATTATGTCCATTATTTACTTAACATTTCCCAACTTGGTGGTTTCATTGAACACACAAAAGATAAACAGTTATGCAACCGCACAGTCAGATGGCTCTATTAATCAGGAGAGGGAAGCAGAGTGAGTCCCCACTTAATCCTTCATGAATAATGTGTATTTTCCAAGTCTCCTTGGGCCTTCAGTCAAAAGTCCCTATCAGTGATACTTTTCCCGTGGTTTTCCTTCAGGATCTTTCTCGCTTCTTAACACACTGATGGCAATGATGACAATAATGATGGTGATGGTGGATGTGGCGGTTGAACTAAGACCACAGGTGAATGAGAATTTGGCCATTGAAAATGGAGTTGTATGCTTCTGGTGGACATTGATTTCTGTAACTTCACTGCCAATAGCTTTCTTTGCCTTCACACAGTGATTTCGTTTTCCATGGAGTATTATAGCTCTAAAATTACTATTGGATTTTTATTTTATGCCTATGCCAAAACTGAAATGGTTACCAAAACAAGAGCCTTACGAGATAAGCCTGTTAAGTTCACAAGTTCAAGAAGCATATCAACATGAATCCACTGGGAAAAAAACCAACAAGATGTTTAAAGAACACACAATAACCCCAATAAAAATCCAATATCCTCATATACTTGTGCAATGGATCAAAGTGCCAACAAACTACCAATAAACAAATTATAATCTGTTCTCTATTATGAGGGAAGAAAATGTTTTGTTTCTAAGGCATCTGTCACTGGAGCTTTTATTAAGGAAGCTTTCTGAAAGGAAAGTAAAAGAAAGGGCAAATGTAACAAAACCATAGCTATAACTATGAAAGCCATGTCACCTGAAATTACACCTCTAAGGCCAGACAGATGTAAATAGTAGCTGGGGAGAAGCATTTTATTGTCAGCTCTAGTATCATAGCTGACAACCCCAGCTCTATCTCCATTTTAGCATTTGCTAGAAAAGAGTCCTGAAGGGCTTTTTTTTTTTATTATATCCACAAAGACCTTTACCGACAAAGTAAAAATAATGGCTCAAGGTTGTTAGTGCTGGTAGGGTACCAATGTAAATGAAAAATGCTTCTCAGTCTATAAGCTATGCTCTTACCAAGACAAGGCTTAGGAATAAAAGGCCCTGGGGAAAGCCCCAAAGATTCTTCTAAAATAATTCCAAGACATATATGTGCTCTGCATGTGTTCACAAATCCCTTTGATAAAGTAATCCAAATTTAAAAGTGGCCAAACTCAAAGAATAACTACACTTCCAAATATCACCTGTGAGATAAAGCAAAGCAATGATTATTCTCAATCTCTACTTGAATACCTTCGCTCATTTACCATAATTATTTGTTTGTTCCCTCTGCATCTGATTTCCCGTCTATTCATATGTGTATTCTACAAATATTTATGGAGTGCCTCTTTTCTTTGCAGATACTTCTAGGTACTGGGAATACAGCTGATAATCAGAGCCAACTTAGAGTGGATCAACTTAGAGTGAAGTAAGAAAGAATATGAATGTAAATATCACAAGTCATACAGTTTTTGAGATGCTGACAAAAGCTACGTTAGAAAGAAAAAAAAAGAAAAAGAAAAGCCAGAACTGGTGGCTCATGCCTAAAATCTTTGCTACTCATGAGACTGAGATCTGAGGATCAGGGATCAAAGCCAGACAAGGGAGGAAAGTCCATGTTACTGTTATTTCTCTGAATAACCACCAGAAAATGAGAAATGAAGATGTGGCTCAAGTGGTAGAGCACTAGCCTTAAACAAAAGGGATAAACACACAAGCCACTAATCTGGCCATGTGGTGTGTTCCTATAATCCCTACGGTAACAGAAGAGGTGATATATACTCTAGGACTGTCCTGAAACAATTGTTTCCAATGTCACCTGAAAAAATGTGGGCCTGCAGCTGAGGCCCAGGCATTGCTGGTCAGGAGAGATTCCATTATCCTTATGTTGACAGCAATCCCATCAATTCAGGCTGAGTATGGGCAGAAGCGAGAGGTTGTGGGGATTTCTTGATAAAAACATGGACTGAAATAAAGCTAATAAGATGGGCTGCTGAAAGAAGATGCTTTGCGTAGAAACATTCTCCAACATTGTGTTATATTTAGAACATATTGAGATACCCTATGTGTTATAGATTCAATACTGTACTTACTTCTGGAAGACTAAGGCCAATGAGTTCTAGTCAGCCTCGGTCTTCCTAGGATCTTATCATTTGAGAACTTTCCTTTTCCTTCTTTCCATGATGGAGCTGCCTAACAATTGATCGCGCCACCAGCCTTCTTCATTAGAAAGATGGTTCTATACTCAGAATTCTGAGGATCACAGTTCAAAGCCAGCCTGGGCAGACAAACCCATGAGAATGTTGGCTACAATCAATCAGCCAAAAGCTGATTGTGAAATGAAGATGTGGCTCAAGTTGCAAAGTGCAAATCTTGAGCAAAAGAAGCCAAGTAAGAACTCAAGACCCTAGGCTGGGAAGGTGGCTCAATGGTAGAGTGCGTGCCTCATGTGCATGAGGCCCTGGGTTTGATTCCTCAGCACCACATAAGCAGAAAACCTGGAAGTGGCGCTGTGGTTCAAATGGTAGAGCTCTAGCCTTGAGTTATAGAGCTGAGGGACAGCACCTAGGCCCAGAGCTCAAGCCCCATGATCAATTTAAAAAAAAAAGAACTCAAGGCCCTAAGTTCAAGTCCCAATACCAGCACAACACAGAAAGAAGGAAAGGTGGTTCCATTTTTCAACCCAATCAACCCTTTCCCATGACTTTCATTAGATCCTCTAACAAAAACCTGTCATTGAAATGTGGGATCATGTGCAGAAATCCTAACTGTAATAAAGCCCTAAGAAAGACAGCCAGTGAGATTAGGAGAAAGGACTGGCTTTGTCTGAAGCCTGTGCTATTGTTTTTATTCACTTAAGCACTTTGAGTCTGGTTTGTAATATTTACAATCATAAGCATATTACAATTATTTGGTATATCATGAGCATTATTAGTATAATATCAACTAACAACCATGGCTTTCATACTCACTAGTAACCTTGGAGAAAATAAGATTTTTTTAAGCCACTCTTTCCTCTTTCTACTCTGTTGTGATGAGAAGGGCTGGCTATAGAACAGACATGAACCTAAGTACTTAATACAGCAGGAATTAGTCTTTAAAACAGGACCTAAAACAGGACCTAAATACTGTCATTGTCTCCATCACCTCCCAACACCCTGATACTTTCTGAAGTGTAAAATCTCTCACCATGGATCGTTTTCAGAGCTGTGATTCCCTTCTTGTTCTGCCCCATTATGCAAATTTGCCATCCCGAGTGGCGTCAAAACACTGGACTCGTTCCAGAAGTTCAACAGCCAGTGCTCACTGGGAGAATTTTCCAGTCATTCCACACTGTGTTCCACAGATGCATTTTTACAGCCCTTGTGGCAGTCTAAGGGAATAGCTGTGCCGCCACAATCTAGGCTCCTTATACCTGGCTTGAAATCCTGACTCTCCTTTGTGAATTTCTTCACCCACAACTGCATCCCACTTTCCTTTTCTAAAATCAAAACCAAAAACCCTTGTCTTAAGACCACTACTTATCTCAAGGAGTTATCAAGTATTAGACGTGCCAGTATTCACAAAGCTAAAGGAGGGAAAGGTATACAGCAAGTGCTTAAGTGATCTCACTATCAAACCAAGATCATTCATAGAATCAGCACGGCACAAGTCTTTAATAGAGTCTTGCATGCCTGCTCACAGATTTCACATGCTGTCAGTAATTACTCCAGCACCAGCATGGAGCCGTTTCTCATTAAGTCTCCTGACTCTGTGCTACTCATCCCAATCAGCCAACATGACACACTTCTCTCCATTGGTTGTTGTAGCTGCTAAGAAAGGAGTCCACTTCTTCATTACCAAATGTATTTTCTCATCTCAGGCCTGGTTTTCTACGTCTGTTTGCTGTTGTTGTAACTGATGACCATAGATTGGGTAATTTATAAAGAAGAGGGTTTGTTTAGCTTATGGTTTTAGAGCAACCACAGACTTCAAATCTGTAAGGACCTTCCTCCTGGACCCTGATGGGGTGAAAGAGAACAAGACAGCCAGAGAGAGCTTGCTTTAATACCAAAGCATGACCCAAAGACTCCATTGAACATCCACCTGTTCATTCATAAGGGACTTCATTCACTCATGGCAGCAAAATCCCTAGGAGTGATTTACTTCTTCAAGGTCCCACCTGGTCCGGCCTGTTCATATGCTGAAGTAGAGATCAAATTTGAGTATGATGAATGGTGGCGACAAACCACAGCATTATCTGGGTTACTGGCGTTGCCAAATCCTGTCCCAGACTATCCCCTTTCAACAATGCCTTGGAATTGGGTCAGCGAAGGCCACCGAAGCTAAGATTCTTGTTGAGAACGGGGTTTCAACAAGGTTTTCCAACCCTCATTTAGTCACTAGCACCAGTGTGAGATGGCTTGGGCCCAACCTGCCTCAGTCTTTGACTGTGTTGATTATAGAAAATGGAGCAGGCAATCTTTCCAAAGGCACCTAGATTATAAAGTATCCTAAATCTATGTTTTAGGTGAAGGAAACTAAAGGAAGCCTAAACTACAGTGTAATAGAATAAATTGATGTGACCCTAGCTAGATCAACCACGTAGACATAAAAGGAAACACGTCAGGTGACAATTCATCTTCCAGAGTCCCTCTGCCTCCCTGCTGATACCCACCGTTTCTTCTTCTGCCTCCTGCTTGAATTGCTTACAGGTCACAGAGTCTTTAGTCATTTAATTATTCCCTTTGATGTATCTTTGCCAAAGCATTGAGCAAGTTCTTCTGAGAGCTTAGGATCGATGTGCTTTCATGTCTGTTCAGCCTTCCTCTGAGACTGTGTTGTATGAATCTCACCCTACCCCACCCCAGGGTCTTATGAAAAACTTGGACTAAATTAAAAGCATTGGATTTTTAAAATAATACAGTAAATCAATCTTGTTATATTAGAAAGCTTAATTTTTATGGTATATGTAATGCCAGGTTACACAATAAAAGTGTGACAGTTGTGCGTGGTCACGTGAATGGATAGACCATTGAATGAAGCTATTACTGTCTCTTACTCTGCCACAGTCAGATCACTTCAATCCTTCCTCAAACCAACCCTGTAAAGACCCAAGTCTGATTCAAGTTACCTGCAATTTTCATCCTGCCATAAACATCATCCAGATGGCAAAGCTCCCCAAGGTTTACGTAACTCGAATCCTTGCTTGCTTTCACCAATGGCTGCAGAACTTTTCCTAATGTGAAATCAAGATACAAGTCACTCTCCATTCACACCAACAGGCAGTGCACCTGTGTTCCCGGACCCTTACCAGGCAACCATCCAAGAGCAGCCAGTGACAGAGAAAGTGGGATTCCTTTCACATTTTACACTGTAGTACTCCAAACTAGGAGTACATTTCTACCTGCTAAGATAATATGATTTGCTGGTGGGTCTTTCTATTTTCCCCCCGTCTAAGAAAGTTTAATAATAATAAAAAAAAAAACCACTGCTTCCTGGAGTAGAGTTGTGATGATACTGCACAACCCTCACCCGGCCAGCCGCCCTGCGGGGCGAGCCGCATGGGTTGAATCTCACCAGCACTTTGTCATTGGGGATCAGGCAGGGGGTGGTTTATCGCAGCAGTAACAGGTCCCTATGGGGATCCACATGGAGAAGTTCTGTAGTTCTAAGATGGCCCCCAAAGCTTGGCATCCTCAAAACCAACAAACAAAAACAAAAGTCACATAGTAAAATCATGGGAGAAGATGGGAGCTGAGTTTCATTGATCTGTGTCCATGTCCCTGAGAAGTGGGTGAAGGTTGGCTGGTGATTTGTGTCTCCTGACCCAGGATGGCCCTCCACATGGAGGGACCCCGGTGTGTAACGGCCCCCCCTCTTTCCTTCCCCAGGGGAGGAAATGTCTTACTGTCAAAGGTGCAAGAATTGTGCTTGTGTGGCCCGCCTCTTTTTCCCACCTTGCTCTGCAGAGCTAGCCACCCCTAGCTTGGTGCTGCTGGAGTCTGCTATGCCCTGAGTGTTAAAGCGAGCACCTCCACTCGGGGATGTTGACCACTCAGCCCTCTCCTGTGAATGGTGGTTAACGGGTGATTCTTGGATTCAGGATGACACACTTCACTTGCTCCAGGCATAGGAGACAGTCTCCAAAATCAGTGTTATTAGAAATTCAGACAGTAATTTGATCTCCCTTCTCCTGTGGGTTACAGATGAATTAAAATTCAGGTGAGGAGTCTGGCTAGCAACCCTCTCAGGTATCACCATTTTATACAGAGCCAGAAAGTGAGACAAAGAAAAAATAAAAAAAGAGAGGAAGGAAGGGAGGGGGGAGGGAGGGAAGGAGGGAGGAAGGAAGGGAAGGAGGGAATGAGAAAGGAAGGAAGGAAGGAAGGAAGGAAGGAAGGAAGGAAGGAAGGAAGGAAGGAAGGAAAGAGAAGAGTTATTTTTCTTTTTAGTATACTGTCTGCAGTTATTTCTTTTTCTTTCTTTCCCCCTGCCCCTCTGGTTTATTCCCTGTGGTCACTGTTTCTGATTGCTGTACCTTTGTCTTGTCTATAAGTTTATCTGATTTGGGGAAGGGAAGGGGATCACAGAAATGGTGGGACAAAGGATAAAGCAATGCAACAGCGACACTCGCTAGATACTACATTAGAAGTGAACTTTCCCATTTGAGGGGGAGAGGGGCCATGCAGTAGGAAAAGTGGGGAGAAAATGAAGGATGGGGTAACACTACTCAAAAAGAAATGTATTCAGTACCTTACTTATGCAACTGTAACCTCTCTGTACATCACCTTTACAATAAATTAGAGAATGGAAGGAAAGAAGGAAAAGAAAAAGAAAGAGAGAGGGAGAAAGAGAGAAAGGGAAGAAAGAAAGAAAGAAAAAAGAAAGAAAGAAAAGAAAGACAGAGAGAAAGAAAGAGAGAGAAAGAAAAAAATAAAGAAAGACTTTTTTAGGAAGGAAGGAAATAATTCTGTGAACCAAAATAAGACATAAGACATGAATTGGTGCCTGTGAATTTCAAAACCATGGCCCTTGACTTCAGAGTATTATATAATGTTGAAGCACCGGTTTAGACTCAAGTTGAGCCATGAGGTCAATGCAACCCTGAGTTGACCTCTGATTCCTACTATTTGGTAGGTGGATTTAGAATTGATTTGCATGTCACTCAGAACTGGTTTGGCAATTAACCCCAAGTGATGAATGATACTTGTGTCCATAAACAAATGGTTGTATTGACCAAAGACTGGTCATGAACCTTAGGTCCAATGTAAGCAACTTGTGGCCCATAGTTTTAACTCGGGAAATTAAGCAAACGCCCAGGCATCAGAGACGAGGCTTAGAAAGGTAGTCTTTGCAAGGAATAGGGCTTATGGTTACACAGAGATATGTAAGTCCCTTCTTAACCTTTCCTAATATAATAATAGATAATGTAAAAATAGATATTTTTATAGTATAAAAATACTTTAATAGTATAAAAGTAGATGTATATTTTTATTGGGAAGAAGTGACCTTTCATATTCTTAGCATGTATCTATTAGTTCACAGGAAAGTGTATGCCATTTCCAGGAGGAAGCCCACTACCTTCTCCATGATCTATGACTCTGGGGAAGGCCAGGCTTGAAATCTCAGCTCTGAGCTCAACCAAACATGACACAGGAGGGAAAAGAATGGTTCATTCCAGCAAACATCCCTGTGTTGAGGAGGAAGCTCTGGGCTTCAGAAGCATCCAAAGCAGCTTGAGTTCAGAAATCAGGAAACAGTGTATTCCCAGTGGAAGCATGCATGATGCTGCGGGACTATCGCCCACACACATCATAGCAAAGTCGAAGGTGACAGCTGTCCTCTGTTCTAGGCTGACGTGTGTTCTGCCTTCAAAATGCATCTTTGGATGGCCTCACCCCCACTACCTCAGAGGGAGTCCTCACAGAGGCAATTGAGTTCAAATGAGGCCTGTGAGGTGAGCCCTGTTTCAACACAACTAGCATCCTTCTAAAATGAGAAGCTTTGGAGACTGACACGGCATACAGGGACAGGCCTGGGCCAGATCCCTCCTTCAGAGAGTTCAGAGGGAGCTCACAAAACCCCAATTTTAGGACTTTGAGCCTCCAGGATAGATTGTGAGACAGACTATTCCTGTGGTTTGAGCAGTGTGTGGTAGACAGCTCCAAAATCAAGTAAAACCTTGTGACTGGAGCTCCTAGTCGTGCAGGTTTGTGGTCTCTGAGAGAAGGTGGCGGAAATAACTACAGTGCAGCACAGTACGGTGCAGAGTTCTCAGGTCCACCCCTGCCTGCTAGGAAACTAACTTCTCTCAAGTCTGTGCAAGTTCACAGGTCAATTTTCTTGTCTGGAAACTGGCTAAGGTCAAAGTCACCATGGAGACACTGAAAACCAAGATTTTCTCCTTCTGTTCTCTTCTTGGACTTAAACTATTCATATTATGTGTGACTTTACCTGCAAAATAACTTCTGGTTTCCCCAGAAATCTAATAGTGGAAGACTATTTATAGTGAACATTTTCTTTCTTTTTTCTTTTTTTTGTCGATTGTGGAGCTTGAACTCTTGGCTTGGGCACTGTCCCTGCTCTCTTCAGCTCAAGGCAAACGCTCTACTGCTTGAGCCACAGCACCACTTCTGGTTTTCTAGTGATTTATTGGAGATAAGAGTTTCACGGACTTTCTTGCCTGGGCTGGCTTTGAACCTCGATCCTCAGATCTCAGCCTCCTGAGTAGCTAGGATTACAGGTGTGAGCCACTGAAGCCTGGCTACACAGGAACATGTTAATGGGAGAATGCGCTTATCAAATATGAACTCTTTGATGTGCACTAAAGGGCTACTTGGAAGATGCCTGGACACCAGAGTGAATTAGAATAAAACACTATGCTAGCCCTTAGAGCCCCCAGAGTCACCCACTGGGTAAACAAGGGCATGGATTGGTATTAGAAAGTGAATGACCAGAAGGGCCTCACTTTCAGGAATAAGCTATTCTCTTAATTGAAAAGGCCCCTTGAAAAATCCAGGAATGAATTCCACTGAACTAAACTATCTCAACTTGACTCTATTACTGGGAGACAATTAGATTAGACATGCATCTCTAACCTCTCCACGAGGCACTGGTAACACTCTTCTTTGCAGGAAGCCAAATTGACTCTGTCACCGCCTGCGTGTGCAGCAGCTGTTTAATTCACAGGCAGTTTTTAAAGAAGAGTTATAAGATGCTCAGAATTACTTGTGATCGATAAAAGGCAACGTGTGCCACATCTCTGGGATTGCTGAGCCCAAACTGAAACACCTTGAAAGCGTTCGGGACCTCATTGCATGCAAAGTCAAGTGTTCTACCTTCTACACTATACACGTTTTCTTCAGATTACAGGAGTTGGTCTCAAGGAGACACACTGAAAGCTGTCAGATCTCTGCCTGTTGAGGATGACAAGTTTGGCATTTGCACACCAGTGGACAAAAAGAGAAAGGGAGGGTGACAATCTACCGGAAATAAATTAGCAAATGACAGAAACTGTCCCTGATCAGCACTGTCAGCGAAGCTGTCAAAGCACTAACCTGAAATGTTCATGGAAAGATTGGAATCTGCAGTGATTTGTGGGCAACAGAAATGGCAAAGCTAACAGCTATGCACTTCCTCCATATTCATCCCCAGTGAAGATAAGAAACATCCATGTAGAGATGGTCTTATCTAGGATCAGTTGATGGGGTTCAATATGAACATAAGGAAAAGTAGGACATAAAGAGAGCCCTCAGCTCCCAACATTGCCAGTTCAAACTCTCCCTTACAGTGATAGTGAATCTATGTGGGAATTCTTAGGAAACCTGTTTACGTCAGCTACTGGCTCATGCCTATAATCCCAGCTACTCAGGAGGCTGAGATCAGAGTATCATTGTTCAAAGCCAGACCAGACAGAAAAAAGATCCGTGAGGCTTTATCTCCAACTAACCAGCAAAATGCCAAAAGTGGAGGTGTAGCTCAAGTGATAGTGTCAGGTTTAATCAATAAAAACAAGTGAGAGCATGAGGCCCTCAGTTCAAGCCCCAGTACACATACACACACACACACACACACACACACACACACACAGAAGTAGAGAGAGGGGTTCAAAAATGAGTTATCAACAGGGTATAGTAGTACATGCCTATAATCACAGCCCTTGGAAGACTGAAGCAGAAACAAGGACTGTGAGTTCAAGACAAGCCTGGACTACCTAGCAGGGCCTCCTCTCAAAAACATAAACAAATAAGTAAAATGAGTCAGTGAAGTTAACGTAGAAGAGAAAAATCAATAGGGTATGCGAATAAATACGTGTGTGCCAGAAGCTATAATTATCCTGGCAGCTTATTCTGCAGCTGTGGTTCCAGAGCCTCTCTGGTCACCGAGAAAGTGACATGGTGACTGGCTCTTGATTGCCCATCTGAATTCTCTCCCAGTCATCTTGATCACCTCACTCAGAGAAAGGGAACGAGATAAGAAAGGTTTAACAAACTGCTTTTTCAACTCTGAGAAAGATAAGAAGCAGCCAATAGGCGCATCCCATTTTTAAAACATGAAATTGAGAGTGTAAAGAAGGGCCTAGAAAGACAATCAAGGGGAGGGCTTCCCTCTCCCCTCCCACAGTATTTCTACATTCCCTTACAGCAGATGCACATGCGTGCCCCTGGGTACCATATCATGGCCCATGGCCCCAGGAAGATTTGTCTGTGTACTATGGGGCTGACTGGACCCCAGAAGTGTGCACGGGAACAGGTACCCAGTCAGAGAGGCTAAAGGACTCATAGAGTTTGTGCAGGTGTCATGGGGCCTCTGATTGGGTCTGGGGACTGATACTGCCCCAGGGCTGTCCAGTGATGGTGAGCATGCTCTGTGTGGGAGACAAGAGGTTAACCCCTACAAAAAGCAGCCCAGGGAGTGGCCTTCCTTCCTTGGGCCTAGAGGGAGCTCTGCTTACCTTTTTCTTCCATAAGTCGTTATCATTGTACTGTGTGTCTGTGGACTCATTCGTAGAGACCAAAGAGTGGATGGATCCAGGTGTTACAGTTTTCATGTATCATGTTATTTGATTCTTTTTAATTCAAGAAGACAAATTTGAAAAATAAATAAAGAAGGAATGAATAAAAGAAAATGAACAAGAATGTTCCATGGTTAACATTTGTCTGAACTTCCATTTGTTATATGTACAGAAAAATCTAATAAATGTACACTAAGTGTAGCATGCAGTATCATATGTGTGTGGGGCTTTAAGTTAACATTATCTCATTAGTAGCTTTCATTTTTCCATGTTGCCTTCCTAGTCATCTTGAGCCATGCCCTGAGCCTTGCTTCTTTGCTAGTTATTTTGGAGAGAGTATCTCACAGAATCTTCTGCCCAGGCTGGCTCTGAACTGTGATCCTTTAGATCTCAAGCTCTGGAGTAGCTAAAACT
The DNA here is from genome assembly GCF_000151885.1 of Dipodomys ordii. NCBI lineage: Eukaryota > Metazoa > Chordata > Mammalia > Rodentia > Heteromyidae > Dipodomys > Dipodomys ordii. The sequence continues at coordinate 60,700,874 of NW_012267217.1, forward strand.
AAGTGTGAGCCATTGGTTCATATTTTCTATAAACAAATGTTTACTCAGTTGATTTCAAAAGCCCAGGTAGCTCACATGGCTTTCTATTATTATATTTATTACAGGTATCATTCAGAATACTGAGCATCTTTATAATTAAAACTAAGCAACCAATTGAATCACTTTCTACTGTCTTGTCACTTTTGGAATACCTAAATTCTCCTCATGGCTTCTTAAAACTACATTGTAAGCATTCCATATTTTCAAATTTCTGAACGTTTAGCTATCATGAGACTGTTTAAATCACCAAATTGAACCATTCAATATTGTAAAAGAGGCTTTTAAATTATCAAATGAAACATTTTTATTGATTGTTTTATGCATAGGGTCCCAAATATTAATATTCTGAGTCTGGTTTTTCTGTTGAGGTTCTTTTAATATAGATTTCTCAATTTTTGCCCATTTAACATTTTAGTCTTTGTTATAAATTCATCTCTTATCCAGCACTTAATTACTGTACTTTGATTTGAGAGACTTTGACTGTAATTGGAATCTTTAATTAATTTCTTTTTATTATTATAATCATTTAGTTCTAAGCTATCCTCTTCTCCTTTAATTTTATACTTACATCTTTTAATATATGAATATTTTGTTGTGGATGCTCTTGGTGGTTTTGCTGAAATTAATTAGTGTTTGAAAGGCCTGTATACTAATTATAATTTCAGTCATTTCCTATAGGTTTTTCCAGAGGTCTTCCAAACTTAAATCTATCTAAATATCAAAGACCAAAATGGAATGTTCATTTTGGTGTTTATTTTATACATGCACTGAATAACTTAGCATACCTTGAATTCTCCCTTACCTATTACTCTATTGGAAGTTTTAGATCAAGAATATTATATATCTGTTTCATTGTGCAGAACCAGACTATGCCATGAAGTAAAGTTTCCAAGATTTTTTTTGCTTGCATTCTTTCTTCTCTAAGATTAATGCCATTTATAAGAGTCTAGCCTTCAGTTTTAGATTCAGAAGCACAGTTGGTTGCTTAATTTTCCTGTATCATCAGGTATCTAAAGAGATATCAGCACTAAATATTGTTCATGAGAATCTATTCCAATCTTGGCCCCTACCGGAAGCTATTTCAGGTCTCCTTCCCTTGTTAAGCCACCTTCAAATCTCCACTCACTCTTAGCAGCTAAACTCTCCAACTACATAGGGAAGAAAAACAAAAACAAAAACACCCACTATTTCCTGGGACTGCTTAGATCTTTTATTAAAATAATTCCTTTTTATTCTTTTTATTATGGTTTGTCTACATTTGTTTTCTGCAAACAAATAAAAAGTGACTTCCTTCTTGAAATTCTCTTTGTTTTCTCGAAGCAATTAACATCATATATAACGTATATATGACAAACGAATCAAAGTGGATACCCATTTTCAAATAAAAGCATTAAATTTAAAAAAAAAATTATTGTAGATAATAAAACAGTATGTTTTGGTAACCATCTTCAGAAAAAGTTACTTCAGTGATTTGGGTACTTTTGATAAGAGTTTATATACTTCTACAACTTTTACAATGAAAAATAAATAATTTCTCTGTAATGTAAAAATTAAGATACTTAATAAAGTCAAAATGATTACGATTATGATTATAAATACCTGGTGCCCTTGGCTCATGCCTGTAGTCCTAACTACTCAAGAAGCTGAGACATGAGGATTGGGGTTCAAAGCCAGCCCAGGTAGGCAAGTCCATGAAATGCTTACCTCCACTTAACCACTAGAACATCAGAAGTAGAACTGTGGCTCAAAGTTGTAGAGTGCTAGCCTTGAACAAAAAGGCTGATGGAGCATATCAGGCCCTGAGTCCAAGCCCCATGACTGACAAGAAAAAAAAAAAAAGAAAAGAAAAACAAATTTTAATCCTTCGGTTTTCACTTATTCATTTCATTCACTCACTCAAAAGCATTATTTTTAATTTTGGTGGTATAATTATGATATTGTAGTTTTGTTTGTCATAAAGGTCTTTATCTCTTGCTATACACATTATTGTTTCCCAGCTATATGTACATTAAATACTCATGGACATAGACTTGCTTCTAAATATTAAAGGGGCTGTTGGGGTGGAATATAGAAGGAGTAAGCCTGAACGTGGATTTTGAATTGTTAAAGCTGAGCGACATTGACATAAGTGTTCATTACACTTTTTGTTCCCTTTTGCACTTAAAAAAAAGATCATTTGAACAACAATTATAAAACATATATGAAGTTGATTTTAACAATCATTGCCAGTCTCTTTCTGCTGTAACTTCTCCCACATTTTTTTAATCATCAGAGAGCAATCTTTCGCAGGCGTTCCAATAGGAAGATGTTTTCAGAGAAGGTAATCTTTTGCAGGTGTTGTAATGGGAGGAGGTTTTCAGAGAGGCTGAGAATGAGCAGATTTAGGAAAGCTTGATAGGACAATGTGTCTATTGTCCTCATGTGCCTGGGCATTCCTAAATCCAGGGAAATTTCACATTGGCATCTCATTTCCTTGTGACTTGATACAAATCTTTGTGATAGAACCCACTTCATTTCTGATAGTTTCCACCAACAGTAAACTCTAAATATTGCTAAATCATGTGTTGTGACTCACATAAAATTAAAAGAACAACCACGAACACTGTGGTTACTTTTAATGCATGATATACAGATATCTTATATAGGAAGATTCCATGTCCCCAGTTGATGTTAGTTAGTGTAGTTTGCTGGGAGCCTATCTATTCAGAGATTCCTTCCATCTCAGAATATCACACAATCTTGAAAGAATTACCATCTATTGACTTGCTAAGCCTATAAATAAAGACAACTCAGAGTAACATCTGTTGGTATAAAATTAAGAAATCATTTATTCAAATCCTTTGCTTGCTGGGTTAAAACCAGTTGACATATTTCCCCTTTGGGAAACAATAACTACTTCAGTTCAGTAGACCAATGCAAAGAATGGTTTGATTTTATGAGAAGCAACATTATCCAATCAAATGTCTTCATCATCTCATTCTGTAAAATTTTACAATTTGCATCTTTTTCTTCTCAGCCCTACATTAGTTTTTATTGTTAAACAATTGTATAAGTTGTACATGTGCATTGTTTATGCTGTTGCTATAAAGCTAATACAAAAATTTGTTGTATACTACCCCACTGAAGCATTCATTGTGAATCTTAATGCATTGAAAGATTCATTAATCCATTCACTTACTTATTCAAGTAAGTTACTATGTGCTTAGCAAAGTCCAGGGAATGGGAATGTGCTCAACCAAGAACTAAACTCCATCTGTCCTTCCTGGAATTTCCATCTCAGAATTAGTGGTTCCTATGATAGAGGGTGAAAAGATAAATCTGACTTGATAGGTCAGGGAAGAATTAGAGATCATCTCCCACACGTCAAGAAAGGCAAAGCCAAGCTCTTCTCTCCCCTGCATTTATACAGAAAATTACTTTTAAGAAGGCATGTATATGATGTAATATATTCTAATATTATATAAATAAAATTATATAAATTATATTAAATGTAATATGTCAGATATGTTATATATGTGTATTAGGGAGAGTCTGTGTAGCTGGTTTATGGTTTGTACATTCTTCCTAGGAGCCTATCTGTCTGTCCAGAGATTTTTTTTTTCAAAGTCTCAAAAGAGCTCATGATCTTGAAAGGGTTAAGAGCCATTTCCTTGCTACCTTTTGAAAAAAGACAATTCACAAGTATTAGTATTTTATTGCCTCTTATCCACACTGCATGAGGAAATGCTCAGCATCCACTTAGCGTGATGGATGTCTTTGCAAGGCCACGCTTCAGACGCTTCAGAGTCAGTTCTTTCTCATCATGGCTCATTTTCTTCTGAGCGTCACAATTAACTTTCAGGAGCATTGATGCATGGATATGAAAATGATGATGCCAACAGAAAAAGTAAGTTCTCTTGTTTAATCTTATGACAGTCAAGGGTTTGGTACAATGGTCTCAGGGAAGGATGGCTGAAGTTATTTTGCTCTTTTAAGTTTAATTCAGCCTGTTTACTTGATATTTATTTAATTTGCTACCTTCCAGGATGGTTTGGCATTATCCAAATTTCTCTTCATGACACAGAAGTAAACAAATAGATGGATCCAAATCAAAATACAATGCCAGTGCTTTCAAATGTTTTATATGTTAAATATATGTTAATAGCTACAAATATCCCATTAAAATGAACAGTAAAGACATGTTGGCTATTTTAAGTTCTGTAAAAATCTCAATTCTAAAAAAATTCTGAAAAAAATCACCATCTATAAATTCTATCATGCAGTTGAAGGAATATCTGGTTGTTATATAAATAACACTTTTCATAAGTAACATTTTATGAAATGATACATCAGCTTAGATATCCTGCTTTGTCTTTGTTGATGTTTTTTGTTTGTTTTGTAGCACTGATACTTGAACTCAGAGCCTTGCATGTGCTAGGCAATTTCTCTAGTATTTAGACCGTAATTCCAGCCCTTTTCAAGTTCAGTTATTTTTTAGGAAGGCCTCACATTTTTGTCCAGGGCAGTCTCGGTGACCCTGCAGCCTTCTGTGCCCAACACCATTTGTGGTTTATGATTATGATTATGTCATTTCAGTAAGTGTTTTTTTCCTGGACTTTTTCAAACTATGATTTCCCCCATCTCTGTTGTATATAGCTAGGATTATAAGACGAGTCAGCATGCCCAGCCCTAGAAATCCTAGTGTTGAGCCCCTTGTTGTCTTTGAGGTGTAGGTGCATTTGGCCCAACACAGTTAATCATGCTTGTAATCCAAGCTGCCAACCAAGTGGACATCTTGAAGAATGCTATGTGAAGCCAGCTAAGACAAGTTAGCAAGATCCCATCTCAACAATGAGCTGAGTGTGGTGGTGCATGCCTGAATCCTAGCTGTGGAGGACCCCTAGGAAGGAAGACCACAGTCTGTGGCCAACCCTGGGAAAAATGTGTTGGACTCTATCTGAAAAGTAACTAGCACAAAAAGCCCTGGGGGCATGGTATGAGCGATAGAGCACTCGCTTGGCAAGTCACGGGTCTGAGTCAAACTCCAGTATCATGAAAGATGACAGAGAACTTTTTTTACTAGAAATGAACTCCACACTATATGTAACTGGAAAATACATAAATATCAGCTCCCCATTGGGTGATAATCCAAAGCATACACTACTATCTGTGGGTCTCTGTAGATATAAATAAGTGTTGGCATAAGTAAACAAGAGAAGATAAATGTGTCATGCAAAAGAAATCCAAATAATTATGTAGTTACTCCACTCTTAAAGAAGTGACAACTTCACTCCCCATCTCTTCACTTTGTACATTCTGTATTGTAATTCCCTTCCAAAGTGTGGACAGTGGAAAGAAAAGAAAGTAATTTTGCAGTGGAAAAAAAAACCTAACAAGTGCTTGGTTGTTTTGGCCAGGAGATAAGGTAAGTCATTCTGACAGAGAATGCACACTGGTCACGATGTGAACAAGTGACCTTTACCATATACGATCTTCTTCAGATTCCATTTACCCCGGCCTAATCACGGAAAGCATCCAACACATTCCAGTGGAGATTTACAATAGACTTAATCAGTATTCCTCAAAATGGGAAAGTCATCCAAATCAAGAACAGTCTGAGAACTTCCCTTAGCCAAAGGAAGCTTAAGGATGAATGATGATCATGGCTAATGTGGGTCCTAAATGAGAACCCAGAGGAAGGAATAAAAATGCTTTTCTTAGGTTAAAAACAAACCAAATGTGAATCAAGTATAGGGTTTAGTTGATAGTACAGTGACAACTGTGACAAACATACTACATATTAAAAAAGCATGTACTAAGAGGACCTGGGTATCAGGCCTAGAGCAACTTGCTAATTGGTTTTCTTTCTATAAATCTAAAGCCATCCCTTCCCGCAATTTTTAAAAAATAATGTCTTCTGTCTAACTACAATGTTAAAATGTAAAGTAAGAATTTGGTTCTCATCTAAAGAAGAATGATCCTATCAATCGCTAATACTACTCTTCTCCCAAATCAATAAGCTTTTAATTTATCATTAGTATTATGTCCTACCCTTAACCCCCTGCTAAATCTCTTTCCCAATGACAACATTGCTTCCTGCTATGTAGTTTTATTTTCAAATAGGATTTTGCAATGAGTATAAAGGCACTTCATGCTTCATGTACACTTCTGAACTCTTTTAAAGGAACGAGTCTACATTTCATAATCACACGTACCAGCCAGAGATCCGAGGTCAGACACTCCTGCCAACCCACCCACTAGGTGAGGAAGCCCAACCCCAATAACCTCCCAACCCCAGGACCATTGAAAGTGTACATCAATGATACTTTAGCAGAGTCATAAACAAAGACCCTTCTCCAACAACAATAAATGGGTATGAAGCATCATGGCATTGCTTGGAATGAAGAGTGAATACACCACCAAATAAAAGTTCTCCAGAAGCCACAGACCAGGTAAAGAATTCTCATCATTAAAAGAAGTCCTGTAGAGAAGCAGTAAAAGACCTAAGATGAATACCACTGCTGGAATTGCCCGTGGCACTCAGCTTTGCCATACACCTGTAGAAGGCTTTTCTTGTTGCTTTAATGGAATAAAACAGCAAGCAATGTTCCCATTCCAAAGGGTAAAGGCACCATGCGATGGCTCACAGGACATGTACAGATTTATATGACTTCAATTGAACCTAAGGACTAATGGCTTCATAAATCATGACCAAACCTTATGGAAAGGAATGCTTTTTGGTATTTACCCATTCCTTTTCTTGGAGATAGCAGACTATGTGTGGCATATGTGTGTGTGTGTGTGTGTGTGTGTGTGTGTGTGTGTGTGTGTGTGTGTGGCCTGTGGCTTGAATTCAGGGTCTGGATACTGTCCCTGAGTTTTTCTGCATAAGGTTAGCATTCTTCCACTTGAGCCAACCTCCATTTCTAGCTTTTTTGGTGATTAATCAAGGATAAGACTCTCACAGATTTCCCTGCCTGGGCAGCCTAAGATATCAGCCTCCTGAGTAGCTAGAGCTACAGGTTTGCAACACTCCGCCTAGTACATTCATGAGGGTTTCACAAGACAAACATCTAGTGTCAGCCATTAGCAATTTACTTCCTGCTACTTGTTAGCATGGCTTTAGGGTCTAGAGGTTAGATGTGGATTTTTCTATCAGTGAATGTTGAAAAGATATACTTAAAAACACTATCATCCACATAAAGCTCCCCTATGAGCCTGCAATCCCACTTTAGCCATTTACCCAAATGATCACAAACAAGACCATACTAAAGCTACCAGCACAACTATATTTATTGCAGCATTATTTACCATAGCTAAGATATGGAACCAACCCAGATGCCCCTCAGTAGATGAATGGATCAAGAAAATGTGATATAGATAGATAGATAGAGAGAGAGAGAGATAGATAGATGTACACAATGTAATTCTATGCCTCCATCAGAAAGAATAACATCACTCCATTTGTTAGGAAATGGAAAGACCTGAAGAAATTATATTATGTGAAGTAAGCCAGGCCCAAAGAAACATAGGTCCCATGGTTTTCCTTATATGCGATAACTAGTATATGTCTGGGACAAGCAGAAAAGGTCAAAAGCCATGGACATATGACCAGATAAGATGATGTTAAGTGAAATGAACCCCAAGATAGGGACACAGTGGTTTTTTTTCTTTCTTGCTATTGTTTCTAACATATTTATAATGTACCATGTGATTTTTTTTCTTTGTATGTTCCTTCCCTACTGTATAACCCCTGTTTTCACTGTATTTGATGTCAGTCTAATTTGGGGAAGGGAAGGAAAAAACAAAATGTTTAAATAGGGATACAGGTCGACCCATTGTAACAATTAGATGTACAATACACTAGGTTGAAAAATGAACTTTACAATTTAGGCAGGGGAAGAGGGGCGGGAGGGGCTGGGTGTAATTGTGGAGGTGGGAGGGAAGGGATGGTAGGGGAAAAACAAAGGAGGAGACAACAATGCTTGATAGGAAATGTACTCATTACCTTGCTCATGTAACCCCTCTGTACAGTATTTTTACAATAAAATACGTATAAAAAATAAAAGGTGCCTTGTAATGAAAAAAACTACTATCACTTTGCTTCTTGTCATTATATATCCTAAGTCACTCCAAAGATAGTTATCTTATTTGTGATTTTACTAGACAGACTCAAATGTGCAATACTATTTCTTGTTGAGAAAAGAACTGAACAATTTAGCAAGAGGAATTTTTAGTCTCTCCTATTCAGGGAGTATCAATAATAGAGATATATCAGAATAAAAACTTCTCCATTCTCACCTTACTTAACAATTGGGTTTTATTTATGTTCAAATCCCAAACACAGGCTGGGTAAAGCTTCCATCCTTAATATATATCCTGGGACCCAGAGACAAGTCTTACAATTCAATATCAGTAGCGAGAAATAATGATGGGACTTTCTTACTTTCTCTTTATTGATCATGGAGAGAGAAAGAGAAAACAGGAAGAACCAAAAAAACAGAGAAATGAGAAGGGAAAAAAAGGGCAGAAAATAGGACATGGAACAGAGAGGGGAGAAAAAAGGAGGGTTCAGAAACATGAAGAGAGAGTGTGGACTATGGTAGATAATGAAGAAATGAAGTCAGTATACAGACATTAGAAGATGAGCCTGTCATTCAAAATTATTCAAACCACAAATGGATATTCTTGATCATAATCAACTTAAACTTCAGGAATTAAATAGGGTGTCATTTTATGCATATGATATAGGTTGTTATCTAGTAAGCATCTTGTATAACCTTGAACTTTCAAAACATTTTGTATTTTAAATACTTTTTAATTGAAGTCTGAGAATTTATTTAGTCTCCATGATGGCCATCATCTTTGTGGCCTTTCTAGTTTGGAGGTAGGCAGCAAATTCCTGCCTTTAGTAACTACTTTAATAACATAGAGGTTGACCAGGTAATAGAAGACAAAAATATCAGAAAAGCTTTATCAGAGAACACACGAGTCTATTAACGTTTACTTGAAATTTCCACCTATCAAGTTAATGATAAAAATCTAAGTTTTGGGGCTAGGAAGGTAGCTCAGTGGTAGAGCCCTTGCCTTGCATGCCTGAGGCCCTGGGTTTGATTCCTCAGCACCACATAAGCAAAAAGAAAAAAGCCAGAAGTGGCACTGTGGCTCAAGTGGTAGAGCGCTAGCCTTGAGCTGAAGAGCTGAGGGACAGCACCCAGGCCCAGAGTTCAGGCCCCATGACCGGACCCAAAAAAAAAAATCTAAGATTTATGATGAAAACATGTGAAGTTTGCTCTGGGTAAGGATAGCACTTTCGTGAGGATTCTTGACAAACTTTAAGAACTCAACTAAAAGACCACCTCGATGCCCTTGAAAGGTGTCTTCACTTCATTAATCATCAACGAACAAAAAAAACAAAAAGTAAAGGCCTCCCGCTTCTTCTTTGCTCTCATCTTCTCTGTTAAGAACCAAATTCCATGTTGTATCTGGTAGGTTTCTCCTAAAACCAGCTTGCTCAGCTGCAAAATGTCAACCTCACAAACAAAACATAAGAGATATTGCTCCAATGACAATGGTAAGACTTTATTGTGGACCCATGTACGTTATCAAAACTTTGTGTAATCCCCTAGATTCTGGTGGCCTTTTCCTTCAAACCTCTCTCTCTTGTTAGTAAACAAATGGGAATGGAGTGGAACTGAAATTATGAAGCTATGCCACTTTGTAGCAGGTCAATGGCAGGAATGGCCCAATTCAGAGCTCCAGTTGGTTGGTGGCATCTTCCAAACCTGGCCTCCATACCAAAAGTAGAACAGAACTGCAAGAAGTTGTTACTTGAAATTAAATTTTATATTAATCACACACACACACAAAAAAACATTAGCACAGTAATAGTACAATAATCTTTGTCTTCCTCGCAATCCTTTCAATAACTGGAGGATCATCTCAATATTCTTTCTATAGTCATTCAGTGTATCAGAACAATGCCACAGGTGTACACACACACACACACACACACACACACACACACACACACAGGAAGCCCTGCATTCTCCCAGGGCATCTTCAGTTTGATGCAGAAGAGCTGCAGCAGTGGTGGGAAAAGGAAATTTGAGTGACAACAGACCAAGTGAGGTAAAAATAACTGAAAAGCCTTTTGAAAAAGTAGATATTATACATTAACATTTAATTAGAAATGTCTTAACTTTCATTGCTGTGTTATTTTCCTAATTCACTCGATCTTAATCATCTAAGTAAAGTTTTAAGATGTCTGTAGTGAGTAATTGACATTTTAAGACTAATCTAATCCAGTCCTGTCCTTTGAGAAACACACACATACACACACACACACACACACACACACACACACACACACATCCTCGGAGTCTCTGAACATCTCTCTATGATTAGCTCTGAAGAAGCTTAGTGTCAATTTCTTTGGTCATTTCCATTACTTTTATTTTTTGCCCTCGAGTTCTGATTGCATGATTTGCTACTCCAGCCTCATTTTCCTTCTTTCATTAATTTTAACTTGCTTTTTCCTCTTCTAGTGCAAGTAAACCCTGCTTTAATTTAATTGTGCTTTACATTTTAAGCCACTTCAAACCCTTTGGGAGAAGGCATTTTATGCATGTGTGCCAATGTGGACGAGCACATTCTGGTAAGCTGGGGAGAACAAAGGATATATTGAGTTTTAAATAATCCCTTATGTAAGCAAGTCTGGTCTTTCCTTCAGTAATTTATTCTGGTTTTTAGTAACCTTCCCTGAACTACAAACTCTTTCTTACATAGTTACAGTGTGAGAAAATAAAATTTTTTAAAAAATGGGATTATGGTTTAAATGCATTGAGGGCAGACACTCTAAAGCTAAAGGAGGAGCTAAGCAGAAGATACACACACACGCACATGCACACACACATGCACACACACACACGCACGCACACACATGCACACACACACTCACACACACACACAAACACACACACACACGCACACATTAGTCATCTCTCCCCACCAAACAGCCTTATGGTTTCAAATTTTTGTGTAGTGATCACAGTTATAAATTGTGACTGTCCTATTCAAGGGTTTTGGTTGCAAATGACGTATATTGATTGTCTCCAAATGTGTCCAGGCATTATAATTGTCCTCCAGCACCAATTCCTCCTAGCTTTATTAATAGAACTCTCCCTCCTGAGTTGTACTTATTAGCTACTTCCCACCTGCTCTTACAGCTAAGAGAGGTTGAGTGATTAAACTCTCCAAACTCAATTGCTGCAAGCAAAAGTTACCTGCAACTTTCTTTAGAAATAAATTGCTTTCCCTCCACTGATCACTTCCTCCTTCCAAGTTATAGAGTAGGGTTGTTTGTTGGTGACCCAGCTTCAAACATGAAGAACAGGATTATGCCCGAGAGGAGGCAAGCAGCAAGGTAGAAAGATCTGCTTCCATCCTTGAAGCTGAGGATCACAGTTGCCTGACAGCTCTGAATTATTTATCTATCTCAAATCTTTCAGGACAGAAAAAATCATGTATTTGTGAGATGTTTTTACATGCATGTATCCTGCAGCATCTTAACTTGTTGTTCTCTTTAATTTTTATAGTAGGATTTTTTTAGCTGTGTTCCAACTGAATACTTTCATGATTAATTGTAAAGTTCACTCTCTCTCCTCTGACTTTTTCAACAGTATCATCTGAGATATTTGTTATTTCAATTTACATTTTGTCTCTGTCTATGTCACTCCTGGGGCTCGAACTCAGGGTCTGGCAATCTTATTCTATTTTTTTGTCAGTCACGGGGCTTGAACTTGGGGCCTGGGTGCTTTCCCTGAGCTCTTCAGCTCAAGGCTAGTGCTCTACCAATTGAGCCACAGCACCACTTTCAATTTTCTGGTGGTTAATTGGAGATAAGAGTCTCACAGACTTTCCTGCCTAGGCTGGCTTTGAACCACTATCCTGAGTAGCTAGGATTATAGGTGTGAGTCACCGGTACCTTGCAACCTTGTGCAATCTCTTTGTTCATATCTTGCACTCTTTTACTTGAACAACACCTTCTGCTCCAGATTTTGTTGCTCCAGATTTTGAGATTACAGTCTCATGACAGGCTGGCTTCAAACCACGGTCCTTAAATCTCAACCTCTTAAGTAGCTAGGATCATAGATGCGAGCCATCAATGCCTGGTAAACTAATTTCAGTCGAATTTTATTTTTGTTTGGTTTTTGGTGTTACTGATGTTTGAACTCAGGACTTCCTGATTGCTAGGCAGGTGCTCGACCACTGAGCTACATTTCCAAACTCAATTTAAAATTTTTATTTCTGTTGTTTGTTAGATTTACCAGGCACTTTCTGTGGTTACACTTGAACCATGACTGTATTCCTAGGATATCGCTCAAATATCAAATATGAATTATATTCTGTAGCTAAGCTGTGCTGTGTTAGGCTCCAATAATGTACTATTAGTAAGTTATTCAGAAAGGTGAATAGATATAAATCAAATAGTCCATTTGCAGCTTTTTGTAATCTAAGAAAACTCCTTCTTCCCTAGTAGGGTTCTTTCTATCAAACACTCCAGCTAGTCTCACCAAACCATTACCATTTCTCCACCAATGTTCTTGATAACTTCACCTTCTCTCTCTCTTTCATGTGTGTGTGTGTGTGTGTGTGTGTGTGTGTGTGTGTGTGTGGTGTGTCGGTCGGTCAGCCGGTCGGTCCTGGGGCCTGAACTCTGGGCCTGGGCACTGTTCCCTCAGCTCTTCAGCTCAAGGCTAGCGCTCTACCACTCGAGCCACAGTGCCACTTCTGGCTTTTTCTGCTTATGTGGTGCTGAGAAATCAAACCCAGGGTCTCATGCATGCGAGGCAAGCACTCTACCACTGAGCCACCTTCCCAGCCCTAACTTCACCTTCTCATACAAGCATTCTTGCCTCTTAATACGGTTTCACTGTCATCTGCCTGGGTCAGTTCTTTCTACATTAATTGTATTAGTACCTTATTTTAAAAGAAGTTGTGGTTGCAATTTGCAGAAGAGATTGATTGGAACCTTCCTGGAGGTTGAAATAATGGTTTATGCTTTTCAAGAATTTTCCTTTCCTATTGCTTTTAATCAATACATTTCAGGACTCCAATTATACATTCTTTTTTTTCTTCTTTGCCTCTCTTTCAACCACTTTCTTTATGACTCTATTTAACTTGTATGCTATTTTCATTATTTTCTAAAGTCTAATTCTTCCATCTTTGTAGCTTTTCTTCAATGTCGTGTGGAATTTTATCAATTGCATTTACTCTTCCTTAGACAACTTTTCATTTAATCTTTATATCTAACATTATTTTGTGGTCTAATCTTTATTTGTAGCATTTTATTTTCTTAAATTTCACCTCAGTATGCAATAAACTCTTGTTTGGTTACAAAATTCCCTTTTAGTCAAATTTCTTAGGTTTTGGTTCCTCAAGTTTTTAAAGTTAATCATAGATAAGTAGGGAGTTAGACACATAAATATTGTTTTGCCATAAATAGGATCGGTAATTTAGGGTTAGCATATTAGAATACAGATTTTTTTTACAGTCTTCAGTCAGTGAACAATTCTCTACCAATTTAGGGGAGAAAAGAATGGAATTGAAAAGCAAATGAATTGAAAAAGATAGACAGGAAAGTTATATTCCTCTGTTTTTAATTTTTAATCATAATACATGTGTTACTCTTGCTCACTTTTTTCTGTACTACTTAGTTTACAAAAGACACCACTTAATTCTTTCTAAGTCATTTATCTTGATATATGACCTTCATAAAACTGACTTCTTAAATCCTTAATGTGTGCTTAATATTTTCTCTATAAATTCTGCCCTATTGTGTTTCAGTATTTTTACATCCGTGTAGACTACTATTTTGGTATTAGGAGTTTATACTGTTGTTGTTGTTTGGATTGCCACATAATCTTTTCCTTAAAAGAATTTCCTTGTAATTATGACCCAGAAGACTGTGTCAGGAATAACCCTGATTAAGAATACTTATAGGGATGGGCATTTGGTATATACCTATGGTCCTAGCTACCTGAAAGTTAGAGGTTAAGAGGATAATGGTTTGTGGTTTTTAAGGCCAAACATGGAAAATGCACAAGATCCTTTCTGTAGAGCAAAGTACATGCAAAAGCCTAAGGTGTGGTTCAAGTAGTTGAACAAACTTAAGGCCTAGATTTCAAACCCAAGTAATTTCAATCCCAAGTAGCGTCAAAAATAAAATAATAATGCTACCTACACCATACACGTGTATAAAAGTATCCTAAAGACAGCCAGTATTTTATACAATTTATATATGCTTTATACTTTTTTTAATGTCAAGAAAAAAATGAATGGAGGAAGATAACTTGCTATGCCCTTCTGTCACTCTGCTTTCAATCTGTTTTGCTATTTAGTTTTGATTTGTGTCTTTCTCTGCAAAGCTGAAGATGAATTTACACTGTCAAATTTTTTATATACCATATTGGCAAAGAAGAAGACCTGTCCTTGCAGTCTTTAAAAATAGTACTTCCTCTATGGGCCAGCAAAGAATGTGTGAATTCCCATGCTTTTGCTGAAGATTAGCCTGAGCCCATTCAACAACTAGTCAAATAATAATAGTAAAATGAAGTCAAAGGTCAAGCAGACTCAGGTCAAGGATGAAGTCAAAGGTGAATCCACTGTGAAGCAGAATCAAGTCAAGGTTTCTTCCATCACTTGACCCTGTGAGCTCCAAATCTGATGGAAGTTTTAATCTAGGTTTCTTTGGGGATGTTTTAAGTGGCCTTTAGTCCTCTAAGCATGGTCCTAAGTGCATAGCTGCAAATACCACTGCAGAAGCTGAAAGTTTGCATTGCATCACGCATGCGTTGCTAAGCTGAGATCCTCTCTCACAGGCACCAAGATGCCACTTTACAAGGACTTCAGATCTGCGAACAAACTCTTGGGATTTTTCTAATGAGCTATGACTTTCAAGCATGCTTCAATCTTTCCTCTGCATGTATTTTGTTTCAAACGTTAGAAATCAAATCGCGGCTCAGTAGGCTAAGCTATGACATGTTCTAGTAAGCTACATTTTATTTCAATTCCTAGCATCTCATGATCAGAAAGCTCATGATCAGACTCACTTTCAGCAAGGATATTTACTTCTGCTTAATGATCCTAATGTTTGGGAACCTTTTCCACCAGGCTTCCAATGATCACAGGCCATTTATTTGTATCTGACATCTTCCATAATTTAGTAGCATTAAAACCAGAGAGCCCATTTTAACTGAATTGTTTTCAGTTAGCACCATCAGTTACAGGAAATACTGTTTAGAAATACCAGCGGCTCCCTCCACAAATGACTTTTGAGACCTTAGAAAGGACATGCCTTTGATGTCATCTTATAAATGATAGGCTAATGATGAATAAATTAAGCACAATAAACCTACCTTAGCATTTATTTCATTTTGATATATAAAAGAATTGATGGCATCTTAAAACTTGCATTTAGTATGGGCCACTCAAGCAGACAAGGCAAACCTTTAAAACCACTCATGCTGTTCCCTGGTAGTGTATTGAATCCAGAATTGTTCATGCCTTCCAGATTTTAAAAGGAATTATTTCTGATCTATATTTATATTCTTTGCTATTTGTTCCAGTAACCTTGGATTCCATCCCCACACATACTGCTCAGATTTTGTTACTGGGTTTTTTTTTTTCTTTTTCTTTTTTTGGCCGGTCATGGAGCCTGAACTCTGGGCCTGGGCGCTGTCCCTCAGCTCTTCCGCTCAAGGCTAGTGCTCTACCACTTGAGCCACAGCGCCACTTCTGGCTGCTGAGGAATCAAACCCTGGGCTTCATACACGCAAGGCAAGCACTCTACCGCTGAGCCACCTTTCCAGCCCTGTTATTGTTTTTGTTTTTGTTTTTACTAACACAAATAAAGAACCATGACCATGTTCTTTGTTCAGACACTGCACATCTAATTCTACCTACAACTCTTGAGAGAAAAAGAGCAAGAGGGAAGACAATGGGAGAAGCTGAAGTCTCTTTGCAAAGTAGATAAAGGAGACATGTTTTCTTTTTATTTTAAATAAAGCTCTTTCTTTAGAGAAAGAAAATGAGAAAATGAATTTAATTAAGGTGACAAAGTGGGCTGGGCATCCTGGGAAATTTCTGGAGCTTAAATTCTTCCAAATGTTCCTGTTCTCAGGAGCTCCTCGTGAGCTGAGTGACCTGGAAATATTACCTGTGGAATCGGTGTTGTGATATGACAAAGAGTAGAATCCTTCCCACCTTTTGTTCTTCAATGAATGACCTCAGCATGGAAAATAGAAAATGTATAATGTCATCCTGGCAGGTTCTTGGTTTTCAGTTTGTGTGTTGAAATAAGAGTGAGATCATTTGACCTTATTATTCTTTTTGACGGTTTCCAGTGTTGGTAGATGGGGGTCAAGCCAACCTGAAGAAATTTAAAAGAATATTTGGTATGATACTACTTTGTGGTAGAGCTTTCATACACACACCAGGTCCCAACAGACAATAATTTAACAAACTTTGTTCCAGATAGAGGCTCTCAGGCCTGTAGATGGAGATGTGCTGAGTTTAACCTGCTTTCATACATGTTGGCTATTCACCATTAGAAGGAAAGGGTTTTGAGAGCTGCTGGCATCATGATGATGAGGAAAATGTGGATTCAAATGTAACCATAGTGGACACCAAGTTCTGTCAAGTTCAGCTAGAAGGCCTCATCTCCTCTGAAGCGCAGGAATTTGAAATAAATGCTTGTGTTGAAAACTATTGACCTTTATGTCTAAGTAGAGATAGTGCCCTGCTGAGTTTTTATCACTGCCACTAATGGCTACATCTTAGAATTAGTCAAATAACTTGAGAACAACACTTGCAAATATAGCCAAAGCCAAGGGAAGCTACAAATGGCCAAGAATCCAGCACAGAAATGATCTTCTTAGGACCGTAATTTATTATAAGCTCAATTCTACTAGAAACATGCTACCATCCTACTGTGCTTCACAATAGCCAGGAACGCACAGAGCCCACTCTACCTTCATGTTTGTCTCAGCCTTAACACAAGCTCCAGTCTCCGCTCTCATTCGCCACTATTCCATCACGAAAACCAAAACCATTCTGTCAGCCGTCCAAAGTCACATGTGTCTGTACTAGAGGCCAAAAATTAGAGGGAAGGAATAGTTGCCTTCCCATGGCTGTCTCAATTTCGCAATTCCCGCCAAAAATAATAGACAATGAAATTCTGTGTAGCCATAAAAAATGAAAAATGTCTACTGCATGTCCCTTAGCCTCAAGCATAGAGACCGTAGAGCGAAACTCACAGTCTTATTGTTAAGCCAAACCATAGCTAAGCCATACACTGGCGGTGGTAATGGCTACCACACATTAACTGTGTGCCAAACACTAGATTAAGAGCATAGCAGATATTTTCATTATGGATAATGTATCCCATGGATAGAAATTTCTTGGGAAGGGTAAATAACCTGCTTGCACAGCTCATAAATGTGGAAAAGTCTAGAAAAACAAAGCCAGAAAGATTTCCATGATTCCCATTTCATTTCTATAAAACTATGAGACCTGCATTTTGTTAAGACACAGAGAGTTAGTGACTGCACAAGAGTCATCCGAATTCCACCTCAGATGTGACTTCCACAAGTAGTTATTATTTTTAATTACATTCTTGTTTTATTTTAAGCCAGGCTTTGCTTCTTCAGCTCACAAATAAAGACAACTGGCTTTCTCCAACATATTAGAAAATCAGTTGTTAATTCACACAATTTTTTCTCTCTCTTAACAAAGTATGCCATTTGTATTCTTTTTTGTGTATTTTTTATTGTGAAAATACTGTACAGAGGGGTTACAATTACATGGGCAAGATAATGAGTACATTTCTTATGAAGCATTGTAGGCTCCTCTTTTGTTTCCCCTTCCCATCCCTTCCTATCCTCCCCCAGCCCCCCACCCAATCCTCCCCACTACCCCCTCCCCCCCACACCAAAGTTGTAAAGTTCATTTTTCGACATAATGACTTGTACATCTCATTGTTGCAATGGGTCCACCTGTATCCCTAGTTAAACAAGTTGTTTTTCCCCTTCCCCTCCACAAATTATACCAACATCAAATACAGTGAAAGCAGGGGTTATGCCATGGGGGAGGGACATACAGAGCAACAAAGAAATAATCTTATAAATGTGTTAGAAACAATCACATGAAAGGAAAAAAACATTCAAATACATATTTTAGGGTTCATTTCCCTAACATCACCTTATTTGACCTTTTCTGCTTGACTCAGACATTTACTAGATATTGCAAATAAGGGAAACTATGAGACCTATGTTTCTTTGGGTCTGGCTTACTTCACTTAATATAATTTTTATTCTGATTTATTTCATCTCTTGGTTAGTTAAATCTCTAAAGTTTGGTGGGGTTTTTTTTTGAGAGAGAAAAAAGTCATTTTCCATTTTCCCTAGGTCTTGACAGCTTATAGAAATTGCTTAAAGGTGTGTGTGTGTGTGTGTGTGTGTGTGTGTGTGTGTGTGTGTGTGTCCAAACACTGTTTGCAAACACTGGTGTACTTTCTTGCTGTTTTTGTTATTGCTGTTACCAGAGTTCCTTACAGGCCTGAAAGCTAGTTACACGGTATTACTTACCAAAGCTTTGACAACCTGCAGAAAGAAGAGAAGGGTGGAAAAAACAGCCTCATGGACCAAACCCACATGTTGAAACTCTCCTTTGGTCACCAGCTAGTTATGTGGCATTGGGGATGTGCTCGAGTTCCCTGAGGTTTTATTCTAGTGTGTATGTAACAGAATAAAAAGGAGGCCATGCATGGCATACAGCTAGGACCCTAACACCAACTCAGTGCACAATGGTAGCAACGGTCACTGTCTCATGAAATCATTCCCAGAGGTGATTCAAAATTAGATATTAATGCTGTAGTTACTCAAAATAACTGAGCTGGCCATTGCCAAGAGTAGTTTATCTGAATCTCCCAAACACCAACTGCAGGATTAAAGCATTTCTTATCATGCATTCCCTTTCTACCTGCCCGGTGTTCCCCACTTTACAACAGGGGCAGGGGGCTTCATTCTGAAGAATTCTTTGTAAACATTGGGATGTACGTCAGAAAAGCCAGGTATTCATTCACATGGCTTCAGTGGGAATCCTCAAAAGAAACCTGTAAGAAATCACATCCATGTGTTAGCTGGAACCATTTTCATACCTATTTTTTTCAGCCCCTAGAACCTAAAACGTATGGTGTCCTCAGAACTGGAAGTCACATATTTTTAGTAACCTTATACATGACCCATCATATTAAATAATGGAATTACTGAATAAATAATGAACCAGCTGGCCAAAGTGTCTCATAGTTGGTGAATAGCACGTCATGTCACAGCCATGTAGAAAGTTCACAGAAGGTTGGGATTTCTCTTCTTTCATGTATTACCTTGCACCTTGACTACCAATTCCAAAGAGACAGGGAATTAGTGATGTCAGTGTGAAGAACTGGAGACTGATTTTCCTTTGAACTTCACAGACTGCCATTGGCTGTATAAGCAGGAAGTGAGATCATACCTATTCATGAGACAAACAAGATGGCATGTCCTAGGCAGAGAGAAAAATACTCATGACCTGGTTACATTCAGAAAGATTGCTCACTGCCTTGAGGCCTTTCAGAAGTACATAGGACATGTATTTGAAATAGCACATGCAGAAAAGTATCTGAGGCCCTACGGCTAAGCAATATTGAAGCATTTAGGTAGGACTGGAAGGGATACCAAAAAAAAAAAAGATTTTCATACTAAAGCAGATAAGTTAATGAACTAAATGACTTCAAAAGCGTAATTGAGATAAATCATGCTTCAGTCCCCTAATATCAAAAGACAGGGAATTATAAATATAGGAATTTGGGGTCTTGAATAACATTTTCACTGACTAGTTATTACTATTCATTTTCTAATTTTTTTAACTCAAAGTGATGTGCAGTAGGAAAGATGTTCTCAGACCTCATTTGCTTATTTTTCTTCTATAACTTAAGTACATCATACAAAATAAATCTACTTGCCTCTAACACACATTCTATTAGACATCTGGAAAGCATTTGAGGTTACACTTAATGACCCTCAGTTGAAAGACTTGAAATACAAATGGTGATGTTCCTTGAAAACATGGCAAAGAAAGAAAATGAAAATGTTCTTGTTTTCTTTCCTAGATGCATTTTCTTGTCCTTATAGAAGACCAACCAAGTGGACGCAGCACTCAGCAGAGTTCGTACTAGAATGACGTTGGTTTACACAGTCAGTCAGTACTAACATTTAAAAGAGGTTTTTTATTTAAAAAAAAGTATGTCTGGATTCTGCAATCAAAATTGTAAAAGCCCATGGGCTTTTGCCTGTAATCCTAGCTACTCACGAGGCTGAGATCTGAGAATCGTGGCTCAAAGCCAGCCTGGGCAAAAAAAAAAAGTCCAAGAGACTCTTACTTTTAAACAGCCAGCAAAAATCCAGAAGTGGAGTATACCTCAATGGTAGAGCTTTGAGCCTTGAGCACAAGACCTCAAGGACAGCGTCCAGGCCCTAAGTTCAAGTTCCAGAATTGGCACACACAGACAGACACAAAAAAGCACAGACAGACAGATATAGATAGATATAGATAGATAGATAGATAGATAGATAGATAGATAGATAGATAGATAGATGATATAGACAGATGTATACATACAATTTAAGCATATACATATATACAATGTATATATAAACACACCTATATTAGACACAGATACATAGATAGAGAATATGAATATAAATGTGGGACTTTGAGAAGGGGAGGGGGAATTCATGAGAAGGAAGGAGAATGATGAGGAACAAATAATGCTGAAATCCATAATGTCTATGTATGACGCTGGTGTAAGGATATTATAATATATGCACTTGTGAATTATCACAGAGAAACTTTTCATACAATTAATATATACAGAGTATGTTATACACATATATGAAAATAAAACAATGAAACTTAGTGGAAATTGCTCTAATAAGAGGTCATAAGGGGGCGTGATAGAGGTGGTAAGTTCCCTTAGGGTTCTCAAGCCTCTGTCTCAACAAATGACTGGATGCTATTACACCAGCAACAGGGGAAGTATCCCAGCAACACCGGGAAGCACAAGCAAGACCAACGAGCAGAGCTAAATGTCCTGACTAAAAGTAAGCTTTGGTTGTGATTTTCTGATTGTTGGAAGCTAGGAACTAAACAAAATGGAGCTTACTAGAAAAGATAGCTTAGCTTACTAAGCATCCATTGAGACCCTGATTAGAAAATGACCAATGGCAAAAGAGTCTATAAGCATGGATTCTTTGGTAAAGCACCTGCCTAACAAACTTGAGGCACTGTGTTCAAGCCCCAGCACTGCCAAAATGCAGCAACAAAACAATAGTAACCAGTATGCTTGATCCTTATTGGATGCATTTTACTCCCAGTTCTTCAGTACCACCTTCCTTGATGGAACTTAGTTGCTTAAACCACCCGCTAGAATGGCGGGTCCAGAGGTGAGCTGACAGTCCATCGCACTATGACAAGGAACGTCACCCAAAGCCGCCACTGCCAGACAGCAGGGGAAGCCCCAGCAGGAGCCGCCAGGTCTGCACTCCTGGGGCCATTTCTTTACATACTTTATTTTTTCTTCGTCTGTCATGGGACTTGAACTCAGGACCTGGGCTCTGTCCCTGAGCTTTTTTTCTCCAGCCTAGTACTCTACCACTTGGAGCCATTTCCGGTGTTCTGGTGGTTAATTGGAAATAAGTCTCACAGACTTTCCTGCCCAAACTGGCTGCATGAACTGGCTTCAATCTTATCCCCCTTGGTAGCTAGGATTACAGGCGTGAGCCCCGGGGCCCTGATCTTGCACCCCTCTTAAAAGAATGCTCTCAACCTTCTATCTTAAATCTAGCTGTTCAATGTTATCTTCATATTTACAGTGCTATTCCAGGAATTTCAGAAAATGAAGGGTTACCTCTATTCCCTTTTCCTTCATTTTCTTTTGCATTGCATCTTCTTTTTTATCTTCCTTTCTTTTAAACCCAATCTGTTCAGCCCATGGAAGGAACCCAGCCAATGATGAACTCATTCTCTTTTGAATTGCCCCAAACAATTGAAGTTCCAAAGCTCCTCAATCATGAGCATGTTAAAGACTCTTCTCCTGGCTTAGCTTCTCAAGAGCCTGATAAATAAAGTGGAATGATCTCTTACTAAACTGTATCCAAATACTGATAAATAGAACATCATGGATAGAAATGATTGATGTATACTTAACATCTCTGATACCAGTTTCTAAATTACTAGTGAGAAGAGTTTACTGAGCACAGAATCAGTAATGCGGCACAAGAATCTCTACTAAAATTCCTCATGGGAAAGGACATATTTTAAATGTGCTGCAACACAATGTGATATACTAAAATTTATTCTGGGAAGAAGGCAGCTAGGATTCATCAGACTGCTTAAAGAATTAAGAACTCCTATTCCAGTCTAGCTAGGCCCATGCCTCTAATCTCAACTTCAAAACCTAGAGGTCAAAGATAAGAGAATCAATGTTTTTAAGGCTAGTCTTGACAGAAAGGCAGTGGGACTTCATCTCGATCAACAGGCAAGGTATAGGACATACCTTTGTAATATGGAAGGCACAAGATAGGAGGATCACAGTCCAGCCTGGCTTCAGGGGAAAAAAAACCAAAAACACAACTATCATTTGTATGCTTTTTAAAAAGGAAAAACAAAAAGCTAAAGTGAAAAGAGCTAGATCCCTGGCTCAAGTGGTACAGAGCCTGCTCAGAGAACCTGAGGATCTGAGTTCAAATTTCAATACCACTACCACATCAACCAATCAATCAATCACAGCCAGTGGTACAACCTACATATGTCCTTGGAAAGAGAGGGGAAAGGTTGCCCAGGTCAAGACTTGAGGAGTAAGTAGGACAAACCTCCATATCCCAGCACCCCCTCAAAGAGAAGACATGTGGCAGACTGCTTTTGAAGTCAGAGGAGCAAATATTCTAGCTCCGAGCAAATATTCTAGCTCCGAGCAAATATTCTAGCTCTTACAAAGTATTGATCCATCTGGTTTCTTTCATCACTTAAACTGGGGGAAATTATCCTTTTTTATCTAGGAGGAAATTAACCTTTTCTCTCTATCCTAAGTGTTGAAACTATGATTGTTTTATTGCCTCCAACAAGAGAGTTGATCAGCAGTCTTCTATTTGAGCTTACTTGACATTTATTAAAATTATGAAATCAAAATCCAGCCAGGTGCTTGTGGTTCACACCCATATTCCTAGCTACTCAGGAGTCTGAGATCTGAGGATTGAGGTTCAAAGCCAGCCTGAGGAAAGTCCATGAGCCTCTTCTCTATAGTTAAACAGAGAATAGCTGCAAGGGGAGGTGTGGCTCAAGTGGTAGAAGTCCAGCATTGAACAAAAAAAGTCAAGCAAGAACAAGAAGCCTGAGTTCAAGCCCCAATAGCAGCACACCTCCCCCCTAAATCCAAGCTCCCGCCTTTGTTTCCATCAAGCAGTTTGGGTAAGAACTTGAATAAAACTATCCACAAGTCCTAAGTTTAGACCTGTCCCCCTCACATGTGAAGACACTGAGACATGTGTCACTGACACCCAAAGAAAACAGTAATTCAAGAATGGGATTGAAGCATAGCTTTGCATCCATTCAGCGTTTAATTGAATATAGAACAATGGAAACGACTCAGGTTGTAGCTCTCGATTTGATAGAATAAAAAAGCAACCTAAAGTATTACAGTGGAAAATGTTCTGCTATCCTAATTATCCATTTTTCACCTGCTTCTAAGGTTGAGTAATGTTGACCTCTCTTGTGGTTAGGAAAATAGCCAAGAGTGTTCAAGATGTGAAATTCAGTATTTCTTTGGTGGGTAGGGGGGGTGCTTTGAAGTATTCCTAGCATTTCATTATCCTCTAGGGCTCTGAAATATCTTGTGTTTCTCCAAGTTGTACTCAATCTGGAATCCATTATGTATTTTATTTTATTTTATTTATTTATTTTAGTTTGGTGGAAAGTAATTGAACAACAGTTAGTATTCAAAATTAAAACCATGTTTGCTCAAGTTGAAATGCTAGAGAACAGCAAAGGTGTGTGATCACATGAAGCTATCCTGATTAAATAACCTTTTAGAACTCATCCAGTTTTTCTTCAGCCTCTTAAATGTTTCCAGGTCATTTCTTTTCCATTCTTCATCCATATCCTGTGGGGTGAGACGTGGTTGAAGTCAGATGACAGATGTGATTTCTGGGAAAGAGGAGGAGACGTTTCACATGTAACTCACACTTCGAAGCATTTCCAGAAGCATACTCTTTGGAGGAGAATGTTTGCTGTGTTTCTCTGTTTCCATAGGATACGTGTGGCTGCCGGCAGGCACCGTGAGAGAAGCCGAAACCAGCTTAGGTCACCCATTACCCTCAGTTCAGTGAGAGCACAGTAAGAAGCCACAGACATAATTTAATGAGAGAAAAAAATCCTTCTATCACTCTTTTCCTATACTTTCCTTTCTAGGCAACTCAAAACAGATATTCAGAACATGAACATGATATATATTGTAAGCTGCGTTAACCCTACATTTGCCAATATAAAAGCAGATGCCTAAGCTGAGTGTTGATGGCTCACATCTATACTTTTCCATACTTTATACAAGGCACACTGCAATCATCAGTAAGGTACTTGAAAATTGGAAAAAGAGTAATTTATAAACAAATAAACATACAGCACGAACTCCACTCTGGAGCCAGAAGTCTTACATTGAAATCTTGATCACGGCATCTATGTTTTCTTGGTGCAGAGTCTTCCATAGGCAAAATGTATTAGCCAATAATACTTCTCATGAAGTCATTATAGGCCTTAAATTAATAATTGTTACATGTCACTTAGGACTCTGTCTAGCATACAGCAAGTGCTAAATCACCCCTATCTATAATTCATGATGAACTTTTGAGTCAGACTGTACAATACATGGGTTAGTAATCATGTCCCAAGGAATTACACTTTGAGAAGAACAAAGAGTTGGTCATGAATAACGAATAAGCTGCAATTCAAAGGGACTTCAGACATTATCAACATGGCCCCATTATCTTACCCTTGGGAAAGAAAAGCCTAAAGTCACAGAAGGTTGGAAGTTCTTCCAGGTCCCTCACTCTTACATGGTAGGGCATTTTAGAGAGTGACCCCAAGTACCTAGCAGCAGGGACAGAGCCCAATGGAAAGTGTTTGACTTCAAAGCTAGATGTAATCACCAAGCCCAGACATGGTGAGCAAGTCAATGTCCTTCTTTTGGTTTCCATCTGGGGAGAAAACAAATTAAACTATTTTCTAGGGCCTTTCCTAGTTCTCACAATCTGCAGCTCTACTCATTACCATTCTCCTTGGGCACATGCCTGGAAATAAACTAGAAACATTTGTGGTGTGGGAGAAGCTGAGCTTCTTAAAGTCAGAACAGAAGATGTAATGTTTCCTACATCCAGACTTTGACCTTCCTGTGTTCTTTCCCAGTCTTTCCAATACAGACATCTCTTTGAAGTCCCTCTGACACTGTTGTGTCACAGGAATCAGTTGTTCTAATGCCCCAGACTTTGGTCCCCACACAGCCCAGAACAAGCCTTAAGCAGATGAGATATCTCGTCCACAGGTTCCAACCACACTTGAACACAGCCAGAGAATCATGACACCTACCAGCTCTATCACCATCACTTACTTAAGCCAGGGGAGAATTTAGGATGATGGTTCAAAGCCATCACTACTCTCAAGCTAAATTATCAATTCATTTGGAAGATATGTTTATTCCAAGTTGTCAGTCCTTGAAGAAAACCCTTGGGGAACTTAGAATCTCATCTTTTCTCACCATTACAACTCTGATAAGTGCTTGGATGAAAATACACAGGTAGGACACAGTGTGAGATTCTTCGCTGCTCGAAAGGATGATGTGTTATCTGTGTTCTAGAAGTTGAGTTTAAGATTGGGGGACTGGGAAGTGGTGCTGTGGCTCAAGTGGAAGAGCACTCACCTTGAGCTGAAGAGCTGAGGGACAGCGCCTGGCCCACAGTTCAAGCCCCATGACCGACAAAAAGATTGGGGGACTGGAGCAAAGGAATTGGCCAAGTATAGTTCCTCTCATACCCATTCCAATGACTGCTGACCCAGGCAAAGGAAACAACATGAGAAAAAGACATTGAAATGAGGGTACGAACTAGAAGTTAATCTGGTACTGAGGTGCAAAGTAAGATCATCACAAGTTTGAAATAAATCAGAGAAAAAGTTCTCTCATTCACAGAAGATCCATGCCTCCCTCAGTTTCTTTTCCTCCATTTTATTCAATACAGAGAAACCACCTCATTGTCTTGGCTGCACCTCTCTTACTTTAAAGCTGTTTTTTTTTTTATTTTGTGAATCATGGGGCTTAAACTCTGGGCCTGGCGCTGTCCCTCAGCTCTTCAGCTCAAGGCTAGTGCTCTACCACTTGAGCCACAGAGCCACTTCCCGTTTTCTGGTGGTTCATTGGAGATAAGAGTCTCACGGACTTTCTTGCCCAGGCTGACTTTGAACCATGATCCTCAGATCTCAGCCTCCTGAGTAGCTAGGATTACAGATATGAAGCCACTGTTATTCAGCCCTCTCTTACTTTAAAATGCATGAAGCTACTGCCAGAAAACTTAACCAAAGGCTAACCTTAACAGCTTCCCCCAAATGCTCTTTCGTCTCCTGCTGGAGAGCTACTTTGATGATGCAGTTTGCATCATCAAAGTCTATTGACATACATTTCCACCAATTGTTTTCTCCAGATGGTATATTTTCCTATAGAAATGGCTCTGCAGATTACCTGCTGCTAGTGAGTTCCTCATGCTGTCTTGTGTCTTCCAGGAAGAATGATCACCAGAGAAATTAACACAGTGTTTCACAGAAGTAACTCTTGAATGAAACACTTACTTAGATACCTGCACACCCTGTATATCATTTCCATATATAATTCCATACAGAAAAGAATTGCATATTCACTAGAAAATAACAATAATTTGGGGAAATAACCTCATCCCTAGACACACCAGCATCAGCAGGGTACGTTGACACAGTGTTGACTCCTTCCTTCTCTCTCTTACAAACATGGGTCCTTAGATGGTGAACTGATGCTACAGAAGAACAAGGTTCAGAAAATGTCAGATCTCTAGCATGTCTCTGGAATGATGATCTGATTGTAAATGGTAACATCTTCAATCTCAAGTTAGAAAATCCAACGATAAAAAGCACTAAAACATGCGCGCACATGCGCGCGCGCACGCGCACACACACACACACACACACACAGAGGAATGTATCTTCACAATGACAAACGCAAGTGTGATAGAGAGGTTTAATAGATCCTGGAAACTGTAGAGTTTTGGAAGTTGAACAATAATTATGATGTACAATGACCTACATTTTAGTGAAGTTGTGAGAATTAACATCATGTCAGTTTGTTGGACTATTGTGCTCATAGTCTGTTGGAATAAATGCTGTGTTAGACTCAACAGAAGTGCATGAAATAACACACCAATAACAAGGAATTGGTCTGGGAAAAAATTCTAAGAACTAATCGTTTGGATCCAAGCACATTCTATATCATTTCTGTACTTTTCCCTCCTTAATTGGCTTTAGGTCACATGGTCTCCACATGATAGAAGCTCCTGATTTCTGCAATCCACAGTTCTAATGAATTCTGAATTTTTACTCTTGAAAACACTGGTTGAGAAATTAACATTCTAAGGAAAATTAAAGATAATAGTATGCGTTATATGCTTATACCCCTAGTAATGTAGATGATTTCCCTCACATCCTATAACAATTTAGGAATGTCTGAGTCTTGCTCAACGTTTTGTTTACACAGAGAGAAATCAATCTCTGTAGGCCTCATATTCTCATCTGAAAAGTATTTAACACAATGTGCTATTAAAAAAGATGTATGATCTAGGAAGGTGACTCAGTGGTAGAGTGCTTGCCTTGCATGTATGAGGCCCTGGGTTCGATTCCTCAGCATCACATAAGCAGAAAAAGCCAGAAGTGGCACTGTGGCTCAAGTGATAGAGCACTAGCCTTGAGCTGAAAGACTAAGGGACAGCGCCCAGGCCCTGAGTTCAAGCCCTATGACCAACAAAAAACAAAACAAAACAGCAGATGTGTATAAATGCTCAGGACATCCTTTCACTTGCTAGTTCTTTCCTCCTTCCTTGAAGAATGTGAGATTCATCATGGGCTTCACATTGTAATTGATTTTAACAAGAAGACTGGTTTGGAAGAGGGACAGGGAAAAACACCATTGCGGCTTCCTTGTACTGTGTGTGTTCTCTGTTAGACCCCGGTCAGGGGCTGTTACTCACCTCAGCATCTGATGAGATGTCAGACCACCACTCAATGATGGACCCACAGCAAAGGCTTCCCCTCTACAAGCTTCATTTCTCTCTGCTAATAGATCAAACACAATGGCAATTTCCTTTGCATATGCTTTTCATGCAGCCTCAAATTAGAAAGTGACAGTGAAAAATAATAGCAGCTTGAAGTCGGGTTAGTGCTTAATAATCGTTCACTTCCATTTTTATTCCATTTAAATCTTGACATTCCAATTCCGAATATCTAAAAAGGACTTAAATATATTTGGTGGGGAGGCAACACTGGGGTTTGAACCACACTAGCTCGGCAGATAATCTACCAATTGGGTCAGACCTCCAGCCCTTATTTGGATTCATTCACTTTTTGTATAGGGTCTTGCATTGCCCAGGCCTCTAAACCTCCCTTATAGCTGAGATCACAGATCACAGATCTGAGCCCCCACACCAAATGGCCTTGACTCACCTGCCAAGTTCCTGGCACTGCAGGTATGAACGTCTGGAGCCAGCCTGCATTTTATAACAGTAGATGTCAGGGGAGTGGTCCACGGGAAGGAAGTCATGCTTGCAGACATTCTGAGAAGGAGTTCTAGGGGGAAAGAGCTGCTTCGAGCATCACTTGCAGCACCAATAGGAGGGCGAGGCTGTAATCATTTACTAATGTCTGGGCTGGCAACAGCTGGCCAAAAAGAAGGTATTATGCTTATTGGTTTGAGCTGAGCCTCAATTTGTTAAAAAAAAAGAAAAGAAAAGAAAAGAAAAGCAATTGACGCCTTACCTAGAAGTTCACAGTTAATCATAGAAAAGAATGACTCTGAATCTTCACAAAGTACGTGCTTTGTAGAATTCAGGTTTGGAGTCAGCGTGCTGAGCTCTGTCCTAGCTGTTTCCTGGTGGCTGTGGGTTTTAGCCCACTCCCTCAAGCATCTCAACATCAAGTCTTCTTATGGAGTAAATACGATTCTACTCTATAGGAGTTCTGCCTGGATTTGATGAGACCATGAACTAATAGTGACAAGAGCTTAGTATAAGCTCGAACAAATTCACTCTTGCTTTGATTCCCTGCACCACACTCAAGACATAGGGTTGGCCAGCAAAGGCATTGTATTGAGCATGAAAGAAATAATCTATTCATCACATGTTGCTCCTAACTGCCTCTCTCTTGAAATGTACCCAGAGAAACTGCAGAAGTATCCTTCTGAATTCCCTTTCTGCTATATCCTTACCCTTAAAAAAAAATCTCAGAACATATGATTCCAGACCCTTCATCCTGAAATACATGGTATGGTATCACTTGACTTTGCCTAAAACCAAAGAAACCAACTATAGCATTTCCAGAGCCACCAAGCTGAAAGGAATTGCAAACCTCATTAATTTTTCAGAGCAAAGAAGAAAGGAAGAAAGAAAGAAAAAAAAAGCCTTTCCAAGCCCTCAGACAGGAGCTCATTTTGAAGGAAAAGGCAGTTTATAAAAAAAAAAAAAGAAAGAAAGTTTAATCGAACAAAAAGTCTGACCTTTCGAAGAAAGAATTGAATAATCGGCCTGGAAAGTATTTTGTAGTAATAAATTCTCCCAGCTCTACAGAAGTTCTTGGGTTGTGAGCCAATTAAATGCTGGTATGGGCCTTATCTGAGCACACTGGCACGGAAGCTGCTTTATAAATGCTGGCGAGGGATGTTCTTTCTCTGCAAGACAGAGGAACATGATTCTTCAGTGTGGTGTGGAATACAATGTAACCACATAACCTGGTCCATAGACACAGCAATGTGCCACAATCCCTTCAATATGGACAAATCTCAAGTTTGGCCTTCCAAGACTTCTCCTTGTGATGTGGGTATTTTCGTTGGATTCTATTGAGATGCTTGGAAAACATAATTTCTCCCCCACCACCCCCCTGCAAAACAAAACAAAACAAAACAAAATAACAAGGGGGTACCACAAGGGAAATTCTGGGCATTGGCTCAGACTAAGGCTGGCTTCGGCCTGGGAAACTTGGACTCAAAAAGTTGGCTCATGTTGCTCCATGCAGAAAAGGGCCATCCTGTCTGTTCAGAGTTGTATTTTTTAAATTCTCCAACTACTTTTCCTTCAGAGCCTCATTTCGGTCAGCAGACAACTGGAACCACGGATGGCCAGAGAATAATGCAATCAAAGGAAATGTAAGATGAACAAGAGCAAATGAGGAATTTTATCTCCTTGTAATGCACGTGTATTTGAGGACCATGTTAATTTTATTTTAGAAAGATTTTTCTTTTAGTGAAATGGAATATACTGCAAAGAAATTGGTGTGTGTGTGTGTGTGTGTGTGTGTGTGTGTGTGTGTGTGTGTGTGCTGGTCCTGGGTTAAAATTCTGGGCCTGGTCACTGTCCCTGAGCTTTTGTGCTCAAGGCTACTATCCTACTACTTTGAGCCACAGCTCTATTTCTGACTTGTTTGTAATTAATTGGAGATAAGTGTCACAGACATTTCTTCCCTAGCTGGCTTTGAGCTACAATGGTCAGATCTCAGCCTCCTGAGTAATAGTTAGGATTGCAGGCCAGAGCCATCTGTGCCTGGCATTTCTTTCTCCTTAATGACCCACGCTCAAACCATGACTAGCCAAGATAATGTACGCCCAGACACCGAGGGCTCTGCAAAGCAGCCAAGGTAGAAAATGTGTTGAGTTGGAATTCAACAACTTGAAGTTGGGGGTCGGCTCTGTCCCTCCAGTAGAGAGGTGCAGAATCTGCCTTCTGTGTCATTTAAGGCTCCTGAACTCATTTGGCACATGACAAAACAGACACCTATGAATCTCATCAGCTGCCCATTACAGTCTGACCTTAGTGATCACTTTGTATGCCCTCTGACCTTAGTGATCACTTTGTATGCCCTCTGACCTTAGTGATCACTTTGTATGCCCTCTGAGTGAGGTTATAAATACCCAAATGGCCCTTGGTAAAAATAAAAAAAATCCAAAAAACTAAAACAAACCCAAGGCTCCCCACTTTTGCATAAGCCTTGACAAACCAGGGCCAAAATCAATTCCCACCTTATCCTTAGGGATTAAGTATGTTCCTATCCACCTGAGTTCATACACAGAACTTCTTCAGCCTCAGTAGCTGAAAACATGACCTTAGGCTTGTTGCAGCAGTGGTTAATTAAAGGTGATCCAATATGACTGATATCCTCATAAAATGAAAATCTCTCTCCCTCTCTCCCTCCTGTCTCTTTCTCTTTCTTTCTCTCTTTCTCTCTCTCTCTCTTTCTCTCTCTCTCTCTCTCTCTCTCTCTCTCTCTCTCACACACACACACACACACACTGTCATCTTTTAAAATTGGGGCCAAAGACTGGAATGATGTAACCACAATAAGCCAGCCAGGAACTAGGAGAAAGGGAAGGAACAGATGATCTGTTAGAGTACGTATGTAGGGAGTAGACATAGAAGAAATGTAAGGTGACTGTAGAGGCAACTTTTTAACACAAATAGAATCTGGAAGAAAGTTTGATAAGGGCCAGGCACTGATGGCTCATGCCTGTAATCCTAGCTACTCAGGAGGCTGAGATCTAAAGATCATAGTTCAAAGCCAGCCCCGAGCAGGAAAGTTCATGAGCCTTTTATCTCCAATTAACCACCAAAACCCAGAAGTGGAGCTGTGGCTCAAAGTACTAGAGTGCTAGCCTGAATGAAACAGCTCAGGGACAGTATCCAGGCCCTAAGTTTAAGCCCCATGACCACCACCACCAACAAAGGAAGATCCAAAAGCAAAGAGGAGAACATTAGGTGGCATCAGAGCAGGGTATACTAAGAATTGCCAGGAATTTCCAAGAGCTCTTCTGGATTATCCAGCAGGTTTCTGTGGAGAAGTAGAGAGAAAAGGACAAAGCATTGCAAATCAATGTTTCCAAGCTGTGAGTACTGGCCTAGTTTCTGTATCACCCTTCCAACTCTGCATTGCACCTGTGATTTAGCACCTACTATTCCAGTTTTGTAGATAAGGATACTGAGCCTGTGAGAGTTAAGTTCTTCATCGAAGGAAGCATAGAATCATGCAAGGCAGGTGGGAGCCAGACAGCTTGTAAAGGAACTTGTATATCATACTAAAGTATGAACTTAAGAAAAGAGGAGGAAACAGCGGAGGGCAGACATGAACTAGAACTTCTTGGAAGACATGGAATAGGCCTTGAAGGATTTTAAGCAAAAGTCTGAGCTAATCAAATTTGAATGTTGGAACAACTGATGCTCTTGAATCTGAGAAGATTAATGAACTTAAAGATGGTAGGTTTGGATACCCTGCCCAGAAACAGAAGATTAAACTGGAAGAGCTTCTTGTGGTGTTGGCCTGTAAGAAGGGCTACTGCAAACAAAAGACCACAATCACGACCATCATGGCTGGTTCAATTGAAATGAAATTGGGGGGGGGAGGTCACTGGGTTCTTTGCTCCCTTCCTCCAGAGGTGCTGTGACCTGACATGAGACATGAACCCACCTTTGCTGAGGTACTTTTGGGCCTGGGCTTCCGCCTGAGGTGAATGGCAAGATTACAACAGAAGTACCTGGGATCCCTGCCTTCGAGTCCGTATCAGGCAACGAGACAGATGCCAGGCTTTACCTTTGGGTTCTGAGGTGTTCCGGCATGCACCTTGGAAATGTACCCCTGAGGATCTCCAAAATGAATTGTCTTCTTTTCTGAGATTGATCTTGTTTCTAACTTGTGGGTCGTGTCACACCTTTCCCTCAAGAGTAACAGAGAAGAAATACCGGGAAACGCTGATTGGATTTTTAACAGACAGATTTTCATAGCACAGCTCTTAGAATGCGTTGACTGGAAGTTCACAGTTGCTTGAATTCTGAGGTTAGAAGCTACAAATCTAGTCAGGAGACATGGCTCTGCTCCAAAGGAATTGCTATCAGAGTCGCTGATGGTGCGTTGACGTCCCTGGTCCCTCTTCGGGTTGATAAAGTTTGTGTTGCAGCAGAGCTAATGTTTGACATTCTATGCGTCTGAATTTGCACTGGGATTGTGTCGCTAATAGTGCAAACTTTGGCAAATGTCTTACCTTCTTCCAGCCAGTGGCCTTACACACTCACAAACACAGACAGCCCACAGGGAGGTGCCTCACAGCCAACAAGTACCTTCCCTTCCCTGACTCCTTACACACCCACACTGACTACATGGGTTAATGTTGATCACTCTAAAATAGAAGAGAAAGGAAAATCAACAAGTTATAAACGTTAGGTAAAATAATGTCAGCATTAACTAAATAAAACCTGCCAAAATATGCTAAGAATGGAATTAAGCACTAGGAATAGGAATAAGACAGTGACACCTGATTGATCATGTGATTGATTTGAATGATTTTTAGTGGCACTCTGCAGGTAGAACTCAGGGCTTTGATATTGCCAGGCAGACACTCTACCGCTTGAGCTAGAATCCCAGCACCTTTGGCCTTGGTTGTTCTTCAAACTGAATCATTACATGTACGAAGGTGATCCTCCTACTTACCACTTCCCATGAAGCTAGGATGACAACACTGCCAGGTAGTCTCTGAGTCAGGTCTTGTGTTTTTGCCCCTGCTGGTCCAGAGCCACAATCCTCCTCACTGCATCCTCATAAGTAGCTATGACAATAGGTGTGAGCCAACAGTGCCCAGCCAACAGGTGTATTTTTAAGATAAACTAAGGAAGAAAGTGTGCCTTGTAAAGCAGAAGGAGCCTCATAGCTGTGGACTTCCAGACACATTCCTCCTCCTCTTCCCCCCCTCCTCATCTTCCTTCTTCTCTTCCTCTTCTTCTCTCCTCCTTCTTCTCCTCCTCCTCTTCCCCCCCTCCTCATCTTCCTTCTTCTCTTCCTCTTCTTCTCTCCTCCTTCTTCTCCTCATCCTCTTCCCCTCCTCCTCCTCCTCTTCCCTCTCCCGCTCCTCTTTCTCCTCCTCCTCTTCCCTCTTCTTCCTTCTTGTCTTCCTCTTCCCCTTCTCCTCCTCCTTCTTCCCCCTCCCCCTCCCCTTCCTTCCCCTTCCTCCTCCTCCTCCTTCTCTTATTCCCTCTCCTCCCCTCTTTCCCCTCCTCCTCTTCTCCCTCTTCCTCCTCCTCTTGCTCTTCCACACTATACCCACCTATACCCTAGATTCACTTGCTCTTGGAGCTCGGGAGGGCTTCCCCCATCCACCTGGCTCTGTTCTTTCCAGGTAACACCAAGGCCGGGCAGGGGCATCTCTGGTATTACCTGTTATTCAAATGAGCTGACATGTTCAGATGGGCATTGGGTCAATGCAATCACAAACACATGCACTGACCTTAAAAAATTACACAATACTGGGCTTGACATACAAGGCAGGCTCCTAAAGGTAAGTGTCTAACGTTGATTTGCAGTGTGACCGAGATCAGTTCCTAAGCTCCTGAAGGCAATTCGGTGTCTTGATCATTTAAGGTAAAGAGAAAACTACTTGTTTGATGATCAGAAAAAGAATTCTTAATTCAATGATATGAACAACTCTGTTTCTCTGTGAAAGGAGACAGGGTAAGTCAATTTTAGAGTTTTTGCTTTCTTCTTCACTTACAGAGTCTAACATTTATACAGCTGAAGAACAACCTCCACAATCAATACGCATACATGTATACACATGTGTGATGTTTTAGCAGTACTGGGTGTTGAACTTAGGGTTTTGTGTTTGTTAGGCATGTGTGCTCTACAACTTGACTCACATACTTCCAGAACTTTCTGCACTCATTATTTTGGTGGTAGAGTTTCAGTTTTGCCAGGTTAGCCTTGTATGATAGACCACATCCAGCTCTTTCTACTGAAATGGGTGTCTCACAAGCATCTTTGCCTGAAAATGTGATCATCCTCTTCATCTCAGCTCCCATGTAGCTGGGATTGCAGGTATGTACCACCATGACCGGTTGACAAGATGCCTTATATACTTTTGGACTAGTCTAGCCTCCAACCATGACCATCCTGATCTCTACCTACTGAGTAGCAGAATTACAGGCATGAACCAGTGGCACTTTGCTATAGGATACATAATTTAGCAGTAGACACTATGTTTAGACACTGTGTTGCAAATGAATTATACACCTTGTGAGTGGGGATAGGAGGGGAAAACTGGGAAAGAGCGAGGGAAAGGGTGACATTGTTCAAAAAGAAATGCACTTGTTATCTGACTTACATAACTCTAACCTCCCTGTATATCACCTTTATAATCACAGTAAAAATGAATGAAAGGAAAAAAAAAGGTTTTGTTACTTTCTATCTTGAACACTAGAATTGTATTAAACCATGTGCTCTTTAGCTGAGAACCTACTTTTATTTATATCTAAGACTTACTTGGAATTACCACTTCAAAGCTACCATGTTAGTCATGCTAATTCTTGGTTATGCTAAAATTACCTTACATGTAGTAAATTGATATTTTAATATGATGGGAGCAATGTTTTCCCAAGTAATTCCAGTAGCAATGTGATTCATTATATTTATTTTCTTATTAAAAATAAGCATAAAACTTAAATAGTTCAGGGCTAAAACCACCAACTTCTAATTAGCTTATGTAAATTAATAAGGCTTTACTATACCAATCTTTAAAAGTGTAGTACTAAATTCTAAGAGAAGCAATTGCAATTAAAATGAGAAGAGTAATAAGATCATCTGCACAGGCCCCCAATTAAGAGGCTTCTACCACTAGCAAAAGCTTCTAGAAGAAGCCGATACATCTGTGAATATAACAAAATTTGTTAGTCTTTGCTTTTTTTTGTTGTTTGAAATTGGACTCTGAAACAGTAGGAGCTATTTACCCCAAATCTTCAGTAAAGAGTGAGTATGATATAATGCATTACCTATAATAGTCATGTTGAATATAGGTCTGTTGATGCTATTCCTCTTACCTACCAGAAAGTTCTTAGCCCATGACTGAGATCTCCACCAGCTAACTCTCCTCTCCTAACCATCTCTCTGCATGTCCATAAAGTTGACATTTTTACCTTACACATATAAGTGAGCCCATTACTTGCCTTTCTGTACCAAACTTATTTTACTTTACTTAAATGATAGGCCTGTACTTTTCACCCATGTTGGTGCAAATACCAGGATTTCCTCCTCCTCCTCCTCCTCCTCCTCCTCCTCCTCCTCCCCCTCCCCCTC